>NC_084473.1:8537000-8892500 GCF_027409185.1 Cynocephalus volans | reverse complement strand
CCCTCAAAGTTGTTTTGGAGGGGCCTATAACTTGTAGGCGGTAAGGGAGGAGAAGGCGGCTAGTGGCAAGTGTGGTGGAGCAGAGAGAACTCCAGCTTTGGATTCAGACGGAGCTGATTTTAATCCTGTTCTGAAACTGACTGAGTGGCTGTGATGGATTGAATTGTGTCCCCCCGAAATTTATCTAAAGCCAAATGTGATGGTAATTGGAGACAGGGTTTTGGGGAGGTAACTGAGATTAAATGAGGTCATAAATGAGGTCACTAATACAAATTATTCACCTCTCAATGCTTCTCCACAATCTCTTGATGTAAAATGAAGATTATAACAGTGACCTCAAAAAAACCATAAGGGGATTCAGTGAAATGATACCTGTAAAATGAGTGGCTCATTGTAGATGCACCACAACATTGTTCCTATTAGTCCACGAGCTCCAGCCTCTGAGGCCACATGTCATCCATGTCTGTTCCCCCAGTGCGAGTGCTGGTTGAACGGGCCAACGGAGCGGGGCTGGATAAGTGGCAGCTAATGCAGGGAGCTGCCTGGGTGCTCTGGGCCGATAGTCTACAGTCAGGGAGTCCCGGATGGTGGTGGGAGGGAGGCCTTGTGGGTGGAGCCAGGGGACAGTCGTGCCCAAACTGAAACCCAGCCCTGGCCTCCGTAGGCTCTAAAAATAATAGCTCCCCCTAAGGGAAATCAAGAACAAATCTAAAAGGAAAGGAAAGGTCCTCATGTCTTTTCTGGGCATTTTCTTCACTGGGGTGATTGAGTCAGTTTCCCGCAGTCCCCTCCCTGAGGACGAGGAGCAGGAGCAGGAGCAGGAGGGAGCGGCGTGGGAAGCCCCCGGGCGTGGGAGCTCCCCCGGCCTCCAGGGCCTCTGGGCGGGCTGGGCACCGACTGCCACTTACTCGATGGTGATCTCATTCAGGTTAATTAACCTGCCCCGACCTCAGTTTCTTTATCTGGAAAATGGGGATAATAATACCAACCTCACAGAGCTTTTGTGAAGCTGATGCATTGTAGTGTATGTTTAAAAAAAGATGAGCCAAAGCTATGAAATGCCACCATGTCTGAATGATCATTCCCAGGAGCTCTGAAGGTGGGAGGCAGGATGGGGCTTTGGGAGGCCTGTGGGGAGATGGAGAAGACCAGGCAGGAGCTGAGAGATGGCTACGAAGACAAGTGTAAACGAGGTCTAGAGCTGGCTCTCGCGGTGCAGACTCCGTGGTGCCCTCGCTCCTGCAGACATCCATAGCTGCCTTCTCAGTGCCAGCGAGCCGTGACCTTACCAGGGCCGATGCAGGCGGCTAACCCCACTGGCGTGTCTAGGGGCTGGTGGGGACGGATCATTGCTCCTGTCCATCTGCCAGCTCTGTGCTTAGACGGCTCACCCGCTTCATCCAGGTGAGCCCTGCGTCTGCCATCCACCCACCTTTCTCCTGTGCTCCAGACCCCTCGGGAACATGCCTCAGTTTCCTGCCTGCTCCGCTTGCTCTGCCCTGGGCCCCAGCACTGCTGGCTCTGAGGGCCAGTCCAACTTGATCTACCGCCCTGGCCAAGCTGCTCACTCTCCCTCCGGTGGACTTTCCTGAAACTTCCCGTATTTGATCACCCTGCCACCGTCCCCCCTCAGACCAGGACGCTGGGCTGGGGCCAGTGAAGAGACTTTCGGAGGCATGTGAGCAATGTCAGCCAATCCCATACTGGCTTTAGGTTTCTTTGGGCTTCTGAAACAGGGCACTTGGAGAGGCAGAGCCTGCCTCCTGGCGACCCCAGCACTCCAGGCAGCGAGCCCCTCCTGTGCACGGAGCACTTGGGCTCACACAGCTGGCGAGTCCAGAGTCAGGATTGGAAGCCAGTCCTTCTGCCTTTGCTGTCTGGACTGTCGGCCTCCACGATGCCTCCCAGGTGCGACTCCCCAGGCCCTAAGCTCCCCGACCCTCAGCCATGACATATGGTCATGTGACCACACCCACAAGAAGTGGGGCCTTCTCAGTAGGCTGCTGTGAACCCAGTAACCTTCCAGAACTGTATGACTTCATAGAGTCAAGCAGCAGTTTCCACGTGGAGTGGGTGGTTCTCGGCCAGCAGAGTCAGACGAGTTTAATTTATGATGGCATTTTTTTCTTTATAAGAAATAAAGGAAAATACTGCCTTGCTAAATCAGCAAAGCCGCTCATATCACTGTTCCTTTGGCCGGGCAATTCCTCATTGAGTTGTAATGGGCTTTGGCTCAGCCAGACCCATTTTCCACTGCAATCAAGATCCTTTAACATATCCAGCGCTTCCACAGTCTGGTTGGGGAGCTTGCAAACAGCAGGCAGAGCTGGGTGGAAGAGATTAGGACAGAAAGGACCTTGGAGATCATGGGTTCCAGCCCTTTCCTTCTGCAGATGAGTACACTGAGGCCCTATGAGGAGAAGGGACTGGCCTGCGGTCCCTGTCAAGGGTGTCTGGGGTGGTGCTAGAAATCGTGAAGGCAGCCCTGTGCTCTGGTCAGTACAGCCTCCTGCGTCCTCTTACTGACGACCTTTACCAATGATTCTTGTGCAAGGTGCAACTGCTGCTGGAGCTTGAGCAGCTCTTGCCTCGGGAAACATGCGGGGGGCTAAACAGGGTGAGAATCCCAACTTTAGCATCTGCAAGGGTGGAGAAGAAATGCAGAGAGAGCGAGTGCCACTTGCCTTTATCACCGTGAGGCTCAGAAACCTGGGTGTGTGCAACCGGGGATTCTCTCAAACTACACAAGACAGAGCAGCTTCGTGCTTTGTGGAGTATCTCTTAAAGATGTCTCAGCACAACGCTGCCGAGGAAGCAGTATTCAGCATTTGGTCTGTGGGCAACAGAGAGTGTAAGTGTCTGGCCCCAGGTGACACAGGTGGCAATGAAGGTTAGAATTTGGAGATTTTTAGTCCTGCTCCATGGTTTCATCTCTTCTCAGTGTCGCTGAACCAATGGCCTACACCTGGTTGATGTGTTGATTTACCTGAAGGACTTTCATGTGAACTAGAGGTAGGCTCGTTCTTTGAGCCTGGACCCTTGTGGCAAGTCATGGAGAGGCAAAATTCAGCCCAGCCCAAGAGAGAAAGCAAGTTAGTCAGAGCGGCCTGTTGCACCGGGGGTTGTCCCAGGGTCTGCAGGACCCTCCACCAAGGGTGGTTCTTGGACAGGGCTCCTGACTTTGTCTGAAAGCTGGACTCCATGATTTCTGAGGTGTCCCCTCTTCAAGGACTTCTGGCCCTCAGGCCTTCCCACTGCCATCTTGGAGCTCAGATGACTGGAGCATAGGCTTTACTCCTGGGGTCTGTTCTGGGTGAAACTGCAGAGAAGGTAAGACAGATCCCAGCACTTCAGAGACAATCAGATCTTGTTCACCTGTGAGGACTCTGTTTCCTCTTGTCTGAAGAGGCCCCGTGGCCTACCTTCCTCACCACCTGCACTGGGCCCTGGGCCCTGGGCCAGAGGAAGCTCTGGTGTGGAGGTTTCAGAGCACGATTTGAACCAAGAGCTAGTGTGTTGTAGCTTCGGGGTATTAAAGTTGATTGTCAATCAGGCAGACAGTTTTAGGCCTCCTGAGAATTCCATACTTTTTCTTGGACAATAGGAAGTGATTTTTGGTACAAAGAGGGGCACAGAGGACAGAGTGTGTAGACGAAACACGCTGGCTGGTCGGGCGAACAGCAGGACTTATGGGGGCAGTGGCTGCTGTACTTTTTGTCAAGAATTACTTGACCAAGACTTTAGGTTTATAATAAACAATAACAACAATAATGATAATGATAACAATTCAGGCTTGGCAATACCTGTTTGAGTTAATAGAGTAAGTAAACCTAAAGTTTGTAGATTAGATTAAGCTGATGTGCTTTCCCCCCCCAAATCACCAGAAGTATCTGAAATTTCCATATGAACATTGCCTTTTGTTGTTAACTCAAGGAGAAAGCACTCCGCTCATTATCTGTTGAGCTCATCTTAATGTTTTTTTTTGTGGCCATCAGTGGGAAATTCAATAGTTTTAGGTTATAAAGTCCCTGCATTTACTACCTGGGCTTAAAATGACCTGTAAATAATGATTCATAGTATGTATGTATATAATACTTTTTAATTGAGATATAATTCACATACCGTAAAATTCATCTCTTTAAAATGTACAAGATAGTGGTTTTTAGTATATTCACAAAAGTGCGCAACCATCACTGCTAATTCCAGAACATTTTCATCACCCCGAGAAGACACTCCACACCCATTAGCAGTCACTTCCCATGCCCCCTCTGTCCAGCCCCTGGCAACCCCTAAACTATTGTCTGTCTCTGTGGATTTGCTGTATTTCCTATAAATGGAATCATATAGTATGTGGCCTTTTGTGTCTGGCTCTTTCACTGAGCGCAGTGTTTTCATGGCTCATCGGTGTAGTCGCATACATGTTATTCATTCCTTGTATGGCGAACAATATTCCATTGTATGAGTGTCCCATATCTTGTGTATCCATTCTCTGCTGGTGGACGTTTGGGTTGCTCCCACTTTTTGACTCTTGCGAAGCATGCTCTTGGGAACATTTTTGTGCACACGAAGTTTTTGCGTGAACATATCAGTTCTCTTGGGTACATGTCTAGCAGTGGAATTGCTGGGTCAAATGTTAACATTACTTTAACTTTTTGAGGAACTGCCCAACTAGTTTCCAGAGTGGGTGCATCATTTTACATTCCACCAGAAATGTGTGAGGACTCCGATCTCTCCACATCCTGGTCAGCACTTACTGTCCGTCTTTTTTATTGTAGCCATCCTTGTGGGTGTAAAGGGATACCTTATTGTGGTTTTGATTTGCATTTCCCTAATGACTAATGGTGTAGAGCATCTTTTCATGTTCCTATAAGCCATTTGTATGTCTTTGGAAACACCTCTATGCATATCCCTTGCCCATGTTTTTTTTTTTTTTTTTTCCTTTGGGGGCCGATATAGGGATCGACCCCTGGACCTTGGTGTCACTAACACCATGCTCTAACCAACTGAGCTAACCAGCCAGCCCCCTTGCCCATTTTTCAATTGGGTTGTCTTTTTACTCTTGAATTGTAAGTGTTCTTTATATATTATAGATAGACCCTTATCAGATATATAATTTGCAAATATTTTTTCCCATTCTGTGGATTGTCTTTTCACTTTTTTCCTGGTTTCCTTTGTCACACACAAGTTTTTAATTTTGATGAAGTCCAGTTTATCTATTTTTTTCTTTGGTGACTTATGCTTTTGATGTCACATGGAAGAAACCATCACCTAATCCAAGGCCATGAAGATTTACAGCTATGATTTCTTCTAACAGTTTTTATCATTTTAGCTCCTAACCCTTAAATACTTTTATCCTTAAATTATCAGGCTCAGTTCTGGGAATATGTGTTCCATTTTCAAACAATTTTTATTGTATAAAAAAATTAAGGAATTAAAAATATATATACTTTTACAAAATAGGAACCAGCCTTTAAAATCAATTTTATAATTTGCTTTTCTCATTTAATATATCAGAAACATGACATGTCATTATTCTTTTACATCATAACTTTGATTGACAGCACGGTATTCCATTGTTTGGGTATCTATTATTTGTTTAGCTAATCCCTTATTATTAGACGTTCATGTTATTCCCATTTAAATAAGGTAGGAGTACTGCAATGGGTGCACGATAATTTCCTTAGACTAAATTCTCAAAAATGTTTTTAAAACCATAAACTTGCATTTCCAGCATCTGATAAAACAAGTGTACAGTAGCTCCATGAGAATCTTCTGGAACAAAGTGAAGGACAGTTTGATAGGTAAATAAATGAACTCAACCATGGCTTTCATTTTTGGGAAGTGCCTTCTCAACCTAGTCCAATATTCACATATTTTCTGTAGGTTATTATGTAACAATATGAAAAACATATTCTTTGTTACTATTGTTATCGTAATTACAATTTTAATTACTGTGTAATATTACATTGATTTGATGTGACATAATTTACTTATGATGCCCAGATGCTGAGTCCTTAAGTTGCATTTGACTTTTAATTTACAGAGACAGTTTTCTTCTTTTGAATCGTTTCCTCAGAGCAGGTTCCCAGCAGGGGAGATTTCCAGGTCAAATGGTTGGAACATGTTGAGGATATAGGTGTTGTTTAGTTGCTTCTGGAAAGGGCTGTAGCAATCTGCACTCCCTTCCACGTGTACGGAGCAGTAAGCGGGCACCTGGCACCCCCCTCACAAACACTTCCACCTGCCCCAGCAGGGATGTCAGGTGAATAGTGGTTGAGTTAGGGGAGGGCAAAATCACTTCTTATTTTATTACTGTTTTTAATTTTTAAATCTACATTAAAAATGATTCTTTGTTCTTCACAAAGGAGTATGATTTCATGGTCATCCTATTCTTTTCCCCAGAGAGTAAAGTTTCAAAAATTATCTTTAAGAAAACAGGCTATGTGAGGCTCTATTCTTCTGGATTGATGTTTGTGGACCTCCAAACTGTGAAATATTTAATATGCACAGGGAGATTTGACAGTTTCCAAGTTTAAAAAGATGGGGTTTTTACTGCTAGGGCTCACAGACCCTTCAAGCCCATTGTACAGACTGGGTCACAGACCCTTCACATGCAGGTCCACGCCAGGTAATGGGGAAAGACCCCGGGAGCCCCTGGCAGATGACACGAGCTCAGTCCTCAGCAGTAGCAGCAGCGGCAGTGGCCTCTTGGGGCATCCCCGGGGGCACTGGCAGCAACAGCCTCCAGCAGCAGTAGCGGCCTCCCTGTGGCCCTGCGGGGGCATCCCAGGGGCGGGGGCCCTGTGGATCAGAGCCACTCGTCCTTTATACTTAAGTCCATAACCCAGGACACGTGGGTGCCCACGCGCATCTACATCAGACAATAGCCAAGGAACACCTGGGCACACGTGCATATTTACATCAAATGCTCGGCAAGATTCTGAACATCTGAGGGGCCCTGACCATTTTCCTGTATTTTCCCTACAGGTTGCTCTACCCACAGCTGGAAGTCTCCCTATTTTGTTTTCTGTGGCTGTACAGTTGCAACCAGTCCATAGTGGTGCTCCTCTCCTATCCCCATGGTGGCCGTAGGTGGTGACTGTCACCACAGACGTGGGGCTGTGGATTCTCAGAGCACGATGCTCTGTGTCCAGCTCCACAGTAGTCACCGTATCAGCTGCCTGGTGCGAGGGGCTGCGCCCTGTCCGAGGACAGATGCACCTGACATGCCAGGGCCTGCCTTGGGGAGGTGCCCTCGGCTCCGGGGGACTCACTCTACAACATCTTTAACGAGTGTTCACTGCTGCCGCGGGAGCTTTCGGTGGCCTAGAATGTTCTGCAGTCTTTTTCAACAAGGTGGGCCTTGGGCCGGCTTGGCTCAGGTGGGGGATTGTGCCCCGTGCCTCAGAGGACCCGCGGGACCCGGAGCCCAGGTGAGGGCGCGTGTCTGCGGGAGGGCTCGTGTTTGTGGGTGTAGAGAACTGTGGGCACAGCAGGAGTCCAGCTCCAGGGGGCTTCTGTCAGGAAGCGAGGGGCTTTTCTGGCAAGTTAGGGAGAGCAAAGAGCAAGCAGCTTCTCTGCTGGCTGTGAGATGAGTGGCGTTTTGTTTGGCTTCTGGTGTGGGTCCATTTGGCTGTTGAAGGGGCCCCGATTCTGGGCATCTGTCGAGAGGTGCGGGTAGGAGGGCCACTCCTGGGGGCGCTGGTCCTGAGGAGTGTCACTTGTGACATTTGGCTCACGTGGGAGGGGTCCCTGCAGACATGACTGAGGAAGGCAGCTTTCACCTGGAAAACCAGAATTTAGCTCTGCCCCTCTGATTGGCTCCTTTGGGCATGGTGTCCATCTGGAAGGTGGCAGGGTTTGGGGTGACCGCGCCAGACCCTTCTCTCTTGCTGACCGGCCCTCACGCCTGCTGGCTCTGGACTGCACCTCCTGTCTGCAGTCCTGCCTGCGACTTCCAGACTTTGTGTCTGTCTGAGTCCAGGCCCCTCCCCATCACCCCCACTGGACTTGGACTCTGGTGTCTCCCACACGGTTGGCCTCTGGGAGCATCTGTGACCCAATTCCCGACCCTGAAGCCAAGTGTCCTCCAACCTGTCCCAATGCCCACTGAGGGGGCAGCCAACGTAGTCCTTCTCCTGGACCCTTTCCAGAGGGGACACGAGCAGGATGTTTTCCCACAAACCAGCTTAAGTGTCTGCAGATGGCACCTCCTCAAATCCTCCTTTACCCCCAGTGAAGGAGGCGGCCGGGAGAGGGGGTGAGCTTCTCGGAAGGCCACCGGGAAGTGGTGGAAACAGTGTCCAGGAGGCTCGAGCTGTTCTTAGAGGCTCCACCTTCTCCGTCTTGGACGCGGTTAGGCCCCAGCTGGCCCCCCAACTAGAGACCCGAGAGTCCCTCTGCCGGTCCCCTCACTCGAGCTCAACATCCTGCCTGTGACCAAGTCCCGGTTATGTCTCCCCTGTGGCCCCTCTGCCCACTCCTCTTATTTCCACTCCCCTGCCTGGGTTCAGGCCTTTGTTGTACATGGTTCACTCACCGTGTGTTGTGTGTTGTATACTCACTGTGGGCTCATCCTGTTCTGTTCGAGGGCACTTCAAAAGGATCTTGTTGCATACTCATCGCATGTTGTGAGCTCATCACATACTGACACGCATCTGTGCAACAGTACTCTCCAGTGGTGTCCCATGTCAGGTCTCACGACTCCAAGTCAGTCCCCATGCCTTGACCCTAGGGCAGACTGTTGCAGTCACTGCGCACTGGGCCTCGTCCCGAGTTCCTGTGCCCTTGGCCACGTCTGGCCGTCTCACTCTTGGGCTTTGCCCATGCTGCGCTCTCTGCCGTGACTTGCCATCCTCACATTTTGGATCAGCCAGCAGGAACTTGTTGGAAACAAGGACTAGCAGTTAAATAGCATGTCATGGGTGGCAGAGCACCTCTGTGGATGTGACTGCTGTCCGAGGGGGGTCATGTTAGCACGTGAGTCTGTGGGTGGACCGAGGCTAAGAGAGGTTGGTTGGCGGCCCAGGGTCACACGGCTCATGAGAGTCAAGTGGGCTCTGACTGGCTCTTCTGTGTCTCGAGCCCAGGTGTTTCTGTGTCCTGCACTGCCCGCGTGGGATTCACTGACAGTTCTGCCTTAAGGACCTTGATTATGGAATTGAATTTTCCCCTTGCCCCTCACTAATCAGCTAACTGCACTTGGCCGTGATTGGCCTGTGCTCATGGGACTTCCCCGGTTCTCTGTGTAGCCTTCGTCTCAACTGATTCTCACTTTGGCTCTGCCTTTCTCAGGCCAGGGGATCCTTCTGGTCCTTTCCAGGGCACAGGCTCACAGGAGGACTTCCATTTACCCACGTCCTGCTGTGCACTGACCAACACTTGGGGGTTGACACCCCAACCCTGCTCTCTGCAGGCTCCCTCCAACACATTGCACACACACGACCACAGCTCACACATGCACACACACACGTGCTTACTCAGCTTTCCACACACATGCTCATACACATGGCAAACACGTGCTTACACATGCCACATATACACCACACACAAAGGCACAAACACACACACCTTACACATCCCACCCCACAAACCACAGTACCGCACACACACAGGAGCACGGTTCACACGCTCACGCGCATTCACATTCCTCTGCTCACAGACTGGCCCAGGAAGCAGGGGATCCTGCAGCAGGTTCAAGGGCAGCCGTGGCCCATAATCAGCAGCTGCAGCTACGTCTCAAGGTGATTAGGCTGCTTTCCTAGGAGACCAATGACTGTATGTCCAGGACATCCTAGTCTTGTGGGTGAGGGGGAAAAAGAGGAGAGGAAGGAGCCGAGAAGCAGCAGCGGGGATGCGGGGCCAGCTTGGGCAGCCCTGACGGCGGGGCTGGGCTCTGCGGCTTGAGGCGGGTGTGGCCGCCACTTGGAGTCTGGGCCTGTGGCAGAGGCTCCCTCCCTCACTGCTTTCTCTGGTGAATCGAGCACTGAATTTCCCTTTCTCTGTGGAATAGATTGTGATCTCTGGACACATGGGCACATGTGGTTTAATGAAGGTGGCTGTGGAAAGCAAGAAAAAAGAAAAGAAAAGCTGGTGATTTTACGACCGTGGGACTGTGTGGGAGCCCACGTGCTGCATGTGGATGTGGAAATAGAGTGTGTGTGTGCACACGTGTGTCTGTGAGTGTGTGTGGGGTGTGTGTGCATGTGTGTGTATGTTTGGCCCCATGCCAGCATTATTCTAAAAAAAAAGAAGATTCTACAATGTAGAGTGGTGAATGAAAAAGTTACTGCTGAGCACTCTGGAGAACATCAGAGTTTTGGCAGTCGCCATATGAGTGGTTTCTCACTTCTCGTGTGTCTTGTCCTTCACGTTCTGGCTTGATCTGTGATGCTCTGCGATTGGTTGCGGGGCACAGGACACCTTTAGGGAGCCTGTCCTCTCTCCTTCTCTCTCTGCTCCCTTGGAGGATCCTGGGGGCTGCAGTGTCCCCGGAGTCACGGGGCCGGGGCAAGCTGAAAACTTGGCTGAGAGAGGAGACCAGCGCATGGCCAGCCAACCACAGACCAGACGTGGGACTGCAAGAGAACAGTGGGGCTGGCACCTGGGCTGGAGCCCCGGAGCCCATGGTGAGGCGGGGACCTGGTCTCAGCCTGCGGGGGAGCAGGAAGAGTGGGAAGTGGGTTTGTGCTGCGTCCCCACTGCCACGTGCTGTCCACATTGCAGCAGAGGACCTGAGGGGCAGGATGGGGACCCTCGTGGGAACTGCTTGCAAGAATTCAGTCCCCAAAAGCAGGCACAGGGGGAAGCCACAAGGAGATAAGAGCTGGGGTCTCCGTACCTGGTATATTTTCCTGCTGCTCATTAAGATTTATTGGAGAAAAGAATATCTGGGAACCACTTGTCTGGGAAAGGATGAAAATAAAGCTTTTGTGTCCTGAGTTTTCTTGCTGAGTGATTTGTGTGCAGGAAATACAGAGAAGGAGAGAATTCTGACGTGGACAGGTGGATTTTCCCCAAATAGGCACCACACTTACAAACTAAAAGTGTGTAACTGAGTGGGGTGATGTAGGCAGAAATCTCTTTGAAAGGCAAAGTACCGACCAAACAGTAGGTGATTCTAGCAGCCAATTTCTGGATCTGGTGGTCAAGCAAGTGTAGCCAGGACACTTTCCTTCCCGTCCTGGGACACGGGATGACAGCGATGATTCACACTCTACGTGCTTTTTCCTCATTTCCATATTATTACCCTCATGTCCTTTCAAGGAAAGAACATTTCTCAGGAAGAGAAGAAACAAACTGCTTGCTATTCGCTTGATTTAAATATCACCTTTGTAAAAACTGCATCTGCACGTGGACAAGAATAATTCAGATAAGGAGAAACATGACTTTTTATTAGGGGATGCGCTTGAGGGTGATTTTGGACTTGGATTCTTGTTTTAATCTCATGCTGTTTTTTCAGTAAAATAACCTTATGAGAAGTAATGTTTTGATAATGCATTTTTTTCAAGGGTTTTTCCTGAATGGAGAAACAGTTTTCATCAGGTAGAGCTGTACAGGAAGGAAGAAGCCCACTTTTCAACTTCTATACACCGAACTCAATGATACGTTCAGAAAGTTTCTAAGGAGAAGAAGCTGTTGCAAAATGGCTTACTGAGTGGGGTGGGTAGATCTGCTTTTGGCTGAGCACTAAACCTCGTTTCTAGGGCAGCTGATGCCTTGAGAAAAGGCCAGCCTTTAGCAGTGAACTAACTAGCTTCCAAATCCCCAGTGACACTTTGGAGTGCTTGGCAGCTGAGTGTGCTTTTGGGGGGAAGACTGAGTTAATGCAAGTGTCTCAGGGACATCGCAAGACTCTTCCCCACCGCAGGGAAGGTCCCAGGCAGCTGGAGCCCCGTTCAGCTACACGGGCACCAGGTGTGTGCACACAGAGCTGCCAGGAAACGGACACATTTCCCAGTGCTCCCCATGGACACATTCTGGAGACAGGATGAATCTGTTTTTAAAATCACATCTGCATCATTATTTACTGAAAATGAAGGGAAGATTTATCTCCTCCAAATACATGGCCTTGGACATTTTGGCAATTATGCACTGATCCAGTGAAAACTTATGTATGAGGTGATGGGTCACCCGGGGTGGGTGGGAGGGCACATGGGGAGTGGGAAGCATGGAGAAAAAGAAGTAAACCGAAGTTGTGTAACCACACAGGTCAGCTGGCTCTTGAGCCTCTCTGTCACATTGTAAAGTCATTCTTGCATTTTTAATGTTGTGCATAAATCAAGATTTGCCCATGGACTATAACCAATGCTTCAATTGGTAGGAGTGAACATTCTTCACTGGGGGATTAATGAACATACAGGCAATATGCAGTGTGTGTGTATGTCTGTGTTTGCATGCATCTGCTTGCACATACGTGCGGAAGACTTAGCCTATGGCTTCCTCTTGTGAGGACTTCTGCTCTTATGGTGAAAGAAACCACAGATGTTTTGAAAAAAAGAAAGATTCAAAATATTGGGTAAGTAATGATAATTTTTTTTTTTTTTTTTGCTAGGACTGTAATAAACAACAGAAATTTAGTGTCTTACAGTTCTGGAGGCTGAAGTCTGAGGCCAAGGTATCTTCTGCAGGTTTAGTTTCTCCTGAGGCCTCTCTGCTTGGCTTGCGAATGGCTGTCCTCTACGTGTGTCCTCCCATGGTGGCAGTGGAAGATGGGGGACTGGGCATGGGGTGGTAACCAGACTTCCCAACATTTATCTGGTTATATTGTTTTGAGTTTTTAACCACATGAATGTATCACCCACCCATTCAGAGCAAAAATTAAAGAAAATGTTAAAAGTAGGGAAAACAGAACAAAACAAGACCATTTTGCCTGGTTGGGATAAGACGTAATGTTCCAATGTCACACCATCCCACTCCCCACCATACTTCTTTTTCGTGCCCAAAGAGGGTGTTTTAACCAAAGGTAACAAACACTCAGGTAGTTGGGCGCCCTCTCTATTTAAGAAGGCATGGGAGAGGTAAAGTTTTGTAAGCAAGTGACCTCAATTTCTCCCTCTTGCACACGCTCAGTTGGCAGATGAATTAGGCAGAAAACATTCCGGCCTGCAAATCAAGTGAGTGATGTCTGTTGACCCCTCCATTTGGATTCTGAGTTACTAACATGGGGCTGATGCCAGGCATAGCCAACTGCTGTAGTTATTGACGGTAACATTTAGAAAATTCATTTCACTTCCCTGAGCCTCAGTGTCTCTTAAACAAACAAACAAACAAAAAAACAAACCAATATTTTGTGAATACATGAAAAAGTGCTGAACTTCACTGTTTTAAAAATGCACATCAGAACGAGATGCCATTTTTTCACTTATTATGTTGGCAAAGATGGACAAGTTTGATTATCTGCATTAATGAATAGGGTGTGAAGGAACAGGGCTCTCAAACACTGATATCGTAAATTGGTCCAGATTTTGTGTTATTTGGTGGCAACATTACACTACATTTCAATATCGCAGTGCAGGTATTTTGAGGCCTCCAATTCTACTTCTAGGATTTGCCCTTCAGATACACTTTGTCAATGCAAGCAAAGCTCTGTGAATAAGGATTCTCATTGCAGCAAAATCTGCAATGGTGATAAACTAGAAGCTTGGTAAATAAATTATAATACATCTATTTAACAGAATCTTATGCTGCCATTTAAATGAATGAGGCAGATTTTATATGGAAAGCATGCCAAGATATGTTATTAAATTAAAACAAAAAGGTAAAAACTCGTGATAATGATATACAGCTATTTGAAGATATTTGTATGTGTTTGTGTGGGTGGAAAATTTCTGGGTGATGTGTGGAGAACTGTTGACAGTGGTCACCTCTGGAGAGTGGACAGGGGCATGAGATGGGCAGGAAACTAATTTGAGATTGTATAACTTTTTGTAGTGATCAAATTTGGTCACTATGGGCATATGAGGGATTCGTTTTAAAAAGACAACCCCTCCCTCCAGCACAAACCTCACCCCTCAAAGGCCATTGTGAATGTCAAATTGGATAACTCAATTCAATTCAATCAACTTTTACTCAGCACTGATTATGTTCCAGCCACCAGCTACTGCATATAAAAACTGCTTCACAAACTGTTAGCCACCATAAAAACCGAGAGCAAAGCATTTATTTCAGATAGTATCACTAATTGACCACACATTTATAAGAACCATCTTCCATTGATAAGACAGAACCCTCCAAAACTGCAAGATTCGTTGCTAATGAGCAGTCATTGTTATTTTTTGAAGGTCCTAGATTCAACAACACACAATCACCTTACAACCTTTGAAAGCACACACACAACAACTCCCTCCACATCCTTCCAGAAAACCAGAAAGTGGTGTGAAGATAGTTCAAGGCCTGGGACAGATCGCTACATATTACAAGACCTGTGGCAGCGTGTGTGTGTGTCTGTCTGTATTTACATCTATGTCTATATCTAGAGACAGGGGAGTGTGGGTGATAGTGCAGAGCCATTTAGAGCCGAAGAGCAGGCACCCTTTCTCCAGGGCACCGTTATACCACTTCAACTCTTTGACTCATCCTTGCTGTGGCTTCTCACTTGTGGATGTTTAAAGATGTCATAAATATTCTGATATTCCATTCAATGACGTCTGCTCTGAGCTCCCAGTACCTTCTGACTGCATCCTCCAGGGGTAACGGTGCCTGTGATGTCCCCTCATGCCCTTGGAGTGCCCTGGTGTTACCAGGTAAGACTTTTAGCTGAGATTTCTACTGCACCCAGCTGATCTGACAGCTTTACGTGAGCATCTTCTTGGTGGTAGGAAACGGGCTGGGCTACAGCTTGTGTCCTAAAGATTCGATGGGGCTGTGTCTGGTGCATATTTCAAAATCATCTCCCAGGGCCACGTGAATCAACAGGTAATGAGCAGCCATCCTTGCCCTCGGTGACTGTTCTTTTAAGGTAGAAGAGGATGTGGCTTCTTAGACTCAAAAGGGCATCACGCTGCCCTTTGGTATATGACACTGTTGCCCCGCCCTCATGTCCTCTGTGAGAAGCAGCAAGGTCGAGATGCTGTGCAGTTTAGAGGAGAGACAGTAGTGGTGGCCCTGGGAGCTGGGAAGGGGACTGAGAAGGGCCTCCCCAGGTAATGCTCACCACGGGCAGACAGATCCTGGAGGCTCGTGGCTCACGCAGCCTCTCTGGGCCTTGGTTTTCTCATCTGTGAAATGGGATATCAACAGTGAGGTCGGCCAGAGAGCTAGCAGAGGCAGCATCCTTCCCGGCATCCAGCACGCACTGAGAAGTTGTTCAATAAATAGAACCAAGGACCAGACTTCAGAAGAGAGGAATAAAAAAGGTATAGCTAGGAGGGAGACCTTGAGAGTTCTTTCTGTTTCTCTCCTTCCAGAGTCGCCTTCTGGGCTGCAAAATTGTTCTGGCTGAACTGTTTCGGAGGCTTTTGATCTTCTGAAGTCCTGTGGGATTTGACGGGGCTATGAGAAGCCAGCAGGGTCAGTATGGGGTCCGAGCAGAGGAGGGCGATGTGGGCTCTGGGCCATAGGTTTCCCACTGCCCCACCGAGCTCTGGTTTCCACATCTGTAAAATGGGATTTTACAGGACTAAAATTTACAAGTTAATTTACAAGTAATTTTTAGGACTAGAGAGACCTGGCATAAAGCGTTTAGCACAGTACGCTAAACTGGTATTAATCGCTTAGGTGTTCGGTGTACGAGCCAGAGCTCAGGTCTGAAGCCCTGCATAGGGCCTGGAGGGCTCTACCCAGTTGTACCTGGGCCCTGAAGCACTGAGGTTTGGGGTGAGGCCCTGGGCACAGTTCTGTGGCACTCAGTCATGGGGCCCATTATGGAGTGCTGAGAGCTTTGGTGACCCTGTCACCAGTTAGGAGGCTGTTAGAAGACAGTTGTCGGGAGATAATGAGTTGGGGATCGAGGGGACAGGATGGATCTGAGAGCCACTGCTAAAGGAGGTCCACCTGCTTTTACAGAGTGGAAGAGGACATAGCAATCACTTCTGGGTTTGAGAATGCAGTGCTGGTGCTGCAGAGGTGGCCACGGGCACATCCCATCTGGCATCTTTCTGTGACGTAGAGTTGTGCAGGGGAAAAGCGAGGTTCCCCAGCCCTGCGTGGGTGGAAGGTGCACTCCCCAGCCATGCCTGGGTGGAGGGGAGGGGATGCAGAAGCTGGAATGCTCACTTCCTCCCCAGCTGGGGGCTCACTCAGCATGGCCCTCGTCCTCTGTGCCCTTGATTCTGGGGTAAAGCCCACGGAAACATCCACAGCCAAAGCCTCAGAGGGTCAGATATGCATTTGGCCTTTCCAGACATGCTGGGCTGACCTCTGGGGCTGCCCCATCGCACCTCAGCCTGGAGCTCTGCCCAGGGGCCTGAGTTCTGCTCCCCTGGCAGGGGGCGTGACAGTACTGCGGGTGACATGGAGGACCATGGAGGCCAAGGGGCCTTCAGCTTCAAACACAACATCCTCTTTCGGAATCGTGTGTTGACACAGCACATCTTAAGCTCAAGATTTGCTCTCGAACCTCATTTTTTGAACTTTCAAGTAAATGTGTATAGATTTGGAATGTTTTTGATCCTCCAAACTTTAGTCTTTGGGTTTAGTTGCAAACCTATCTCATATTTGGGTTTTTTTAAAGATGTGCAGGTGAGCTGTCTTGACCTAGTCTTCACCTTGTCCGGGTTTGAAATAAGCTGTTTGGCTCCTGAGGCTTGACCTGACCCAGGACCCCCCTCACTGCCTTGTGATCGCTGGCCCTCGCTGGGCACCCCAGCCCACTTCCCCGGGCCGTGGTCCTCTTCCCCAGGCTCACTCTGTTTTGGGCCTGCTGCCACCCAGGGGCGTCAGCGCCTTCTCCAGCTTGAGCACTCACTTCACATGGCTGCCCTGGGAATGGAAAGAATCAACCAGAAGCCCCTCTGGCTTTGTACGCACCATTCTGTCTTCTGGTTCCAGGCCTGAGCCCTGCCTCCTGGACTCACTGGGGCCTCACCTGCTCCTGCAGATCTACCCCAGCCTCCCATCCCCCAAGGGTTAAATGTGTGTTCAACTTTAGAAAGAGGCCGGCGAGGCCCAGCTGGACATGGGGACCGAGGGGAAGGACCCCTCACGCCATCCACTTTCTCAGAGCCCAGCATCTTCTGTGCTTCCCGGTGGCTGAAGGTGAGGCTTCGTGCGTGGGAAGCCTGGGGCTGAGGCGTGATGGCAGGTACCTTGGAGGTAGCCGGTGTTAGTTGGGTGTCGCATGAGTGTTATCTCAGGGGTGCTGAGTTCTACACTCAGGAGCCAGGAGTCTCACCTTTCACGGGGTGCCCTTCACATGGTGACCTTTCCTTCCATGTCTGAGCAGGATGACTTCTCAAATGTCAAGAACTTTGATTCTCTCTGAGCGATGTCCCTGTGTTGTGACTTACTTGGAAACGGAAAGTTCAGACATTTCTGAGTGGTTTGAATGATAATATTGAAAAAGGATCCTAAAGCAAAATGAAAAAGGCCCCAGAAAACCCAAACTTTCACAGATTTCCAAATGAGACATGCTTCTCCTTCCTGGGAAAATGAAGGGTTTCGAGTTCTCGTGCCTGAGGTGCTCTAGCCTTGGTGGGAGCTTGTGGCCATGGTGAGAGGGTCATTCTGGTCCCAGGTGGACCAAGGGGGTTGCAGCCCTCAGAGGACCGCTGGATGCTCACCTGCCCACCCTGCAGATCCATTTGCCCCCTACCTGCAGGTGTAGTTGTGCTGTCCTCTCCCCGTCCCGCACTGCCACTGGGAGCCACAGAGTTCTCCAGCTAAGAGTGCCCTTTGGCTTCTGCTTGTAAATAATCAGGAGAGATAGCTACCTCCTGTCTTCTCAACAGGTCCCCAAGACAGGGACAATGGCATCAGACACACTGGAGTTTGAATCTTGCCTCTGCAACTTCCATGCAAAAGTGACTTAACTTTTCTGATCGCCAGTTTTCTTACAAAATGAGTAAAAATGCTTTTTAACCTTGTAGAGTTGTCACAAAGATTCAGTGAAATGATGTATGAGTTATATTCAGCATGACAGCCTGCACCGGTTGAGTGTTCACTGTGTGCTTGTCACTGTTGTAAGCACTTCTAAGCACTGTACGGACCCATTTAAACTCCCCCAGCAAACCTACCACATAGGCATTATTATTATATCCACTTTTAACATTTTCTAAAAACAGTTTTATTGAGAAAAACTCACCCTAAAGTTCACCCCAAATGTACAATCCATTGCGTCTTAGCATATTACCTTTAAAAATTGTGGTAAAATATATAACATAAAATTTGCTATTTTAACCATCTTAAGTGTACAATCCAGTGACACTAATAACATTCACAGTGTTGGGAAACCGTTACCACTAACTATTTCTGAAACTTTTTCATCTCTCCCAAACAGAAACACTGTAACCATTAAGCATATTATTCCCATTTTACAGATGAGAAAACCAAGGCACACAAAGGTGAGGAAACTTGCCTGAGGTTACACAGCACATACACGGCTCGGCCAGCGTGTGAACTTGGGTAATTTGGGTTCAGTGCTCGTGTTCTTAATCCGCACACTGAGCTGGTAATTCCGTCATAGCTAGTGCTTCCTGAGACCCCACCATGTGCCAAACATCTTCCTCCAGTCAGGTAACAAGTCTGCAAGAGAGCTGTGCTTGTCCCCGTTTTACAGCTAAAGAAACTGAGGCTCAGGGAAGTTATGCAGAGCCAGACTTTGAACCCAGGGCTCATTGACCCCAAAGCTCACACTCTCTGTGCCTTTGCATACCCTGTCACAGGACCAATAGTGTCTCATAGCTTTTCCGGTGCCCAGTCTACAGAGCACACAGTAGGTGCAGCAATGCTGATGGAATTGTCCTTCCAGATGCAGTTCTGAAGGGAAGCCCAGCAGTGCCAGGGAGTCCAGCTGGTCCCATAGATAAAGTAGGGCTTCTGCAGTCAGCCTGGGGGGACAGGGAGATGTTTATCCCCAGAGGCAGAGCCAAGGGCTCCTGTCCTGGGCCTCCCCACTGTAAAGAGATCCTGGACCTGGAGGCTCATGGAGTTCTGCAGGGAATAAACACCAGGGAAGAGGTGATGTGAAACGGGAATCATCGAGGCATCCCCTTTCATGCCCCCCCAACATTTTCCTCAGGACCCCCTGTGTCCCACCGTGAGTAGGCCACAGGGATCTGCCTGAAGCTGGTAGAATCTCGCCAGTGGGATTAGATGAATGCACAAATTACAAGGGTGGGGGCCGGGGGTGCTGGGGGTGGGTGGTTGAAGGAGGGAAAGATTACATCCAGGCCCCCAAATAATGAAAGGTCTTAAGCAATGACATGCACTTAAAAAGAGGTGATTTGATAGGTGCGATTGGATGCCAGCAGGCAGGACCAGGATGGCGAAAGCCTGAAGGTGGGATGGGGTGTGTGCGAGGAGTAGAAAACCGTCCTGGATGAGGCTGGAAAGGCAAACGGGGAGGATGGCCCTGGGGCTGGGGGTGCAGAAAGGTAGTCCAGGGGGTCTCATGGGACAGGCGTGGCAGGGGTGGTGGGTGAAGCCTTGGTGTGGGTGGGGCACTGTCCTGGGCCCCACCCTCTGTGGGTCCCGCCCCTGGGGGCCGCACCCCCACCCTGGTGCTCGGGCCCAGAAGAGGAACCTGCTGCAGGCCCGGCGCTGGCCGACCAGGACAACCTGTTCTGAGCCAGCCTGGAAACGCGGGTGCAGGTGGTCTCTGAGTGAGGCTTCCTCTTTGCCTCTGATGTCTGCAAGGGGAATTCAGCAAGAAGGACTCCAGTCTGGAGCTCTGACCCCAACTTCCTCAATTCAGGCACTCAAAGAGGAGGTCTGTGTAAGCCAGGGTGTCGGGTCCCCAAGGTTGCCCGGTGGGGTGACACATTCCACCTGGAGTCCCCTCATGCCTGGTTGCGCGAGGATCTGCACGCGGCCACGCTCCTTCCTGGGCCTTCTCTCCTCTGCACCCCTGGCCCACATGCCGAGCCTGGGCAGAGGCCCCTCTGTGCCTTCCCTGGCAGCCTAGGCCATGGCTCCAGATCTGTGTCCCCATCTGGGTTGGTCATCGCCCTGCACTGGGTCGTGTAATTACAGGTCTCTTTGCTGGTCCCTGTGAGCTCCTGATTGCCCCTGGACCTAGGACCACGGGGCCTGGCCTCAAGTGAGGGATCAGTAAATGCTTCTGGGGTGAGTACAGGGCGTGCAGGATGCTGTCTCCTCCTCCTCTGAGCAGGACTTGGGCAGAAGGTCCCTCCCTCCCCCAGGAGCAGCCTCACCCACCTGCCCTGGCCCGCTGCACTTCTCCACAGGAAGGAAGGGGGTGACGTGAAAACCAGCAACTCTGGCTTCTTCAACGGGAAAATGGTCTCAATTAGCTGGAAGAGCGGACTGAGGATTTCAGGTTCCCATGGAAGACTGTGGACCACTGTTCTCAGCACCCTGTGGGGCCTGGGACTTCCTGGGAGGCCAAGGCCTGGAGGGCAGGAGGCGCTGGACACCTGGCCCTGGCTTGGGCCCCCTCAGGCGATGGCTTCCAGACCCCTCTTTGTGAAGCCACCATAGCTTTTACCTCTTCCCCACTCAGAGGTAACCCCGAGGCAGGTCACAAAAGACAGGTGAGGGTCTTGGGGGCTTCCCGAGGCACTGTGAGAGTGGGCCTTTGTTAAGGCTACAAATGGAGTTCTCAGGCTGCTGCACTGGGTCCCGGCCCCCTGCAGCCCGTGGCTGACCAGTGTCCGCCCTCACTCCTCTCTCTGGCTACGGTGCCTTCTTTTCCTGCTGCCTCCTGGGCCAAGCCATGGCTTAGCAGGGAAGGACTTAGAGGTTACGGCGGGCAGCTCATGGCCCGGATGCCTCTAGCAGCTGCCCACTCTGTGCTCTGGGACTCATGTGCCTGAGGAGGTGAGTGTCAGCAGATTCATGTGGTGTCAGAAAGAGAAGGTGGCCCTTTTTGGAGGTGGTAGGACACAAGGCAAAAAGGCCAGGCCCTTCCCGTGCAGTTTGGTGACCTGTTCTAAAGCAAGAAGTCAAAAAAGTGTGTGAAGAAACTACATAGAACCATCGAGTCACTGAGGGTCAGAACTGGAAGACACCTTAGTGACCAGTGGGCCCAGCCCCTCAGTAGGCCAGTGAAGACACCGAGGCTCCAAGGAATTCGGGGATTTGCTGGAGGTCACAGAACTGGATCGCACGTTCTGCAGGGTCCAGTGCAATGACTGAGCTGGTAGAAGGAGCCCCCCGCATGGCACAGGGCCCATCAAGGCACCAGCAGGCTTCAGCCGCTCCTGGGCAGGCCAGGAAGGCCCGCAGGCCACCTGCCCCCCTCTCAGGGCTGCTGTGATGACACACTGGGAGGATGTGACCACAGCGGGGCACGAGTCAGCACAGGGGCTCTGTGACCTAGCTCTGGCAGTGCCTTCTGCCTGCCGAGGCATCGCCAGGCCTGTCTTCCCTCGGCCCTCCCTCCCTGCAGTGTTTCTGGCCTTGGTGTTATCCATGCTCCGGCCAGGGTGTCCTCCTCACAGAGGGCAATCTGATAAGGGAGTTTCATTGGATGAGGATTGGAAGGTGCCTCAGGGACACTTCATCTGAGCCCTTTGTGAAAACAACCTCTCCCATGCCCCGCAGGAGGTAGCCACGGAGGACCCCACGAGAGGCACCTGGTTTCTGCATCTGGCACACCTGGTACATACTGAGGTTGTCTGTTTACGTGTCTGTGTCCCTGCAGCCTGCACATCCCTCAAGGGCAGGTCTGCGTGTTTTGATGTTTGTGTGCAGCACTAGCACAGAGCAGCCATGCCGATGCTGATGAGGTGGGCTGCTGTTCACTGGCATCTCAGCAGCCCGGGTGCGCGGTGGCAACTGTGCTCCTGTTATTCTGCCTGTCTCCTTCAAGGACCTCCTAGTTCCACCCACACCCTCTGCTTGAAGAGCTGGTGAATTCCCTGGGGGTCTCCCAACAGCCTCTTTCCAGATCATGAAGAATGGCACTAGCCGCAGATGTGTACACAGAGGCATTGCAATTTCAGAAGAATCCTTGGGCCTGGAGAACCCACTCACTCAGGAGTCTGCCCCACCACCCCACTGTCCTTGCTGTTCTCGCTGTCTTTGCTGGGGCTGGCCTCCCTCAGGCCCTGTGCTTAACTGCTGCAGCTCTTGGGAACAGATCCTCTTCCCTTCCCAAAGGGGAAGGTCTCAACCCTCAACATGGTGACCCCAGGGCAGCTCCGTTCTTCCTGCCTCAGCAGCCCTTCCCACCTCCAACAGGATCAGCAGATTCTCCTTTGCTTGCTTGGCCTGTTGCTGCAGGTCACATGGCATGGGGACACCAGCCGAGCCATAGCCACCCACCTATCTGTGCCTTTGTAACCTTAATCTTGTCCTCTAAGAAAAGGCTGTAAGCATGTTCTCATTTGCTCCATTGTCACCCTTCAAGGGCAGGAGGGGTCATGGGACCTCCTCTCAGGGTCAGGGCATGATTTGTCGTGGCCACAGAAGGTTTCCCCAAGGGAGCTCCATGGAAAATGCCTTATTTTCACATGGTCACAGGACAAAATGCACCATAATTGTTTCATACCATATACCACTAATTTAAGTACTAATTTCCTATCTTGTGTTATGGAAAATATCTGACGGTGCCTCTAGGGGAAAAACTAGACCACGTGTTGGGGGTAGTGCTGAGGACGCTTGTGATCACGTCCGTGTAAAGCTGCGCACTCACCCTTTCCCCACCTAACCCACTTCCCCTCAATGCTGAGACCCGTTTAAAGTCACAACAATTAAAAAAAAAAAGTCTACTTTGCTGAGTTGCAGAGTTTCGCCTTCTAAGCATGGTTGATGGGCTCAGGGGTTCAGTCATTCATTCGCTCGTTAAATCAGAGTTATTCAGCCTCCTGCTGTGTTCCAGGCACAGGGCTAGGCTGCCTGTCAGGATGCAACGTTGAACTAGACGTACACAAGTCCTCGGGGGATTGCTGACCTGTTGGTTTGAATCCCAATCCTGCCCTTTCCTGTGTAACTCTGGGTAAGCCATTTCATCTTTCTGAGATTCAGTGCTTTTATCTATAAAATGAAGATGGGCATTCCTGCCTCACCGAGTTGGCCTGGCCCATCGTAGGTGCCCAATAAATGGCAGCCGTTCTTATGGCTATTTTCTAGGCTATAGGCTGTCCCTTCTCTTCTCACTGTGGAAATTGCCTGGGAAGCTGTGAACTGTTGGCTCTTGAGGCAGCTGGTTGTCCTGAGCTTTTGAGCCCCTTGGAGGGAAACTGGGGAGTTGGCCAGTTGCGTCCAAGTGCATGCCAGGCTGTGGGCTGAGCTGAGCTTCTTAGCCACCCAGAGTCCGAGCTGTAGCTGTGTCCTGTCCCATTTCTGTTTCTCTGTGTGCTTTGTAATTGGGCCACTCTTTCAGACAGCTCGAGTAGTTAACGACCTTGAGAAAGGATCCCAGCCCTGAATGTAGAATCCTGCTCTTTTGAAGTCACCGCTTTCTTTGTGGATCTAAACGTGTTTGTGTTTTCCCTCTTGGGCATGCCCCCTCCCTCGGCTTTGATGCTACCTCTGTAACAACAGGGCTAGAATTATTAATTCCTCTGCACAGCAAGGTGCAGTTTTATTACACAAAAAGGGGGAAATATAATTGCTATCTTGAGTAATCATTTTACGAAGGCTGCAAGTATAACCTTTAATTAATATTTCATCTGCAGCTGGGGTGGGTAACGTGAATAGGGCCTAAAAATATTGCTGTCCCTATGCATGGAGAGATAAAGAACCGTGAGACATGGAGCTAGTGTGTGCTGCTCAATTGTTTGCAATGAGTTCTAAAATTAAAAATGTTTAACCCATTAACCCATGATGAAATGGGGGAAGAGGCTTAGAGAGATGCAACTCTTTATCGACTGAAAGCTGCAGACTCCAGGTGTAACTCATCTCAGCCCCTGCATCAGGGGAGCCACCTCACCCGCTCAGGAGATGAATTTGGGGCCCTAGGTGGGCCAGTGAGTCACTGATCAAAGCCTGGCTCCCAGGTCATGCCCGACAGGCACTGTGCCGGCCGGACTTCCACAGGTCACTGGGTTTAAGGTCGTTGTGGGAAGCGCCGTCTTTGATGTTTTCTGGAGTAGGACACTTGAGATGTTTAAAGTGCTTCCTGGGAGAGGGCCAGCAGGGGCTCCCTGGGAGGCCTGGGACCTCAAGAGACATGTGCTCTGGGGTAGGAAGGAGGGCAGGTGAAGGTCTGGCAAGGGGGCCCAGTGGGGGTGGGCGGGAGGGGAGCAGGTCAAGGGTGTGGAGAAATGGGTTGAGGATCCTTTGGTGACTGGCAGTGGTTCTGGGGGACTTCTGTCCCAGCCTTAAGGGTTCTGGCTGGTTAGGATCACAGGGCTGGCTCTGGGGAGGGGACAGAAGTCCTTGCCGATGCGCATGTGTATCTGCACAGCTTTCCTGTCTACACATCAGTTCACAGATGTGAGCCCATCTGCCCATATCAACCGCTTTCTGTGGCCCTGTGTTAGCACAGCAGCCACCACAGGCTTTTCTTGAACTCCTGTCATGAGCCACGTGCAACCCCAGCTCTACCGGCTCTCTCTCATTGGTCCTCCCAGCAGCCCACGAGGAAGATGCTCCTGCCAGATGAGGAAACTGAGGCACTTGACTAAAGTCATGATTTGCCAAGGTCCCACACTGGTAGGTGAGCTGGGGACAGGAATCAGTGGCGTGGGTAATGAGGACTGTGGGGTGGCCCATGCTGGGGACCTCTGTGGCAGATGTATGAGGCCTGCTGTGCTATACACCCTCTGAGCTTCTGCATCTCCCTTGGGATCCACAGGAGTCCTGAACACTAACCTAGGATGTGTCCACGCAAAGGGGCAAACCATTTAACTTTATAACTCTGCTAAGATCATTTAAAGTGTTTCTGCTTGTGGGACCCTGGAGTTGCTGTGTTTCTGTGTTCTTGGGCTCTCTGTTTTTCTAAAAAAAAAAAAAAAAGAAACATTGGCTAATAGATTTATTGCCATGTTATTGATCACAAAGGATGTTATTTTCATTATTAATCATCTTGAGATTTCTAGACAAGCTGTGGCATCATCAGGAATTCCCTCTTAAGGGAGAAAGTCCACTGGGTTTGTAAACTGCCACAAAATGCCAGCCCCTCGCTGCCCGTCCCTTGGGATGGGGCTGTGGGCATGTGGGAAGCAGAGAGGAGTGAAGATTTGGGTCCCTTTTCCTTCTTCTCCCTGGAGAGAAGACGTTCTGTGCGGTGTCCAAGGAAGCAAGGCAGAGCGGGATGCAGATGACTGCCCTTCTGCAAGTTCACCTGCTTTGTCACATCAGAGCCCATGCCACCCTGCTCACAGGTGTCCCTGTCCTTCCCATTTTGCAAGCGAGGACACTGAGTCCTGGGAGACCAGATACCAGCCAGGGCTCTCTGGTTGGCACAGGGGTCACCTGCCCTCCACCCCCGGGGTGGGCCAACCTCACAGGACAGCAGGTGGCTCTTGGCACCTCCGTGGGACATGTGGACTTCTGTCTCCTCGCTCTGTGTTTATGTGGCTTTGCTTCTGCCGGCTCGATACCTGCTACTAAAACTACTTCTGAGAGGTTTTGAAGACTGACTTCATTTTGTCTATTTTTCCCTTTCCTCATTCCTATTTCAAAAATTATAAAGTAATACTTTCTTACAAAAAGCGTCAGGAGTTTTCTCTCCTAATCGCCTCTCAGAAGTGACCCAGTTAATAACGTGGTGTGTAGCGTTTCAGACTTTGTTTCTATGTAAATATGAACCTTTAAAGATGTATGTAGACATCTCTACACACAGAACTTTTTATTTGTACAAAATGAGTATGTATAAGCATATTTATTACAGCAATGTTTGTAAAAGCCAGAGATTGTAAATAGCAGACATCAAAGGGGGTTCCATTGGGTCGATTACGAAGCAGACATTTAGTAGAATTATTGTTCGGCCACTAGAAAAAACGAGGTAGCTCTCCAGGTACAGACGTGAGAATTGCTGTTACTAAGGAGAACAAGTGAGAGGCTGAGCTGTATGCGTAACGTGAACCCACTTAATTTTCTGTCAGCTTCATGTGGAGGCAAATGCCACGTGGAGAGCCCGTCTGGACGCAGACCGGGGTGCCCCCTGTGGACTGGACAACAGTTTGGGTGGCTGGATTTCTCTGGTCCAAGCTGCTCGTGACATCAGGACGCCTCCAGAGAGTCATTGCCACCCCAGAGGAAGTTACATGCTGGCTGATGTGCTCTAGGGGAAGTCTTCTTGTGGCCATGAAGCCATCAGCACTAATTCAAATAAGGTAAGTGCTTCAGTGGGGTTGGAGGGGGAGGGGCCGAGAGGCAGTGGGTTGCCCGTGGTGACCCCAAACTTGAACTGAAGCCTCTTAAAGGGTATTGCCTTAGAACTGTTCCAATGACCACACTGAATCACCTCATTTTTACATGGACAGAAGCCCAGGCTCAGAGAGGTGAAGTGATTTTTCTGATGTCACACAGCAAGGTAGTGACTGGACTGGGGCCGAGGGCTTCTCTGGGGGGTGATTCTGAAGCCCGTGTGCCTCAGGCAGGGCCAGTGGAGATTGGGGCTGCGGGCTGGTCTCTTCCCACCCCTCTTAGGTGCTGTCTCCTCTTCAGTGTCCTCTTAATGTCCTTTTCCCTCCATTTCCCCTTGCTCTGCCTGCACCCCCTTGATTTCTCCCTCCCCTTCCTGCTCTAGATACCCCCTTGTTGGAGCTGAGGAACTTGGGGTAACTAATTAAAAACCCTGGGTGGTGCATTTTCCTTCCAACTCTTGGATATTCCTGGTGTGAGTGTGTATGAGAGTTTGTCTACAGTGTGTGTGTGTGGTGTATGGTATCTGTGTGCACATGTGTGTGTGGTGTTTGGTGTGTGAATGTATGCACACACATGATGTGTGGTGTGTGCTGCATGCACATGTTGAGTGCATGTGTGTGGTGTGCGTGTGTGCACACAGGCGTGCACACCCATTTGTGTGTGTGCACTTGTGTGCAAGAGGAGACAAATGGTGGCTCTTAACTGCCGAAGTGGTCAGCTGACCCAGGTGCAGGGGCAGCCCCAGGCTGTGTCCCCTTTTTCTGCTGGCCGCCAGTGGGAGTTCTGTCCCCCGCCACAAGCAAGTCCATCCTATCAGAACTTGGAACTCTGGGTTAAGAGAGGCAAGCTCTCAGAAATAGTAAACCACTGTTTTCTTGCCGGCTGTTTGCCCTTATTAATTCAGGTAGCAATTACCCATTCTGAATATTTGGCGACTAATTAGTTTTTCCCGTGGAGATGGCAGAATGAGGAATGCTTTGCTGTGACCTGATTCACTTTCTCAGTTCCCCAAGGAGGGGTGGGGGATGTTGGAGGGGGGCAGGGACCGAGCGCAAGAACTGAGAGCTGGAGAGACGTCTGCTCAAAGCCCGGGGTGCCCTGCAGCCGCCGGGGTCTTGGCTACGAATCTCGAGGATGATAAAAATAACCTATCCGATCTTGGTTTTGCTCTTGGTTTCATGTCGTGGCCTGTTTCCTCTGTGGGGGCAGCTCTTGGCAGCCTGCCTCATAGTGTAGGTGGTGGTGTTTGAGCACAAGCTTGGGGCTGCTCTCCACTCTGGGTGTCACCTCTTTTGGGAGCTGTCCTTGGAATCCACAGGTGACTAGAACCTAGACCACAGGGACAGGATGCTCGTGGTGGGGGTGCCCAGTAAGACCCCAAGAGGGTGGGAGACTGTGGGCACAGTTCAGGGGATAGGTTGGAAAAGACATCCAAGTGACAGGTGACTGTCTGCCTGAGCTTAGCTGTAAATTGAATTGGAGATTGATTCTTACCAACCGCTAAGCCCCTTGGTCAACATCTGGCCTCTATTTGCCTTTCTAGCTCTTGAGTTTTTTGTTACTGGGAACAGTTGTCAATGGCCTTATCTCATTACCAGAGGCATCTCCCAGAAAGGGCTCTAGCAGAGAGGAGAATTTGCAAATCGAAGCCAGCACAGTCCCCGCAGCCTCCTGGACTGGAATACCCCTCGGGCAGCAGTCTATTTTGGGGAAATGGTAAATATATAAGGCAGACAATGACACTGCTATACCTTTTCAGGAGGGGGGAGCTGTGTGGCTCAGGCCCTGAGGATGTGGACCCAGTTCAGGGCACTGTAGCTAGCCGGCCAGCACCTTGGAAGCCTCCTGACACTTTCCCTGCAGGGATGCAGGGTCCTATAAGTCACAGGCTGTCTGCCCAGCACGGCTGTGGGTTTGTGTCTGGGAAAGGTGCTCTTGTCCTGATCAGGGTTCCTTCCTCCTGCAGCTGTGTTCTGGAGCCTTGTCTGTCTGTGGGCTAGACTGGCTGCCTGCACTTCCTCCACAGAGACACCAGTCCTCTCCAGCCAGCTCAGGTGGCCACCAGCATTCGCAGGCTGGCACCAGCTGGCTGCATTCTGCTTTGGCTCCCACACCTCCCCCGCTTCAGCCTTGCCATGTCCCTAACACTCAGCATGTACCTGTCTGTCTGTACGCAGCTGGGCCACTCTGTGGAGACTAGAGTTTGGCTGTGGTCATTTGCACATAGTTGTGCCCACTCTGCCTGCTTATTGTAAGTCAAGGCCAGGGTTTGTCCTGAGTGTTTTGGTTTTCCCTGTGTCTAGGCTTGTGCCCTGGCCCTGGAGGGTGGCTGATGCCTGCTTGCATGTTTGGGCTGGTTTCCCTCAACTGTGGCGGCTGCAGTTCCTTGTGCAGATAGGCTCAACTGAAGTGCTGGAGCCTTGGGTTAGCGTGGCTCAGTCCTGGTTCTTCCAGTTACATGTGACCTCGGGCAAGTTCCTTAAGCTCTTTGAGCCCCCACATTCCTCATCATGCCTGTGTTTTGGGGGTATGCTACTGCATATTCATCATCAGAGGGAACCAGATGCTCAGGGCTCCCAGAAATGTGAACTGCTGCTGCAGGGAAGGGAGTCCACGAGTGGCAACCTTTGCAGCTTGCAGTCTGCAGCCTGGACAGGTGGCCTTGGTCCCCTTTAATGTCTCAGGAGCCCTGGGGGGACAGGTCATTGCTCTCTCCTTTCTGGAGCCAAGACTGCCCCCCACTCTGGCCAGGAATGTGATTGGAGGCCAAGTCTGGCATCGAGCCAAGGTCAGGGGTAACCCCCAGGTGTTTTCCAGGTCACTCAAGGGACAGGGTTTAATTAAGTGCCACCGCAGAATTCCCAGGCTGGAACATGAAGTGGCTTTGAGGTCTAGGCCAGCTGTCCCTGAGACGTGGGCCACAGCTCGCTTCCTCCAGGCCACACCTGACCACTGCGGGAGTGTGCTCGGAGCTTCACAACACGATCCCTTCAGCAGTCTTGGGAAATGCAAAAACACCAGGTGCAAGGCTGGCGGTTAGAGTTTCCATTTACATTACCTGGAGCTCTCTGTCCAGCTGCCCTCCCCTCCCACCTCTCAGCCAGCGCTCCACTCGCACAAAGCCGGTGGGCGGAGGTTCTTTCCAGACTCATCCACCTGAGGAATGCAAGTGCCAGGTAGCCCAGCTGCCTGCCGCAGGCGGGATGCACACCTTCCACGGGGACCCCGTGCTGCTTGGGAATTTTGACCCACAAGAGGCTGAATGATATGACAGCTTTGGAGGCAGTTATCCTTGGACTAAAGCCCTCTCGTTAACTGGGTGGCCTTGGGAAAGTCAAGCCACCTCTGGTTTCTCACCTGAACATGGGGATAATCATATTTCCTCAGAGGCTGGTGGTGGGGATTAAAGAAGCTAAGGATTAGATCAGGCACAGAACGGTGCTTGATAAATGCAGCTAATAATAACAGTATCCAGCACTGACAGGTATTACCTGGTTTAAACAGCACAGCGCTCTTGTAGACAACATGACAATCATCCTTCCCATTTTGTCAGTGAGGAAACTGAGGTAGAGAGAAGTGAAGTAATGTGCCTAAGTCACATAGCTAGTAAAAGGTGGAAGTGAATGTTTGAATCCAGGCAAGTGCCCAGAGCCTGTGCTGTCTGCATTTCACTGACTTGGCTAGCGACAGTCACCGCCTTTGAGGCTGTCTCAAATTCCTCCCCAAGCTACTCTGGGATTCCCCGGTGGGTCTCAAGCAGCTGGCATGACTCGCATGGGGCCCTGCTGTGGTTCACATAGATCCCTGGCCAGCCCTGGGAAGCCAGCGCCCTGCCATCTGCAGGTGGGCTGGGGGCGGGGGAGGGTGTGGGCTCCAGAGCCAGCTGCACCTGGCTGTGTTTCCGAGCTCTGACGTTTACAACCCTGGACCTTGATTTTGTTACTAGTAAAAGTATGGCAAAGAGTGGCTGCTGTCATTACGGGTGTTAGTTTTTAATCCTTAGACTTACCTAGATTCCCCTGCGGTGGGTCTGGTTTCTTCCCACGCTTCGTTCATTCAACAAACCTTTCTGGAGGGGCTTTTCCTTCTATGTCTCTGGACTAATGAGCAGGACTCCTTGTCTGCTAGAGGGTGTGTGTGCATATGTGTGCACATGCATGTGTGCACATGTGTTGCATGTGTGTGATATGTAATTCTAAAGGTGTAGGAGCGAAATAAGAGAGGTGAGAACAGGGCTCGTCAGAGGCACCGGCAAAGGCCCGGGGGAGGGAATCACTGTGGTGCTTACACGCCCTTGAGAGTGCAGACAGGGACCAATTCTGCCTTGTTCTTGGCCCACCGAAGTGCCTGAGCCGGGGTAGACACCCAGGAAGTGTTGAAAGAATAGGAGGAAATCAAAGAAGGCTTTTAAGCTGAGCTCACGTGGCGGTGGGAGCCAGGCTCAGATACTTGGAAATGCCGAGCCAGAGGCAGATGGCTCCCAAACTAGAATCTAGCACGGAGTCCCATTGGGCCTTGCTTTGTCACAAGCTGAGTGTTTGGGGATCGGGGAGCCACAGCACAAGGTGAGTGAGTTCCTGGAGGAAAGTAATCAAGACCCATACATTCGTTCTACAGACATTTACTTACCATGTACCTGGCCCTGTCCATGGCTCAGGGAAGGCTGAGATGAGGCTGTTGAAGGTGCTGGCAGGCTAGTGGGGGAGACCCACCCAGGAGCCAGTCAGGGTGCCCGCAGCGTCCCCAGTGCTGGAGAGGGACCTCTGCAGGGCCGTGGGTGCCGAGCGGGGGGCAGGGCGTGGGGAGGAGGGTGTGCAGCTGTGGCTCCCAGGACACACACGTGCTGTCTGAGGGAGGCACGGGAGGCCGTGCACAGAACCTGGGGGGCTTCGACGTGGGCACGCAGGAGTCTGTCATCATGGAAGCTGCTGGCAGTGGTGGAGGGACCTGCTGCCACGTGGAGGCTGGTCACTTTCCTTTTCAGAGCAATGGGGCTTGTGTTGTGCTGGGCTCAAGTGACCCGGGAAAAGTATGGATTCTTGGTCCCACCCACCCACCCAGGAACTGATCTGGTGGAGACCCAGCCGTGTACATTTTAGTTCTGTGGGTATGTTTTTGGCACCCCAGGAAGTTCTGGTGCTGGTGGTTCTTTGACATAGTAGAAACACCTCTCTAGAAACGCTGAAAGCATTGAGGCTGGAGACCCTTTAAAGTCCATGACACTTGTGTCTGTGGGTGCCCAGGAGGCATGTACCCAAACTGTCCATGTCCCTCACCTGGCCCTGACTGGAACCCCGAGGCCCCACACAAGAGATGCGTGGGGACATCATGTCGGACCCCGAGTTCCTTCCTTAGTCGCATGACATCTGCCAGCTTGTCAGCCTGCTTTCATTTCATCTCACTTCATTTCGTGTGTTTTGTTGTATCCCTCCCTGTTCAAGAAAGAATTTCAGATGGCTTATGAAGACATAAAAATATATGAATTTAGCATAAATTAAAACTGGGTGAAAAAAGGTAGGAAAAAAGGCGGGGATGAAACAGAGGGGATAATAACGCTCAGTTTTCTCGGCCGTCCTTTCATTGAAACCTGTTCTCCTTTCTCTTGGGTCTTCTGTCTACTTTGCAAAGGATTAGGGTTCAAGCTACTGGGGCTCCTTCCACTGCAAAAAGCCTCGCATCTCTATGGAAGCTAAAGCCACCAAATCCGCACTCGATTTGTTGAATGAATTGTCGTGCTTCTCAGCGGGCACGTGTCATCGAGAAGCCTTGTGTGGCCATGGGGAGGGCCGCGAGCCCTGCATGCTGGCGCTGCCAGTGACTTATGGGCCTGGGAATACGAGTCCCGTTGCTGCTCCCTAAGCCAGCCCTGAGCGCACAGCAGCTGGGACCCAAGTCTCCCAGTCCCCGAGTCAACTCTGTGGTGGCTGCCTCAGCCTTTGGAGGGCTTCCAGGAGCCAAGGAAGCCTCTGAGGTGGCCAGTTTTCAGGGTGTTGGGTGGCAGGGTTGTGTTTACTCCACCGTCCTTGTTGGAGAGAGACGTGTGGGGTGCGAGAAACACGCACAGCCCGAGAGCTGGTGCGGGTGGGGCACGGCTCAGGCTCAGGCGTCTGCACAGCGCAAGTCCGGCCTGCTCTGTCCCGCACTCTGATGGAACGTGTCAGCGTGGGACAGAGTGACACTGCCAGCTGAGTGCCTGTTTCGTGAACGTGAGCGAGCTCATTGGCATCAATCATGACGGCAGGACCCCCGCTCTCCAGGGAGGCACGTCCATGCTGTGTTTTTGTCCTGCAGGAACCCGTCTTAGGAAGCCACTCAGGAAGTGATTCCTGAGATTTGGTGGGATTTAAGCTGATGCTTTTGAATAACGCTGTTGATTCTTTCCCCGTGATCTTTCTTTTCTCTACAACTTGAATTTGCTCAGGAACGATTCAAAGCCAGCATGTGTGTGTGTGTGTGTGTGTGTGGTGTGTGTGTGTGTGTGTGTGTGTGTGTGTGCGTGTGTGCGTGTGTGCGTGTGTGCGTGTGTGTGCACGTGCATGGAAGTCATGACTTTCTCTAAGCAGTAATTATTAAACAAAACCAAGGGGACATCTTCTGTGCAATGGTGTTTACAAATATTTGCCACTTTTACAGTCATTAACTGAGGTTGCAAAGTGTTGGGTTCTGAGCTCCTGAAATCACTGCTTAAACGATTAGTTGCGGGGCTGAGCCGGGCCCTCCGATCATCTCTGCCTCAGCAGAGGGCGGTTCCTCTCGTAGAAAACGGTCTGCAGCCCCTTCTCTCCCCCGCCCCAATGTGGCCTCTCCAGGGCTTTTCACATCTGGTTCCTGTCGCACGGTCCGAAGCCCCCTGCACATGGTGACTGTCGGGTGGTGAGGTCACGGTTGTCGGTAGTGAAGGGAAGAGTGCGTGGCTTGGGCTGTAACGTGGGCTCACCGTCCTGGCATTTGTTTTCTGGGAGCCTGCGGGCTCCTGGGAGGACTGAGAGGAGGATGAGGTGGCTGCCGTGGACCGTGAGAAGGACACAGGCCGCGGCGTGCAGCACCCCAGGAGGGGTACAGGAGGCCACGTGGCCTGCCATGTGTCTCTCGCAGGCCCCTCTGCCCAGTCCGGGGCCTGGGGTTGAACAGAGGCAGGTGCAGCAGCTGGAGGACAAGGTACTCCAAGGTGAGCACAGAGCTGCTCTCCAGGCTGGGGTGGGCCAGCAGAAGTGGGGCTGGGCTGGTGGCCAGAGCTGTGACCAGCAGCAGCCCCAGCAGGGGTGGCGGGAGTTCTACTTGTCTGTGACTAGTAGCAGCTCCTCCATGGGACGGCAGCTGGCCTTATAGCCGTGGCCTCTGCTGACTGGACCTGGCCGGTGGGTGCCGCAGCTGGGGGGAGTGGGTAGTGGGCAGCTGGGCCAGGGACAAAACCTTCCTTCCTCCCTGCCTTCTTTCTTTCTTCCCTTGCTCTCTTCCTAGCTCTCCTCTTCCTTTCCTCCCTGTCTCTCTTTTTACGTCCCTCCTCCTCCCTTCCCTTCTTCCATTAAAGGGTGATCAGAGAATTCTGGATATTGGACTCATTTGAGGCTGGGGGCTGGGAGTTTAAATATGGATCCCACAGATATTCTGAATCAGGGTCTTGCGATGGGTACCCGGTAGATGCACTTTTAATAGTACCTCTGTTGACTTTTGTACACATCGACCATGACACCCGCTGTCTGAAGGCACAGCCGCCTGCTCCCTGGGTTTAAAGGTGTTCCGCGACTCTCTAGTCCAGCAGCCGTGAGTGTGTTCAGCTTCCGTCCAAGTCCATGTGTTGCACCTTAGTATCCTTTGGTATCAGTGGTGTTTATCATCTGCTGCAAAGTGCACTACCTTTTTGCCCCTACGTTAGTCAGGGCTCTCTGGAGAATAGAACCAATGTAACATATGTATATATTTATATATACACATATATATATGTGGAGAGAGAGAGAGAGAGAGATTTTAAGGATTTGACTCACACAAGGAGACCAAATGCAAGTCTAAAATCTGCAGGCCAGGCCAGCAGGGTGGAGACCGGGAAGGAGCTGGTGCTGCAGTTCAAGTCCAGAGGCCTGGCAGACTTGCCGCTTGCTTGCAGGAGGTCAGGCTTTATTCTCTGTCTTCAAGTGATGGGATGAGACCCACCCACAATCTCATTCCAAGCATCCAGAATGATGTTTGACCAAATATCTGGGCTCCATGACCAAGTTCACACATAAAATTTACCATCACAGCCCCTAAAATTACATCTTTCAAATATCCAGAATTTTCTGTGGTTCCAGAAAGCTGATATATGCAAGACAAGGTTCTAGACCCTGTGGGGCTACAGAAATGCATAAAGCTTCATGAGCAAGCCTGAGTTCTTTCTGCCAATTCACCAGTTGGCATGGAGTATCCATTCTGTACCCATCTAAGACAAGTGCAAACCTTCTATAATTTGATAAACATAGACTGTGCATCAGTCTTCCTGGATGCAGGTCTTCATTTTTTCATCAAACTGACCCTTCCTCCCTGTCTCCCTCCCTCCCTTATTCAGTCAGTATTTACCGGCATCTGTCATATTCCAGGCACTAGGCCAGGCACTGGGGAATCAGAAATGGAGGACACACTCTCGCTACCAACAATGAGCTGGGGGTCCCCACGGGGCCATGTGTGCACAGGTCAGTCCACTGAAGGTTGGAGCTGCTTGCTCCCTTCCCCTTCTCTAAGCTTCCTTAGCAATACCAGGTCTTAACACACAGCCCCCAACAGTCCTGGGTTGTCCTGAGGGTGGCACCACATCTTTTTATGAGGCATCTTTCCTTTTGCACAGAGGTGCCATGTCCCTTTTCTGGCAGCTGGTTAGAAATGCAGAGGCTCAGGCCCCATCGCAGACCTACAAGTCAGAATCTGCACTTTAACCAGAGCCACAGGTGCTTCCTGCACATTTAAGTCTGAGACCTGCTTCCCTACTGCTATGCAGAAAAATCTCCACGTAGAATTCTGGGAGAATTGACAGCCTGGCCAGTGGACCACCCTGCTTGAGAAGATTTCGAGCAAGTGTAGGAGGTTGGAATTCATTCCTAAGCCACTCGGGGAGGCCCCAGGTGCCCTCTTCATGGGCTCAGAGGGAGGCAGCCTGTAATCCACTGATGACATGTGAGCTCCCAAAGGCTCCTGCATGGGAGGCAAGCTGGAGTCTTTGCACCTCCACTTCTGGAGGCATTTTGGGCAAGATATTTCACTTCTTCAAGATGGTTTTCTCCTCCATAATATGTGATGATAAATAAAAACAACTTTCTTTCTGGGTTGTTGGGATAATGAGAGATCCGTGGTGCACAGAGAGCACTACACCTAGCTCATGACGTGCCATCCAGGCTGTGCTGCAGGGAGCTGAAGCTCCTGGGATTGGTGCTGGAACCAGTGGGGACAGTACCTGCTGCACAGGCTGTCCTGAGAATTATGTGAGATTATGCATGCAAAGCACCAGAGCGGTGGCTATTACATTACTTTTATAACAATTGGCTTGTGTAACTCCCCTGAGTGCAGAGCCAGCATGCGGGCTCTGGGGCAGCACCAGCACCTGACTCATGCCCAGAGACAGGTGGGGGCAGGTGGAAGAAGGGGCCACTTCTGACTGTAGCAGTGTCTTCTAGATTGTTCACGGAAGCATCTTTTGCCTCGAGGTACTCAGGCCTAGATTCCTGAGAGAATCTGTAAGAAGCACAGAAGTTAATGTGACATGTTGCTTAGTAGATTTCTTTGAAAAGGTGTTCTCTCTCTCTGAGGTAATGACAGATGTGAGGGTTGCTATGGTGACACGTTGTCTGTTTAGAAGTACACAGCACACAGCACAATAGGTAAGATGCTCGCCTACAATCTATGGTCACGGAAGGCAAGCCTCCTCTTGGGGAATTTTACTGAGGGATCTTCTTCCTTCTGGGTTTGTATTTCCAAAGCTGCTTTTATTTTGTGCCTTGTGACTGGGCAAGAAGGGGAAAGTATTGTGTATATTCAGAACAGACCCTATGCACAGCATACCTTGAAAGGGTGGGGTCTTTTCAAGAATTGAAGGAGATTTTAAAAAAGTGAGATTTCACGAGAAGATAGAGTGCTGAAGAATCAGATGGTCCGAGACCCTCTGAGAATATTTCACTAACCTGTGAGTTTCTTTGTAGGAAACAGCACTGCAATTTTTGGGTTAGGAGCAGAATCTGTAGCTGGCCATGACTTTATTTCCATATAGCAAGCCTTCATTGAGTGCCTACTGTGTACATTGGAGGTCATGTTCCAGGAGGGGCTGGAGGGTGGGCGGTGAGATATGAAGATGATCGAGACGTGGTCCCTGTCCCTCAGCAGTCAGGGTGGGAGGGACGGACAGACAGGCAGACTGTGGAGAGGCTTAAACTGCTGTGGACATACAGCTGGGTCAGGGAGCATGGGGGGAGGGAGGACTTAATTCCAGGGGCAGGGGTCTGAGGAATCTGTGCAGAAATCGTTGAGATTTTAGCAAGGTCCTGAAGGATGGCAGGACCCGGCAGGCAGCCATGAGGGAAAACAGCCTCCAGGAGGTGCAAGTGCCAGATGGAGAGTGCAGTATTTTGGGAGTGACTGGAGTCTCCAGGCCACATGGGGTGTAGTGGATGAGTTTGGAAAGCTCAGCTGGGGCTGGATCATAGAGTGTCTTCATTGCCAGGTGGAGAAGTTTGGACTCTGTCCCACTGGAGACACTTCCCACCTGGGAGTGTGATATGGTCAGCTAGGCCCAGGGCTGTCAGTGGGTGGGGGGTGGTCTGGGATGGAGAGACCAAGGCAGGGGCGGGGAAGACCCTTCAACAGTCAGGGCAAAAAGCGACATCCTCAGTTCTCATCCCTGCCCAGCAAGACTGATGGGGTTCCCCGGCCAGCAGCCCAGCCCCGCTGGCTCCTCAGACCCTGGGCATCTGCTGCCCCATCTGGCCCTGGGTCAGGCTGAAGAAGTGGCTCCCGTTCTCATCAGCAGGGGGGCCCTCCATGAAGCGGCTTGGTCTGGGCCAGAGTTCTCCCCATGCCTTTGCCAGTGCCTTCCTCATGTCTTCACACTCCTTCCACGCAGGTCTTCAGGCCCTGGTCAGCTCTGGCCAGGAGCAAATTTCTCAGGCCCTGTTCCTCCAGCCAGGCTGGTCTGACCAGGCCTGAAGCCACTGCCCAGAGACCCAGTGCTGCTAGTGGCTGAACCCTGGGGACATAAACCTTCCTGGACTGAGCGAGGCAGGGGACAAGGGGTATGAGCGGAGTAGGGTGTGCCCACAACACACTGGAAAGAGCCTTCCCCATCTACAGGGGCCCCTGGAAGCTCTGCGGTGGCACCCGGGGACCTCTGGTGTGACAATGACGTGACTAGACACAAACAACCCCACGATGGAACAGCTGGAGCCTGGCTGGGAGCCATGCTGGGGAGGACACAGACCTGAGGTGATGTGGGGGCTCAGCTGGGAGGGGCTTTACTTGTCTTGGATGCTGCACCCTCCTTGGCTTCCTGCTAATCTGCACGTGGCTCCCTGAGAGCCTGCAGAGGGCCTTGAGCAAGGCCCACGACCACCCCCACCACCTTCCCCAGTCACAAAGACTATCTGCAAAAGTGCTGGTGATTTAATGCAAAAGCGCTGGTAAACTATGACTGTGATTCAATTCCATGCTGTGAAAGATGAGACAAAAACATTTATTTTGTTCCAGAACATAAAATTGATACATGTTCACAACTTATAATTTGGAAAATATAAAAAAAGAAAAGAGAAAAAAAAAAAAAAGGAGAGGAAATAAAACAGCCCATTATGCAGGTACCTGGATGTAAATGCTGTTAATATTTCGTAATGTTAACTGCCCTTCTTTTCCTATGCTTATACATGCATGATATGAATCGTGTCCCCCAAGTGTTATGTATCAGTAGCTTGATCCCCACTGTGACTGTTAAGAGGGTGGGAAATCCTATTACGGTGATTGAAAGGCGGACCCTTGAAGAGGTGAGTAGATTCTGAGGACCATGCCTAGTGAATGGATTAATAATGGTGGTCATGGGTGTGGTTCTGAGGGCGTTAAAAGGACAGCATGGGAGAGTCTCTCTCTCTCTGCTCCACCATTTCACAATGTGATACCCTGTGTCACTGAAGTCACCACCAAAGAAAGCTCTCACCAGATGTGTTCCCTGGGCTTTGGACTTCCCAGCCTCTGAAACTGTAAGCCATAAATCATGTTTTCTTACAAAGTACCCAGTTCCAGGTATTTTGTTATAAGCAACAGAAACAGACTAATACACATACATTTCTACCTTTTTTTTCCTTTGGCCAAAAATTGGGTCATACTCTATGTACAGCTTTGAAAACATTTCTTTTTCATTTAGCATCATCTTATAAACACATTTCCTTGTCAATAATCCTTTTGATACAACATTTTGGCTGCCTGTAATTTCAGCTTATGAATACCAGGGTACTTCAAAAAGTTTATGGAAAGATTTGTTTTATCTTTTAATACTATTTTTCCATTAACTTTTGAAAGTACCCTTGTATATCTCACATTTTGTTCAGCAGCTTTCCTCTTCAGTACTTATTTAGGCTTCTTCCAAATTTTCTCTATGACAAGCAGTGCTGCAATGATTGATTTTACTGTGTACCTTTGCCTTTTGAACTGGACAATTTTTATAGGAGGCATATTAGTGTAGACAGTATTTTTATTCTAGAGAAATGTCCTCCAGGTTCATCCATGTCACAGATGACAGGATTTCCTTCTTTTTAAAGGGTAAATAATATTCCTCTGTGTGTGTGTGTGTGTGTGTGTGTGTGTGTGTGTGTGTGTGTGTGTGTGTCACATCTTCTTCAAGCATTCATTTGCTGATGAGCACTTAGGTTGTTTCCATAGCTTTGCTGTTGTGAATAATGCTGAAATGAACATGGAAGTGCAGATATCTCTTCAAAGTCCTGATTTCAAATTTTTTGGATATATACCTAAATGTGGTATTGCTGGATCATACGGTAATTCTATTTTTAACTTTTTGAGGAACCTTCATACTGTTTTCCATAGTGGTGGCACCAATTTACATTCCCACCAGCACTGTACAAGGGTTCCCTTTTCTTCATATCCATGCCAATCCTTATTTTTAAATTTATTTTTATAATAGTCATCTTAACAGGCGTGAGGTGATTTATCATTGTGGTTTTGATTTTGCATTTTCCTGTTAATTAGTGATGTTGAGCACCTCTTCATATATCCATTGGTCATTGTATGTTTTCTCTGGAGAAATGTCTATTCAGATCATTTGCCCATTTTAAAAATTAGATTATTTCTATTTATTTACTTTTGCTATTGAATTGTAGGAATTCCTTATATATTTTGGTTTGGATATTAACCCCATATCAAATATTCATATACAGTTTGCAGATATTTTCTCCAATTCCCCGGGCTGCCTTTTCATTTTGTTGATTGTTTCCTTTGTTGTGCAGAAGACTTCTACTTTGATGTAATCCCACTGTCTATTTTGGAGTTCTCTCTCTCTCTCTTTTTTCGGTTTGTAGTGTTCTTTCAGTATGTTGTTTTTTTATTGATTTTCTGTCTGAATTATCTATTCATTATTAAAAGTACAGTATTAAATAGTCTAGCTATGGGTTTGTCTTTTGTTTATTTTTTCAAAAAAGCAGCTCTTAATTTTGTCAATTTTTTTCTAGCTGCTTTTCTATTTTTTTTATTTCTATTCTGATCTTTATTGTTACCTTCCTTTTACTAACTTTGGGTTTAGTTTGTTCTTCTTATTCTAGTTCCTTAAGGTGTAAATTTAGGTTGTTTATTTGAGGTATTTATTTATTTTTAATGGAGGCATTTATAACTATAATCTTCCTTCTTAATACCGCTTTTGGTGCATCCTGTTAGTTTTGGTATGTTGTGTTTTTGTTTTTGTTTGTCTTGACAAATTTTCTAATTTCCTGTTTGAATTCTTCTTTGACCCAGTGGTAACTCAAGAGTGTGTTGTTTGGTTTCCATGTACTTGCAAATCTTCCTGTTTTCCTTCAGTTATTAATTTCTAGTTTCATTCCATTATGGTCAGAAAACATACTTGGAATGATTTCAATCTTAAATTTGTTAAGACTTATTTTGTGAAGTAGCATGTGACCTATCCTGGAGAATGTTCTGTGTGCACTTGAGATGAATGTGTATTCTGCTGCTGTTTGGTGGAATGCTCTGTATACGTCTGTCAGGTCCATGTGGTATGTAGAGTTATTCACGTCTGTTGTTTCCTTACTGATCTTCTGTCTGGAAGATCTATCCATTGTTGAAAGTACAGTGTTGAATTCTCCTGCTATTATTGTACTGCTGTCAGTTACTATCTTCAGATCTATAAATGTATGCTTTATCTCTTTAGGTGCTCTGATGTTGGCTGCATATGTATTTATAGTTGTTATATCTTACAGTTGAATTGACCCAGTTATCATTATGGAATGACCTTCTTTGTCTCTTGTGACAGTTTTAAACTTAAAGTTTATTTTGCATGATAAAAATATAGCTACACCTGCTTTCTTTGGTTATCGTTTGCATAGGTTTTTGTTTTCTTTCCCTTCACTTTCAGCTTGTGTGTGTCCTTAAATCTAAAATCAGTCTCTTATAGATAGCAAAGAGTTGGATCTTTTTAAAAAATTTATTCAGTCACTTTATATCTTTTGACTGGTGAGTTTAATCCATTTACATTTAAAGTAATTATTTATAATTAAGAACTTACTATTGCCATTTTGTTCATTGTTTTCTGTCTGTTTTGCAGTTCTTTTGTTTCTTTCTTCCTCTCTTGCTATTGCCTTCAGGATTTGATAATTATTTTGTAGTGATATACTTTGTGATTATTTTCTCTTTATTTTTTTTTGTATCTACTATGGGTTTTTTCTTTGTGGTTATCATGATGTTAGCATAAAGGTTCTTAGACTTATATAGCAGTCTGTTTTAAGCTGATAGCCGCTTAACTTCAATTGCATACAAAATCTGTATACTTCTATTTGCCCCCCACACAAACATTTATGTTATTGATGTCAGAATTTACCTCTTTTTATGTTGTGTATCCATTTACAAATTTTTTGTGGTTATACCTATTTTTAATGCTTTTGTCTTTTAACTTTCATACTGTGGTTAAAAGCGATTAAGCACCACCGTTATAGTGTTACATTATTCTGTATTCATCTATATATTTACCTTTACCAGTGATATTTTTGTGTTGCTATTAGTGTCCTTTCATTTCAACTTGAAGAACTTCCTGTAGCCCGTAGCACTTATTATAAGATGGGTCTAGTGTTGACAAACTCCCTTAGTTTTGTCTGGGAAAACCTTTATTTCTCCTTCATTTTTAAAGGACAGTTTTGCTGTGTACAGAATTCTTGGTTGGCAGTTTTTTTCTTTCAGCACTTTGAACATATCACCTCACCCTCTCCTAGCCTGTAAAGTTTCTGCTGCAAAATCTGCTGACAGTCTTGGGCGGGGGAGGGGGGGGTTCCCTTGTATGTGATGAGTTGCTTTTCTCTTGCTGCTTTCTTTCTTTATCTTTGACTTTTGATAATTTTGATAATTAAGTATGATGTGTCTCAGTGTAGACCTCTTTAAATCAACCTATTTGGTTTCTTCTGGGTTTTATGAATCTATATGTCCATTTCCTGTTATATGGTGTTCAGTAAGTTCCTTGAGCTTTCTTTACTCTTTTTTAATTCTTTTTTTCTTTTTACTCCTCTGGCTAGATAATTTAAAATGACCTGTCTTTGATTTTGCAGATTCTTTCTAATGCATGATCTAGTTTGCTGTTCGTGCTTTCCCAGTCCTGCAGAGTTGAACTGGCTGCTGAGATCCACTCCAGCTGCTGAGATCTGTGTGCTGCCTGCAAGGACATGTGGGGTGTCATCTCTGGGGGCATGCAGGGCACTAGCTGCACATGGGGTGAATTCTGAAGTCTACAGGTGGGCCAGCTGGCAAGCCTGTGAGGGGGGTTTGTAGGCTGGCTGTTGAGACTTTCACGCCAGTTGTTGTGAGCACTTGTCCTTTCCTTTATTCTTAGCTGAGGTGATTGAGTCATGCCAATTGCCTCAATGTTTTGGGTGAGGCAAGAGAGAGGTGGGCCTCCAGGCAGTGCCATCAAAGGCTGGGGAAGCTGGATGTTTACTTCACTCTCTCTTTCCCCAATGGGAAAAACCGTAGGCCAAAGATGTCTCTCTTGGTGCTTAGCTGTGCCAATTTGGGGGGTAAAGTGAAACTATTCTTTTTACACTTTTTACATCATTCTTACTCTTTTCAATGTATTTTGTGCTCCACCAGGGTGCTAGAACCTTTCAGCTGGATTCTGAAGCTCTCATAAAGGTATTTTTACCCATTGATATTTGTTAAAACTGTGTTTCTGTGAGTGGACGAGGGATACGACCTCCTTTTTTGACATCTTGCTGATGTCAGTCCTCTTTACAATGAGAAATCCACCTGTCAGAGGGTCTAGAGAGTTGAGTCCTTTGGTTACCCTATTCTGTGTGGGGAAATCTGCCTGGCATACCTCTTCATACACCTCAGGTTGCCTAGTGAGTGTGGAATCAGAGCCCGGGAGTAGGTTATCAGATTTGAATGCTAATGACATCAGGCTCTGATGCATTTATCCCTTTTATTATCTCTATAGTGAGGGGTCTGCCATTGGGACCGAAGAATTAAAATCTGTTCCTCAGAACTTATTTGCTTCTGGATCCCTGTTTTTCTAGGTATCCATGGCTGACCAATCCCCACTCTAAAAAACACAGTTTTTCCTTGTTCATGCTACTAATTTCAGAGGGGCTGTCTTTACTTTCTCCCAATTTCACACATATCTGTGATGGTCTGAACTCCAGGTAAGTGGTGTTTCCCATAATCATTTCAGCTTCTCAGCACACTACAAAAAATGAGTCTTTGGGATTTCCCTGAGTTTTATGTCTACTCCTTGGTAGTTCGTCCTTTTGGAAGGGGTTGGTGCTTGGTTTTCCCTTCTTTTTCTTTGTATTTTATGTGCTGCTTGGCCTATAGGAAGGAGCTACAAAAGGCCTTAGCTGCAGATTTTGCCATTCAGTCCCTAAAGTGGGCGGCTGTTTCACCAGCGTGAGCAATTCTAGGGGAAGATGCAGGTTTGTGAGGTCTGAAGCTTATGTTTCTTAGGCTCATCTTTAACCTGAAGGTACAAACTTTCAAACACATAATCAGGTATACAAACTGAATATTTATTTAGAAAGGCCTAGTAAGTGAGAGCCCTGAAGCTCAAGCTTCATGAAGTATAGAGAAGATCGGCCTCTGACAAGGATATGACACAAGTGGGGGAGGTTGGGCTCCAGAGGACCCGTGGTCATGAACCTTGGCTTTCAGGAAGGGAACTTAGTGGTTATTGTGCCCAAACTTAAAAGCCCCACACTGATAGCATTTACACAAATAATTCACAAATATGCTGTCGTACATATATAAAAAAGAAACATGCAGGAAACAAATGAAAAGGAAAAAATTCTCTTGTAGCTACTGTTGCCCAACCTGCTTTCTCTCATAAATAATCCATATGAGCAATTCAAGGTGTCTCTTCTAGGCATTTTAAAAAAATGTCTACACACATATATGTACATTTACCTCATTATTTTAAAATAATACTAATCCATAGCATGTCTTCTCAGAGTTTAATTGGCCAATCACTTATTGATAAGTATTTGGGTTTATTTCAGTTAGTGGCTTTTACAAACACTGTGGCAGGTACTGTCATTTTACATACTTTTTTTTTTTTTTTTGCATTTGCGCATACGGGGATATTTTCACGGGATAGACAACTGGAAATGACTTACTAGGTAAAAAGATGTGGAATTAAAAATTTTAATTGGTTCAGTAAATTGTCCTTCAAAAAGACTACTCCTTCTTACACTCCTGTCAGTAACAATGTGTCTTTCTATATACTCTTATCAATATCACTTTTACCAGTATGATGGGTGAAAAATTATATTATCAGGTTTTTTGGACACTGTTGTTTTAATCACATGCGTGATTGCCACTGAGGTGGGGCATTTTTTTTATATGTTTACTTTTCATTTATATTTCTTCTCTGTGTATTATCTGCTCATATTTCTTCCCTGATTTCCTATTGGATTATTGGTCTTTTTGAATATATAGATGCTCTTCATTTTTCCTATGTATTACTACTTTGATTGTTATTTATGTTGCAAAACTTTCTGTTAGTCTTTAGATTTTATTATTTTTTTTACAGAGACTTTGGTCATAAGATTTTTATATTTATGTGATCAAATTTGTTAATCTTTTCTCTTATCGCATCTAGGTTGTTTTTTGGGGGAGGGGGAGAGGGTTGAAGCACTTTACCATCCCTTAGTTTTAAAATGCTTTTACTATATTTTAATACTTTTATGATTAAAATAGTTACCTTATAAAATTATTTTATGTCATGAGGTAGGGATCAACTTTATTTAACAAATAATCTCTAAGTCTGCATACCATTTATTGACAGGGTCATTATTTTCCTAGTGATTGACAATGTCTTGTGTTCTGGTTACCTATTGCTGCCTAACAAATGATTCCAGACTTAGTGGCATGGAACAACCATCATTTTGTTATGCTCACGAATTCTGTAGAACAGGAATTTGGGCAGAATGGGGATAGCTTGTCTCTGCTCCACCATGGCTGGGCCTCAGCTGGGAAGACTTGAAGGGCTGGGGTAATGTGAACAGTGGGGAGCTGGAATCATCCGAGGGCTTCTCCTCTGACATGTTTGGCCACCTGGGCTGAGATGACTCAAAAGTTGGGCTCATCTGGGGACAGTCCCTGGAGTACCTGCACTTGGCCTCTATGTGGCTTGGGCTTCCTCACAGTATGGAGCCCTCAGGGTGGTTTGACTTATTGACAGAAGCTCAGACAACAAGAGTGAGTGTCGCAACATAAGAAGGAAACTGCACGGCCTTTTGTAACCTCACGCTGGAAGTTACATGGCATCATTTCAATCGGTGGACAGTCACATGCCCACCTAGATTCAAGGAGGTGGACATACAGCCCATGTCTCAATGGAAGAAGTGTCAAAGCATCTGTAACCATGTTTTCAAACTGGTTCACCCTCCCTCACCAAATGTTAAGTTTCCATTTATAATGCATCTGTTTCTAGACTCTAATATAGTCCACTGGTCTATTTGTCTATTACCAACATCCCCACTGTTATACTATATGTTTTGATATCTGGTAGGCCAAGTGCTCCTTGGTAGTTTTTCTTTTTGTTAAAAGAAATGTTCAATATATATTTACGTTTTCTATAACAATCATTTTGATAAACCCATGAAAATTTATTTTGATTGGGTTGCATTGAATTTATAGACAATTTTGGAGGAAAATTGACATCTTTGAAAATGGAGTCTTCTCACCCAGGAACAAAGTCTATTAATAAGAAAAGTTTGATGATTTTCCCTGTAAGGGTCTTGACCTTTTCTTGGTAGGCTTATTCCTATAGATTTTTAAAGCTATTGTGAATGGGAGCTTTTAAAATGTTTTCTAATTATTACTGCTTTATAGGAAAACTCTTGCTCTCCTGCCATCCTCCAGGCTTAATATTTTAAAATGATTTTGTTATAAGTATTTGGTTAGGAAGTCATTTTATGTGTGAACAATGATCTTTTTTGCGTCCACTGGGAGTTTATGGAGTTTTTAGGGTGAATACGCATGCCATCACTTGCTGACATCTCATAATTATGTGCATACTTAGAAGGGAATTTCAGAAGCTGTCAAGCTCATCTACCCCACCCCTCACCATTTTGATGGGCAAAGAAACCACGCAAAGACATTCAGTGGTTTGGCCACAGTCCCCAGCTTGTTGGAGGCAGGGCTGCTGGGGAGCCGAGGGCTTCTGACCCTGGCTGCGTGTCCTGCCTGTCACGGCTGGCTGGATTCTTAGTGCGACAGCCTCTGTTTGCTACATTTTGCTCACAATAAACCATAGAGCAAATGTGGGTTTATTGATGACTTTCTCCAGAAACTTCCTGCTGCCTTCATGTTCCTCGGTCTGAGCAGCAGCGTTGTGCAAAGGAAAGAGGAAAGCGTTTGGAGTCTGAAGTACAGCTGTGCAAATCCCCTTGGTTAACTTGTCTGTAAAGGGGATAATACTTGGGCTTTAAGTTTCTCAGGGTTACGAGAGACGGTGACTGTGAGGCTCCTAGCACATGCTGAGCTCTCGTGATGGTCATCTGCCCACTTCCTGCCCCTTCTCCTCCAGCTCCTCCCCTTTTCCTCACCTCTGCACCCCCCTTTGATAAATGTGCCCTCTATTCCTGATTCAGCTACATTCATCTCCTTAGTTCCTGAGTTTGCAAACAGCAGCAGGCAATGTTGACAAAGACCTCTTGTGAAAGAAATTTGAATTGGGTCTAGCATCATTGCAAGTCGAGGGTTCCCTGCATGGCTGAAGAGCAAAGGCTGGGGTGAGCAGAGCCCAGGTAGGTGCAAACCTGATTGAGAGCCTGTGGCCACCCAGCAGCTCCTGGCTGTGCCCACCTGTGCAGATCCTCCTTTAGCATGTGTGCCGCTTCATTTCGGCTCTGGGTGTTATTACCTGTTTTGCCGGTACTACCTGTGTGAGTCACCTGGGCTGACTCCATCTCTCTGTGCAAAAGCCTCTCCTCTCTGAGAGGCTCAGTTTTAAATGGTCCCCAGCTCCCCCTCCACCCTGCTGACCCTCTCCCATGGCACCTGTCTGTGGGACTGGGACACTCAGTAGGGTGTCGGAGCTGAGAGCTCAGGCTGCCGAAGGGCACTTTTGAGTACTAAGCGGGGCACCCCGCCTGGCATGTGTGCCCATGTGGGAAGGTTATGGCCTGTGGGCCACCTGAGAAGCTGCAGAGGAAGCACGGGTACTGGCGGCCCCCCATGTCCCAGCCCCACCAGTGTCCCAGACTGAAGGGTGCAGAGGTCAGGACTTGGTGCTGGGGGGACCCCCTCCTCACACCGTCACTCCTCAGTGACAGGAGGAGAGACCAGGAGGAGCTGCCTGGAGTTTAACTTTTCTGGAGTCCTAGGTGTGCTGTCACCTGAGACATGGGCTGTGTGCTGCCTGGGCGGGTGGGCGAGCTGGCCAGTCACAGAGGGAGGCTTTCTCACGGGGCACATGGCCCTGGGGAAGCCCCTCTGCAGAGATGAGTGTACTGGAAACAGCAATCCCGTGCTAATAATGTCTGCCCCTGTTAGGAGCTTCATCGTGGAGAGCTTATCCGGTCCTCACAGCAGTACTGAGAGGTAGGTGCCATATTGCTGGCCCATTCCACAGCAAAGGAAACTGAGGCCCAGAGCAATTCAGTAGCTTTCCCTATCACACAGCCAAGAGGGAAGAGAGCCAGGATTTGGTCTCCAGCAAGCTGGCTCCAGAGTCAATGGCTTTGGCCATCTTGCTACTCTCCTGTGCCTCACACAGAGAAAGACCTTAGCAAGGATGAAAGAAACATTCTACCAACTTTTCAGAATGTCATTAAGTGAAGAATTACATGACAAAATGCTTTCACTGATTTTTGATTCCATGGAAGATTGTAACTTTTCTTCTAAAATCACGATTGATTCATTGGGTGCATTAACAAGAATGTGTATGAACGCTGTAAAGGGCCTGGTTTCTTAGCCTAAGCGGAACTACTTCTGGGTGTGAATGAAGCTCTGTTCACGTGGCCAGACCCTGCTGGTTGTGGACCAGGGGCTAGGTTTCGGTGTCTAGGCTTTTCCACCCAGCAGCGTTGGTGTTTGTGCTGGGGCCGGGGTGTGGCCCATGCATACCTGTGGGCTGTCCTGCAATGCAGGTGGGTCTGGGCAGCTGCCCCCTTGGCCTGGCCTGTATTCCATGCTGTGTGGTTATTCTGGCCTTCAGGCACCCTGCATTGCACCAACTGCCAGAGAAGGTATTGACCGTTATAATGTCTACGGTGGGTGCTGCGTTTGTGGTTTACAGGTCAGCTGTGGAATAGGCCAACCTCTTAACCTTCAACACAGCCCTCCCACAGTCCAGTTCAAATGAATTGTGATTTCCTGGGCTCCTGGGAGCTGTTTGCAGGGAATACCTCTGTGGAGATCTCTTTTCTGCTTTGTCCTGGTATTTAAGACCCTCGGAACTTTCTGTAAGAGGTCAGCTTGCTATTCCTGAGAGAGACTCCCCATCTCAGCTGGCCCAGCCCCTGGGCCTTATTTACAGCAGCTTTCTGCAAGGAGTGGTATGGGACACCCAGGGGTCCCTGAGGTGCTGTCAGGAGGTGTGGAGATGCAACTCTTTTCCTAAAAATACTAAGACTTGATCTGACTTGTTTACTGTGTTCATAGTCATCCCGGTGATGTGCAGGCAGGGCGAGCAAATAGCCGATGTCTTAGCAGGGGTCAAGGCCGAGGCACAGGGCCATTTTTGCAGACATTGTTCTTATAGTCATTGTATTCTTCATGGTGACGCAGTCAGAATAAAAAATGATGGTTTCACTTAAGAATGTCTCTGACAAAACAGGCAAAATTAAGAATTTTTAATCTCCACCCTGGAGTAGAGGTGATTCTGTGTGATGGGAACGGGAAACCCTTCTGTGGCATATTCAGGATGGGGTCATCTGGAGTAAGTGACAGCTCCATCCGGCTGCACGAGCTGTGAGCTGTGAGCCGTGAGCCGAGCTAGCAGCCTTTTTGTGGGACGCTGTTTGCACTTGAAAAGAAATAAGACCGACTGACCGACAAACTAGGTTATTCAGACTTGCGTATTTGGCAGACATTTTCTTGAAAATAAACAAAGTAAGACTGTTACTTCAAGAAAAATAACTGACCGTGTTTGTTGCCAATCATAAAACTGAAGCTTTCAAGTAAAAATTAGACTGTTAAGAAACTTATATTCAACACGGTGTGCTTGATAGCTTCCTAACAGCAACAACTTTTCTGATGAGATTAGAGGTCACATTAATGCCAGGTTGTGTAACAAAATGTGTCAACATTTGATAGATCTGCATAGCTCAATGAATCAATATTTGCCAAATGACCAATGCATGATGTTGCAAAATCATGAGTAAAAAAACAATCTATTCAAAGTGCATGAGAGCTAGTGGGTTTTAATGTAATTGTATACGAAAAATGAATTGATATGGTTTCAGATTCAACATTGCAGCCAACCTTTAGGAAACTACCATTTTATGAGTTTTGGTATATAGCATTAAAGAAGAATATCTGCAATTATCTGAAAAGCCTATTACAAAATTGTTCTCTTTTCCAACTACATATTTGTTTGAGGCTGGATTTTCTTTGTATATCTCAACTAAAACAGCATAAAGCCGTAGATGGACTGCAGCAGAGCTGAGCATCCAGCTGCATTCGATTAAGTCAGACGTTGGGGAGCTTTGGACAGTGTGAACCACTGCTATTCTCACTGCTCTCTTTGTTTTGGAAAATATAGTTATCTTTCTTAAAGTATGAAATTTATGTTAATATGTATTGCATTTATTATTATTTTTGATACAAATTGATACATACTTAATTTTTTTTGTTTTAATTTTTAATACAATAAATATCATCAAATACAACCTACAGGAACAAAAGCTCTTTTGGTTGCTTAATAATTTTTAAGAGTGTGAAGTGGTCCTGAGACCAGAAGGTCTGAGAGAAACTGCTTTTCAGAAAAGCCAGGCTTAGTTTCAGCAGCTGAGAGACTTCCTTTAAGGCACCTGGGTGTTGAGGCTGTACCAGGAGCAAGGACAGGTAACAGTGCTGTTACCTGTGAGCTTTCACAGGTCTAACTTCTGCCTTTTATGCAAATGGCCTAGATGCGGTGTGTGTGTCGAGGGGGTGACTCGGAGACCACTGGGCATGTCTTTTCTCTGGCATGTTATTTAAAAGCAAAATGTGATGTAAACGGGCACCAGTATTTATTTCTGAGCAACGTGTGAAAAGAGAACAGCAGAATATGAATCCTGTGCAGGAACTGTGCAGTGTTATCTACTGGGGTGTCATCTAATGGGGACCAGGAAGACTTGGGGTCCAGCCGACCTGAGGAGGTTTTGTGCCATGTTACCGAGGCCCTCTGCAGCCCTGCTCAGCGTCCGTGTTTGGTTCCTCCTGTGTCACCTCCAGTGTGGAAAATGAGGACTCAGCCTTCCACGTGCACTTCCGCTGTTTCTTGTAGAGCTGCTGTGCCTTGTTGCCCTCCACGCCCTCCGTGCACATAACACCGAGTTTATATTCTTGATTGTCAGTGGAAAGGTATCTTTGCATTTCTGAGCCCTATGGAAGTAAAGAGAGTAAAGTGTTTTCAGTGTCTTTTTTTACAGGGGAGTCTTATCAATGAACAGTGTCTATCTCCTTCATCTTTCCTGATATATGTATATACCCTCTGCCCCCAGCCCTGTTCTAGATTCGGAGATGAGTTGGACACAACCCCACCATGAATGTGCTCAGGGTCTAGTTGGGAAATAGAAAGACCAACAACTACACAAGGGACCCCATGGAATGTCCCCAGGAAGTGTCCAGACAGTCAGTGCAGCAGGAGTTTAGAGAAGGGTGTCCACTTGACAGGTGGTGTGGCCTTGTGCTGAGGAACAAGTGGGAACGGACAGGTGAGAATAGATCTGGAGAGAAGGGGATTTGGGGTTGGAGGAGGACATTGAGAATTGCTCCCCAGGGGAGCTAGAAGGCTAAGTCCAGGGTGACCCAGACGGAGCAACCAGGTAGTGAAGACAGGAGGGGGTGCAGGGATAGGGAGGGGACCTCAGGCAATTTTCTTGAGTAGTTTGCTTGCTGTGATGAGTATTTTTCTTTAATTGACCCTTTTGAGCACAAAGCCTTTTGCCAAGTTCAGCCTGGGAGAGTTGGATTAGTCTGGAGAAGTTCATAGAGAAGGTGGGGCATGAACTTGACCTTGAAGGGCGGCCAGGATTAGGTGAGTGAGGGGCAGCGGGAAGAGCATTAAGGGTTAGGAAAGGGCGTGAGGCAGGGCCTGCGGCTCAGCTTAACTCAAGCGAGGGGTCACGTGGGTGCGGCTTTGGGCTTTAGGGTAGAAGGTCTTGAATACCAGACTCAAGTTTGGGCCTTGCCCTTTGGCCATGGGGAGCCACAGATGGTCTTTGAGCGGCGATTTGGCCTGTATGAGGAGGGGCTCTCTGAAGGCAACTCTGATAGTGATGCCTGGTAGTGACTGAAGGGGAAACTTCACACCGGAACCCCTGGGGTGTTTCTTCATTATGGGCAGTGGGGAAGAAAGAGAAAGATGAAAAAATAAACTCTTTGCGGGAGGTAGGGACTCACTGAAATTGTGCGGCAAGGGAGCGGAGGAGTGTGGGAGGCTGCCAGGTTTTCAGCCTGACGCCAGCGAAATACAAATACGCTTGTGTTTCTTTCCATAGCCGAGCGCGCAGACGATCTTTAAGACGTGTTCATCTGATTTGGCACTCGGTGTCTGGGAGGAACAGGAGGAAGAGTTCTCTCCGGCTGGGAATCAAGTTTTAGCTCACTTTGAGGCTACTATTATTACTTAAGAAAACACAATTAGGATTCCTGGGGTGGAGAATCAAACTAAAGGTCATGAGCGTCCACCTCCTGTGGTCTCCTCCACTTGCCAGGTGTGCTCAGCAACCCCGAGGCCGGCCCCCAGGGACCCCACTGTGCTGTTGGTGCCCTCCTGCACACCCCTTCCTTTGAGTGTGAGCTGGACCCAGGGATTCACCTCTCGAGAACAGACCGCAGCAGATGTGACTGCAGGTGGCTTCTGTGATTGGGCTGAAGAATGGCTGTGACCTCTGTCTTGTTTTTCCTCAGTCTTTGGCTCTCTGTTCCCTCTGAGAGCCACGTTGTGAGCTGCCATATGGAGAGGCCCACATGGTGAAGAATTGAGGTCTCCAGCCAATGGCCAAGTGACTGAGCTTGGACCCAAATCCTCCCTGAATCTGGCCCTGAGATGGCCACAGACCGTACCTTGATTGCAGCTTGTGAGAGACCTTGAACCAGAGGAACCAGCTAAGCCGCTGCCAGATTCCTGACCCACAGGAGTGGTGGGATAATACAAAGCTGTTGTGTTAGGCTGCTGAATTTGGGGACATTTGTTACACAGCTATAGATGGCTAATACACCCACACTCTCTTTGTGGTGTCTAAGAGCTCTGAAGCCAGACTGCCTGGGTTCATATCCTGGTTCTGCCATTTGAAAACTGCACAACCTTGTGCAAATTATTTAATTCTTTATGTCCCTATAAATTGGTCGGAACAATGTTATCACCCAATAAGCATTAGCTACCATCATCATTATTATCATCTGTCCGTAAGGCCCAACCTAATGCTAATCCCTCCTACAATTTCCATGTATTGCTCCAACCCATGCCGACCTCTGCTTCTGCCCTTTATACCCTAGTCCTCCATTTAAAACTCTCTGACTTGTCCTCCGATGGTCTCAGATGTATAAACTCTTGTCTTCCCAACTCTGAAGGGTCTTCAGGAGGGTTCGGCAGAGAGCGTGACTCAGAATAAGGGCTTGGAATTAAATAAAGCGGGCAGAGGAGCAGAGAGACAGCATGGACTGCGAGCTTGGAGAGGCCGGCGCCTCACCCTGCCTGTCCTGGCACAGAACGGGTGCAAAGCCATCTTGCTAAACTGGACAAAGTAGATAGACACCAGACACTAGAGAGGCCACCAATAATCACACGAGGCCAAGAAAGGCAGGCGTGAAGGCTGATTCCAGGGTGGCGCCTGCGTCGCAGTGAGTGCCTGCTACACGTTTGCTGAACACATGGAGCATAAAGCCAAACGGTAATTCTGGCTGATTTGGTGGAGGTTCCCTGATGTGGCTGGAATTTGGATGATGAAGAAACAGGCTCGTCCCTGGGAAAAGAAGAGAAAAGCCTTTCCTCTGCCAATCAGGGGAAAGCCTTTGGAAGCGGGAGTGCGAGCTCTGGCCAGTGGCGGGCGGCTGCTGTCCTCCCCAGGGCTGCGCTCGTTCCCGGTCCTCACCTTCCGCAGGCTCGGACTTTGGAGCTCGCTTTTTTGGGCAGCGAGCTCAGTGGGCAGGCCTGCATACAAGGTGGCAGAAAGCAGGGCGAAAGCTGAGCTCCTGACCAGCAGAGAAATGAGCCAGTAGCCCTCCCCTGGCCACATAGTCAAGGGACCGTCTGCTGTGCCCTGAACTGCTGTAGAAAGCAGAGAGGGGAGAGGGGCTGGCTGTGGGTCCTGCCGGGCTGAGCTCTGGGCAGACGCCATGTGGTGACACCGGCTCTAGGGTGCAAGATGGCTTCTGCGACCCCACCCGCCGTGGCAGTCAGCACAGCTGCGCCAACTCACTCCTCCATTTGGCACGCACTTCCTGAGTGTCCACCACGTGCTGGGACCCTCCGAGGCAGTGGGGGTGGCACAAACCTGGACAGAGTTCCTGTCCTCTCAGCTTCCAGGGCAGTAGGCCTCCGCCAGGTGGTCCAGCCTCCTAGGGTGTGCAGAGAAGGACGAGGGAGTTTGATGCTTGTCACAACTGCTGGCATTAGTAGGTGGGCTGGGGACCCTCCTGTGCTTCACAGATGGCAGCACCTGGTAGAGAATCACCCGCTCAAAGTGCCAGTCAGCTATGCCTTTGGGAATTACTAGTCTAGTGGGAGAGCTGAATGTTGATTAATTAACTACACATAAGTGAATAGTTACAAACCATGTGACCTGCTATGAAGACAGGGTACGGGGAGCTCAGAGGGGATACTGCAGGACCTGTCCTAGGGTCGGGGAGGGGACACAGCAGAGAAGCAGTGGCTGGCTGGACTTGGCTGCCTGAGGGGCTGCACAATGGGCTGAAGCAGGGCAGGGGCGTGCTGGAGGAGGCCATGCTGGTGGAGGGATGGAATGAAGATTGTTCCAGACACAGCCACATCCCCCCAGCATCCCTGGGAGGAGGGACATGGCACATACGAGTGCTGGCCCACGTGGGGGTAGGGGGAGGTGCGAGAGGAATCAGGAGAGAGGCTGAGGCTGGCCCTGCAGCCCTAGGAGCTGTGTGGGGATCCTGGTGTGTATCCCAGGAGTTTTGGCATCCAGGTGACCTGATCACAGCTGAGACTTGGGGAGGTCACCCTGGAAGGATGTGGAAGCCAGACTGGAAGATAAGGAAGGAGGGGGAGGGACCAGCCAAATGGCCACAGCCCTGGCGAGGCGGGGCTGGAGACAGAAGGGAGAGGGGTGGATTGCAGGCTGGGAGGAGGGACTCAGGGCTTGGGCCGGAGCAGACCTGGGCAGGAGAGGGGAAGGTGGCAAAGACAGTGTGAGGTTCAGACCCCGTGAGGTACGGACCCCGGAGGCAGGATGGGCCTGGGCGGGGTCGCGAGCTCAGTTTTGGACAAGTTGACCCCGATGGCTTCTGAGACACCCAGGGGCATGTGGAGTAGACTGTGGTTGGGTAGCTGTGGGGGGGGATGTCTGGGCCGGGGTACGGGTTGGGGGAGATTGGTGTGGACAGTAGTGAGGCCCCTGGAGCGAATGAGTCACCCTGGAGAGGGAGTGGAGCGCCACCCGAGGCTTGCGGCCCCCAATTTTACTTTCCAGGGAGAGAAAGATGGCCAGTCAGAGTGACAGGGAGGGAGGTGGGAGGCAGGGAGCAGGGGATGGAGCTGTCCCAGAAAGCAGGGGACACGCGTGTTTAGAAGTTCATGGGGACAGCAGGGCCTGATGCTGCTGGCACTCCGAGTGCAGGATGACTGAGTGATGTCTCTTGGTTTTAGGAAATGTCGGAAGTGTTGGCAAGAGGTGAGTTGGTGGGGTGGTGGGACAGAGGTCACTCAGCAGTTTGGGGACAAGTGGGCAGGAGCAGAGAAAGTGGGGATGGCTTGGTGGCCTGCAGAAGACGCGTGTGACAGGGAGAGAGACAAAGCGTCGTGGAGGGGCTGTGGGGTTGAGAGAAGGTGGTTCTTTAATTTTGGTAGGGAGAGGTTCTAACGCCCTCCTTGCAGTCACATCACAGTCTCCTCAGTCACATCACGGAAATGAAGCCCACGACACAGGTTCGTACCACGAATTAGCCACCTGTACGACAGGTGGGTACTGCTGTCATCCTTCCTTCACACGTGGGGCCCAGCGTGGTTCCGTATCTTGTCAAAGGCCACATGGCTAGTAAACTGTGTGGGGCTTTACCCAGGCTTAGCTAGCCTGAGTCAAAGTCAAGTCTGTGTTTTAACCTTTTACGAATATCCTTGACCCTCATGTTCGGCTGCCTCTCAGCTGAGCCCTGTCATTATCGGTTAGTGGCTGTCCCCCGGCCAGACAGTGAGCCTCTTGGGGGAGGGGTGCTCTGTTGGTCACACATCCGCCATCGAGCTGCCCCAGGAATTGATATACACTACAGATCAGAGCTATTTTTAATCTCCCCCCAGCTGGTTGTTAGACATTTACCAGTGCACCACGCTGTGTAACCCCAGAGAACGCAAAGGTGGACTCGCTGGAGACCCTCCACCTCAGACAAACCTCTGTCTTGGTTGGGAGTCTGAGGGCCTCTGGGTCCCTGGGAGATTCCTCACCTCTGCCCTGTGTTGGGAGGTCTCCCACCCCTCAGAGACCTTGGTGACCTGGGAGGGAGTCAGGGCTGCTGTGTGGCTACGGGGAGTCCACGTGGCCTTGGGGAGCCCTGACGGCCAAGCTTGGCCTCTCCAACCATGTCACAGCTTGCATTCTTTTCCAGCCATCCTTTTTCCTGCAGGTACACACAGTGACAGCCCAGAGGTGCAACGTACACTGAGACTTTCAGAGCTGCTGCTTCTACTTGCCAAAATATAGTGGGGTTTAAATAAGGACAAAGGGATTTTTTTTAAAAGGGGAGAAAGGCCAGGGGCTCTCTCACGCCTTGGGGGAGACTGCTGGAGCCCTGAGCTCCATCTGCAGAGCATAGCACCTGCATGCACTGAGTTCCTCCCTGCAGAAGGTCACTATTTTCATTCCATTTCACAGATGAAGAAACTGAGGCACAGAAAGAGGAAGTGAGCTGTGCCAGGACGCACCAGTGGTGAGGGCAGGTCTGAGATCATCTCCAGGGCAGACTCCAGAGGCTTTGCCCCTGTGTTCCTCGAGGGCCCAAGTAAAGAGAGAGATTGACTCAGAACCAAAAGGAATTCCTGACACCCTGTAGTTGCACCCATCTCCCTGACTTCTAGGGTGAAGAAGTGTATTTCCTGGGCAGACGGGAGGCTGGTGGGGTGGTGGAAAGAGCTGGTGTTCTGCTGCCACCACTTCCCAGCTGTGTCTCGGGTCCCATGGCTTTGGAATCGTTGCGGGACCTACTTGGGGCCATGTATGCCACCTGCCTGTGGCAGGCCAGGCTCAGAGTGGGCGCCCAGGCTTCTCCTTCTTGCCCTGCAGGCCTTGGCCCCTGCGGCTGGTGTCTGGGTCCCTGGTCCCAGCCTACAGCTTGTGGCGCCCACTCCCACGTGAACGACAGGCTCATACGTTTCCCCATTCAGCTGATGGTGAGTGCTGCGCTATTTTAAGCCCACATGGAAGTATTTTTTTTTTTTTTTTTTATAAGGACCATCTGCTACCGGCCCCAGCCCAGATGATACAGTTAGGGCCTACCCACAGCATCCTCTCCCGCCTTCAGACAGTTCCAGGAACAAGGGTGAGTCAGACCCAGCTGAACTCCTGTCTTGCTCCCTGAGAGACAAGCCGGGTGCCAGCAGAGGGGGACCGCGGGGCGGGTGTCCTGCTGTTCTGCAGAGGCAGGAGGAAGGGGACCTCACCTTCTGCTTTGGGGGGCCCAAGCCCCTCTTCTCAGCTGTGCCCCTTCTCCATCTGAGGGATTGTGACTGGTCACAATTTCAAGTGTAGATGCCGCAGCTTCTTGTCATGGCAGCTTGTCACAAAGCAGGTCACAGAGAAGCTAGTGGCTGCCAGGGCCTTGGTTACCCTGCTCTGGCTGCCCTGAAAGGACCAGCCACCTCTTTGGGATGCAAAGAGGGTGGGTCCTCCTCACTGGGTGCTTGGGGTGGTGTCCTGGATGGGTGTCCACCCACGGGCCACAGGGAAGATGTTAAATGCTGGCTGCCCAGTGTGCCTCCTGGGTGAGGATCTTGGCTCGGGGAAAGAGCCTCTCTCTGCTCATGTCTGGTCTCTCTCCCCTGCTCTCTGCTGTTCTCTCCCCTGCCCTTCTCAGCACCTAATGGCTCACTGTGAACAGAGGATATTTAACTCAGTGGACAGGGCAGGGACTGCAGTCAGACTTTGAATCTGGGCTCTGCCCCTAGGGGCTGTGTGACCCAGCGCCAAATGTACTTAATCCCCAAGCCTCAGTTTGCTCATCTGTAAAATGGGGATAATCTGACCTACCTCTTAGGGTATCTGTGCACTAATGAGGCAATGTATGGGAAAGATCCGGTACACTGCCTGGCCATTATTATCTCGTCACTAGGAACTTCAAAGGGTCTGCCCTTCAAGTTGGCGGAAAAGCTATGGGAGTATTTGAAGACACAGGTCTGCAGCTCTGAGAGCAGTATCTGCCTGCCCCATCGCCATCACACTCTGACTGTGCCCTGACCCCTCCCTGCTGGACAGCTGGTCACTTTTGTGGCATGGCCCTGTGTTAGGATATGCATGGGCAGCAGTGCTATTTGACAGCATGGGCCTGGCCTGCTGCTGTTACGTCACTGTCCAACTACTGCAGCCACTGCCTTTGCTGGGACCCCCAAAGCCCAGATTCAAAGTCTGACTTTCAGTCTATGCCCTGTCCACTGAGTTAAATATCCTTCTGCCTACTTCTTTCGCCCTAGGGGCCTGTGCCAGTCTGGTGTATCTTCACTCCCTGGTGGGGTCACTGTCATGCCCACCAGCCCTGCCTGGTGCACAGTCAGTGTGAGTGCCCTTCATGGCCTGAGGCCTGGCAGCTTGGCTTCCTGTCCCAGAGTCTGGCTGTCGCTCCTTGGGAGAGTCCTACAGTTATCTGTGGTCAGTTTTCTTACCCATTTCCTGCCAGCTGCTACTGGTTGTTCAGTCAGCTCCGACAACTACAGTAATTGGGAAAGGACACAGACTGCTGGGGACAGATGATTCACCCGCTCTGGCTGGGAGGGACGTGGGGACGCAATTGTGCCCCACACGGAGCACAGAGGGAGGTGCCTCCATCCGCCCTGGGCCTGGCCCCAGGCCTCTGCAAGGGAGGCACAGAAAAGACTCACGTCGCATTCATCGTGAACCGAAAGCTGGCTGTGTGTGGTGTGTGTGTGTAGTGTGTGTGTTGTGTATGTACGTGGGTGTGTGGTGTGTGTGATGAGTGTGGAATGTGCATATGTGTTTGTGGTGTGTGTGCATGTGTATGTTGTGTATGTGTGGGGTTGTTTGTGGAATGTGCATCTGTGTGTGGTGTGTGTGCATGTGTGTTGTGCACGTGTGTGGTATGTGCATGTGTGTGTGCTGTAAGGGAAGTCAGAACGTAACTCCAGGCTGAGTGTGGCGCCTCTCACGGGGAGCCCCGTGTTCTCTCTGAGGTATAACTGTGGTGAGTTTTCTGTACCTCACATTAGGATATCATAGTCACATTTAAAATTTTTATTTCCTGTCATTTCTAAAAATGAGCAGGAAAGCCCCCCCACTGTAGCAAATGACTGCTCCAGACAGAAAACTTTGAACGTGTCCATTCATTTTTTTTTCACACTGTAAAATCGAGTTTTGGAGTTGCCCCAAATGTCGGCAGTCGCTTGTTCAGAAGTCTTTTAACATCCAGAGCGCTGCCACTCAAGGTGGGCTTCTCTCTAGACAGCAGTGTCCCTCGGAGGCTGGGCCCCAGCACAGCAAAGGCAGCCTCACCTGGGAAACATGAAAAATGCAAAATGCGCACGCCCAGGCCCCACCCTAGACCTGTGGGGCCAGGGCTTCTGGGGAGGGGACCAGTGGTCTTAAGTCTGCCTGACTCTCCAGGTGGCCCTGCCACCTGTGAGGCACCCCTGTTCTAGACTTCATTGGTAGATTTGTTAGCTTTATTGATAGACGTGGGTGGTGAAGGTGAAGATGAGACTCCAGTGCAGAACTAAATGCAGAACACATATTTACTACCCGCCTGCTGGTACCAGGCTCTGTGCTAGACACGGCAAGGGACCACCCGGCATCCTGGAGCCCAGCTCCCTGTCCTCAGGGAGTCTCCATCCGGAGGCAGCAGACACAGTGAACAAGAATGCGGCTCACTAGGGAGATGTTCCCTAATCAGTTGTGGGCCTGGCTGCTCCGGCAGGGTGGCCAGGAGGGGCTCACTGGAGTAGTGGGCCAGGCCTGGACTATCTTATCGATGAGAGGAGATTAGGTGAGGGGCAGGGAGAGAGTTGGGGATTATGGTGAAGGGAGAGGTGCTGAGAATGGCCTTAGTAGGTCTGTATTCATCCCAGCTCTGACATGTATGGTGCAGTAAGCTTGGATCAGTCCCCGAACCTCTTGAAGCCTCAGTTTTCTCATCTGAGTAATGGGTTTAATGATATTTCTTTTTATGATTGTTGTGAGGCTTAAATAAGATTCTGTGTGCAACGTGATACAGACACAGCCCTCGATGAACTCAATGAAGATAATAATAATTATTGCATCTTCAGGCAATGGGGCACCATCATTGAAGGGTTTTTAGCCAGTGAGTGAAGTGAAGAGAATACTTTACCACTCTTGAAAATGCCTTGGACATTTAGTACAGTAGGTGCTCTTTGTTGAGCATAAGACACATGGACCATTAATATTTCAGGATATAGTCATGTTTAAATTTGTCTGACAAAATATCTGAAATCTTAAAAAGCACCCCCCTTCCTCCATGGCCATAATTTTGGATCCTAAAATCAACCAAATGCGGAATCTGACTGCTTTCCAGAGCAATGTGCCTTTGGATTGAGAACAAAACTGCTGAACAATGCTTCACTTTTTCCCTCTTGAAGAGTCACAAGGCCCAGAATACAAGAAAATCTTGGCTTTTGATGAGCACACCTTCTTGGGACGTCTGACAAACTCCCGATCTCCCACGGGCAGGACCTGGCTCTGGATGTGCCCGGTGGAGTGACCTGCATCCCTAGTGGCTTGGGGCAGAGCCCCCTCTTCTCACAGAGCAATTCTGCACTGAACTGGGATTTGCTGTCCCCAGAGAAAACGCTGGGGGCAGGGAAAGCTCAGCTCATGGGGATGCATGCCAAAGGGACCCGCCGCCCAATGCAGGATGTCTTGTGTAATGCTCCGTCTTACATTTAGCTTCCACTTACTTGCATCTGGGGACAGACATGCTTTGCTGAGCGTCTTCCACGTGCCTGTTTTCAGAGTGCCTCATGTAGTGAGAGAGAGCCTTCAACAAACAGTCCACGCGGGCCTGCACCGTGACCAACTGGAATACTCTCCAAGTGAGAAAGCTAGTCCTGCAGAGTCAGGAGGGCTAGTGTTCAGTCCCGGGGTCACTGAGAAGGTTTCTTTCTAGTCTTGTATTTTACACAAAACTTTTTCTTACTGAGCAGTTCACCACCGCTGGCTTTGGAAGCAGGGGATGGTGTTGTAGGTGGGACAACTAGAAGGACCCAGACACTTCTAGTTGGAGGTGACACAGGCCACCCAGGTGCATTTGCGGGAAAATGTGTGCAGCTGCCGACGCCACATTGAAGCGTGTGGTCCAGGTTGATCCGGGGCACAGGCACCGACGGGCTGTGATATGAAGCCACCCTCTATCTGTTCCCCCATCTCTAAAATGGGACATGATCTAACTTTTCTGGTTCCGCAAAGACTCCTGGGCAAACCACTTCACTAGCCGGGAACGTGGAGTGCCCGCGGTGCCTGGGGTACCAGACAGAGCCTTCCGATTTCCTCCCCGAGGTTTTCTGAGAGTTCACCTGACAGTGTCTGTAAATGCCCCTCCCCTCTCTCTCTTAGAGGAAACGGTGGGATGGGAAGAGGGCCGCTCACCGTCTGCGCTCCCTGGTTTCCAGGTGCAACAGTGCCGTGGCGCCTGTGGCTGCAGGTGGTCTTTTGCACAGCCTCCCAAGGGCTCTCGTGATGCCACCGCCCTGCTTCATCCCCTCTAAGTGCCTCTGTGGACAGACAGCTGAGCTCCTCCTGTCACCTGCCTGCCACTCCCCACCTTCTGAAGGGCACGTGGCACCGCGCGGAGCAGCTCGAGGTTCCCCAGTCGGGCTGGCTCTTCCCAAGCCCCAGGGCCTCTGCGAGCGCTGCTCCCTCTCCACATGCCCTTCGCTCATCGGCCCGGCAAGCTCCTCTTCATCCTGCAGAACCCAGCTCTGGGATCGTCCCCTCTGGGAAGGCGTCCTTGGCCCCTTATACTCCTGAGAGCCTGCAGATTGTTCTCTTCCACAGACTGTGTCCCTTGTCACCCCCGGGCAGGCCACCTGGAGTGCTTCTTGCTTTTGGGGAGCAGGGGCAAATCTTCTTCAGTCCCACTTCACGGCCAGACTCCTGTCCCTCTGTAAGGAAGTCTGGAATTCCTGTTCCAGAAAACCCTGCACGAAGCAGGTGGACACAGCGAGGGCTGTCACGGAGCTGTCCCTTCAGGCCTGAGGCAGATCGGCCTGGGTGGGAAGGACTGTGGGGGGCGCTTCGGCAGGACCCAGTTGGAGTGTAGTTCTGAGGGGTCCCTGCCCGTGTGTTCAGTAGCCGGGCTTGTTCCTTGGAGGGTGGGGAGGGGACAGTGCTCCTGGAGGCCCCTCTGTCATTTAAGCCCAACTCCACAGAGCAGCAGCCCCAGGAAAAGACCATAAAGTGACCTGACTGCAGGGGTCCTTCTGCCCTTGCCCATGGCCTTCAGGAGGGAGAGGTGGCCGTGGGAAAGGAGAGGCTGACGGAGCAGACCATAAAGATAGGGAGGGAGGTCCTGGTGGCCTGTGTCCTATTCCTGACCTGGGCAGACTGGCTTGTGACATTCCGATAGCTGCCTGGGTCTGGTTTTTCCTGCTGCTGAAATTGCTGCAGCAGGAACATTTTTCTGGGCTTGGTCAGAAGTGGCAGCGGGGAGCGTGCCGTGTGTGAGGCCTCAGCTTAAAGCAGCAGGAAATTCAGGATTGTATCAGCACCGAGTTCAACTCTGCTCCTGCCCACGCCTGTTTCCTAGAAAGGAAGGCACTGATAACACGGCGGGCAGGGTTCCCCCAGTGAGGTTGGGACAACACGGGGGGCTGGCGTCCCCCGGTAAGGTTGGGACAACACGGGGGGCTGGGGTCCCCCGGTGAGGTTGGGACAACACAGGGGGCTGGGGTCCCCCGGTGAGGTTGGGACAACATGGGGGGCTGGGGTCCCCTGGTGAGGTTGGGACAACACGGGGTCTGGGGTCCCCCGGTGAGGTTGGGACAACATGGAGGGCTGGGGTCCCCCGGTGAGGCTGGGACAACACGGGGGGCTGGGGTCCCCGGTGAGCTTGGGACAACATGGGGGGCTGGGGTCCCTCGGTGAGGTTGGGACAACACGGGGGGCTGGGGTCCCCCGGTGAGGTTGGGACAACACGGGGGCTGGGGTCCCTCGGTGAGGTTGGGACAACACGGGGGGCTGGGGTCCCCCGGTGAGGTTACGGCTCTGGCCTGTAGAGGAAGGGGCTTCTGGGCTCTCCCTGGCTTTGCTCCACGGTGTCTTCTGACCCACTGTGTTTCTGTTCTCTTCTAGAACAAGGCCTGAAGCACGTGCCTGCCGGCCTGGGAGTATCGGGTGGGGGATGGTGGGGCTCTGCTTGGGGACATTCTGGACCCCACGTGTTGCCTGGTCTGGATGTTCTCATCGTCTCTGTCCGGGGCGGTCTTGGGTGAAACAGGCCCAGGGTGAAGTGTGGGGTCACTCTGGAGGGAAGGAGGGGTCACAGAGAGGTGAGGGGGGCTGGCATAGCTGTGGGGTCTGGAGTCTGGGGGGTTTCTGTGATCTGGGAGTGGGGGCAGGGTTTTTTCCACAGTTGAGGAAACTGAGGCCTGGAGAGGCTGAGTCTCAGCCTGGCTCCTATGGCTCTTAGATGCTTGGTGCTGGCAGAATTGCAGGTCTCCCATGTGGTGACCTTTCCAGCGGGTGGTCTGTGATGTCTCTGAATTCCGGGGGGGGGGGCACCTGGTCAGCTCCCACCTTCTGTTCTCCCCCAGGGGGGCCATCTTTCAGTGCAGGGCCTTGGGCCCACTTCACTCTGGGCCATCTGGGCTGGAGGCCACATGGTCAGCACCTGTGGGCCTGGCTGCTCAGGTTCCGATGAAGGACACAGACCCCAGGGCCCTCAGAGTAACTGGGTCTGCCTCCCTAGGTCCGGTTAGATAGACCTTGGAGCTGGGGCTGTTTAAGGTATCTCCATCTCCATCTGCAACTCTTAGTCTCCTTCTGATTTGGGTGTCCAACCAGGAGACAGCTTTTACGCACAGGCAGGAAGAGGCCTGGAGCAGCCAAGTGGGCCCAAGGGCTGGCCCCAGCCTAGGCCACTCCTGGAACTCCTGGGACCAGAGAGCCCCACCTCTGCCCACCTCAGCCTAGACACCTGCAGAGCTCAGACCCTCTGGAGGCCCCTCTGACCCCTGATCCATGACCTTGGTGCCTCTGGTTACTGGTGCGGGTGAGTGCCAGGGAGGGGGGACCTGGGCAGAGCCTGGGTGGCCCGTAGCCCAGAACCGCTCACGTTGCACAAAGTCTCCCTGCACCGATTCCCCTCAGCTTGTTCCACTTTCAAAAATAGCTAATGAGGAAATTAATTTTGTCACCCAGATGTATTCAGTAAAAACATGTCAGGGAAAGACAATTAACCTCTGCACAGATAAATCCTTCCCAAATTAATGAAGTTAACATCTGTAGATGCCGAGAGGTTCTTTTGGGGAGAGAAGCAAGGTCGGGGGTGGGGAACAGCAGAGAGAGACAGAGGAAAGGGTGAGAGAGGGCGAGGGGAGAGCCGGGGCTCAGCAGATACGCGGCTGCAATATTTTCTGAGTATTTTATATTTTTCAAGGCATTCACTTGCAATTGGTTTTGGACAGGAGAAGACAGATTAAACCAGAAAATGAAAAGGGTTAGGATATTTTTAAGATATGGAATTTTTAATCCCACCTTGACCAAGTCATCCCTCTGCTTTATGATTCTGGATCCCTTTTTTCTGGGGGACCCCCTGCCCTGGGGATTGGTGTGCTCACAGGAGCAGGCTAGCCGGCTGCACGGGTGGTCACTGCCCATTTCTGTCCTGTGTGTTTCCCCGAGAGCCACAGAATCCTGGCACTGGAGGCAACGTCAAGTTTAACCTCCCGCGGGTGCCACGCCTCCTTCCCTTCCTCCCTTTGACCAAGGCCAGCCATGTGGGCTGTGGCCCCTTGACAGAGGCCAGCCTCTGCCTCAGTTTTCTCCAAGGCTGAGACCGGACAGAAAAGACAGGGAGCCTTAGGTGGGAGAGGGGCAGGGCAAAGGGTTTTGCAGGCTGGTACCAAAGTGGGCAGGGGTCAGATAAGAAGAATGGACAGCATGGCCGGACCCTTGCTCTCCTGACCCCTGCAGCCCAGACCCCCGTCTGAGGAGCACCAGCTTAGAAACAAGTCCCACTTTGCGCTTCTAGGACGCAGATGCAAACGGAAACTTCCTTGGAGACTTTCAGGTTTGGAGATGTCAGGTCGAATGCCTGAGGGGTCGTGACCTCTGGAGGGTCTGTCACCTCTAAAACTTACATCCGGCCCCTGCTCCCAAGGTGCTGACAGGCAGGAGTCACCTGCAGGGCCTGGCTGAGGGTGCAAGTTGCTCATCAGACCCTAGCCAGAGGGGCTGCTTTGTTCTTGCTGCTAAAAAGCATAACTTAGTAATTTCTCCTAAGTGTGTGGAATGCAAGCAGGGTCGGGAGCAGCTCATTTTGAATCCTGTCCGATGACCACCTCTGGGAAGGAGGTGTCAGGATGTGCGGGGCCCCGGCTTCGCTGGGCTGAGCTCATCAGTCAGGATGCAACGAGGAAGGAGGAGAGAGATTCTGAGACAGGCGGGCTGTGCTTCTTTCCAGAATGCCCAAGGGCAGTGACAGTGGCCAGCCAGCGGGAGGGGAGGAGCGGGGGCCTGGTGCCCAGGGCCAGGGCTTCATTGGAGTCAGGCCTGGGCCACCATTTGGGAAAATGCAGAGGGGCTGGGGGAGGCATGTGGGGAAGGGTCATGGTGGGAGGTGGTTGGGGGTGGGGTGGGGGGCCCAACTGAAGAGAAGAAGGCTGCTTGCTTTGTACATTTGAAAAAATGTGGCCAAGTCAGTCTCCCAAACACTGGAGGTGTGGCCGGAAGAGAACAGATATTAGGAGCTGGACTTTCTGATGACCCAGCTCTTACTAATCTAATCTTCCTAGGCAGAGCGACAAGCTTGCAGATTTCAGAGAGCGATAGATGTCACCTATCTTGAGTTCAGTTAGGCTGTTGCTCTGCTCTGCGTGACAAACCTGCCCCCACTCACAAACCAGGAAATCAGGGGAATGTTTGTCCAGCCTCCTGCAGCATGAGCTGGGGGCCAGCACCTCCAAGAAGCACCCACCGACACAGAGGAGGGTCTCAGAGTGACAGCTTGGGGGCCTGGGCCTTTTTGACGGAGTCATGATACCCAGGACAGAGAATGGGGACTTGTGACTTTTTGCAGAGGACATACAGTGTGGGTGGGAAGGGGGCTCAGCCAGGGGGAGGATCTGAACACACATGGTCTGTGGGGAACCACAGCAGGCGTGGGAAGTGGAGCAAGGTGGGGACTGAGGGCACAGCAGGGCTGGAGGGATACCCGTGGACAGCAGCGCTGAGCTCTCTCTGCCTCCCACCTTCCTCCCACCCCTAGGCCGCTGCCCCCAGAGATGAGAAAAGGTCTGAAAAACAATTAGAACTAGGAGGGAAGTCGGGGGAGATGAGACTGCAGGGTGATTGCGAAGTCTGCAGCACAGCAGGGTTGGGGCTTTTGACGTTGTAGGTGTTGAGCCCGTGGTTCTCTCTCCTGTGCTCTGGACAGAACGCAGCACCAAGGCTTTGCGTTAGAGGTGCGGGGGACGGGGCTGCCAGCGGGGGTTGGATACGTCTGCGACTTACGGGTGAAAACTCTGTATCTGAAAGCTCTCAGTGACAGTAGGTGTTGCCTTATATTTGTGGTCCATCCTGCAGGGTGGGTTCCATGACATCTGAAGGGACCACCGTGGGGCTCCACAGGCTGGGGAAGAATCCCCATCCAGCACGGAGTTGTCCAAACTTCTGTTTCCCCATCTGTGTATGGACACAAGAGTTTCTACCTTATGGGATTGCTGCAAGGATTGGAGGAAATAATATAGGTTAATGTGTTTTCAGTCCCAGAATGCTACACATATGCACATGTGCACATGAGCTGATGCTCTGGGTCCAGGCGAATCACGAACTGTTGTTGACAGAGCTCTGCGACTCTCCGAGTTCACTGCTTCTTCCTGGACCCAGGTCCGAGTTAACTAGCATGGTGCCCAGGGGAGAGATGAGGGCCCGGCGGGCCAGCCCCCTGCTTATCTCACCCTGGTCTCCTGATCTTTCTCACCTGCATAGAATTGGAAGCAGAGGGCAGGTCCGGGGGAGGTGGGGACAGCAACTAGCAGAGCAGTAGTTATGGTCTCAGACCACCTCCTCCTCCAGTGGGAACGTACTAGTGGGGATGCTTGTGATGCCATCGGGACTGACGTTCAGCAGGAGCCTCCTCAGAGGGTGGCTGGCAGGGTACCCCAGGAATTTGGGTCAGCAGAGCCTCCAGGAGGGGGCTGCTCCCTTGCCCCCTAAACCTTTGACAAAGGCTCCCCTTGCCTGGTGCCCTCGGGGCTGTGGGGTCCCCTCCAGCCTCGGTCTCTGCTGACCAGGCAGATCAGCCCTCGCTACTGTCAGGGGTTAATTCACAGTCACGCAGGGCAGAAGGGTGGCAGCCAAAGGGGAAAAAGTGGGGAAGTGGCAGAAGTTGAAGAACTCACACAGCTTCTTGCAGCTGGGGGCCCCAGTTCCTGATTCTCTGCTGAGATGGTGCCTGAGGGCCTCTGGCTGCCCTTCCACCCCCACCAGGGAGGGCACTGGTTCCCTCCCCAGACCCACCCTCCCGGGCCCCCTGAGTCAGCTCCTTCCACAGCCTGCAGATCCCGCAGGGGGAAAGGGCACGGGGCTGAGTCTGGTCAGGGGGTCGATTGTACTTCCCAGCTGGTCTGGACCGGATGCTTCCTGCTCAGAAATGAGAGACGGGGCGCAGGGAGGTCAAGTGACGCGGCCAATCCCAGCCTGCAGGGCGGCTCCCAGCCAAGCCCTTTACCTCAAGCTCTGCTCTCCATAGGAGGCCGGGGAAGGGGTCAGGAGGGTCCCATCTAGGAAGGCTCGAACTGTGCCTTGGAGCATAGGTTCTGTCCCATGGGAGGTGGAAAGTGACAGAGGGTATAACCTGGGGAGGGACAGAGGTGGCTCCCAGGATTCTCGTCCATTTGGATGGCCACCTTATGGACTCTGGGTGGAGAGGACCCGCCCCGGGTCTACTCTGGCTTCCTCTTGCTGAGATTTGGACTCAGGGCTGTGTCTGGGAGTGTCTGCCCTTGGTCCTCTTTCCTGGACTGTCCTGGCACTTCCATTTCTCCAGCCCAAGTGCGATCACATCGGGGCTTGAGTTTAAAGAACACAGTCCCATTTCCAGGTGGGTAGAGAAGGCCTTGTGAGGTGGCGAGGAAGCATGTGGGCGGGGGAAGTCACGGTCTTGCTGGCTGAGCTGCTGTCCTGGTGCCCATCCCCACTCCTGGCCGGCTCTGGCGTGTCCCCTCCCTGTCCGCCCAAGGCCTCCCTGCGGGTGAGGGTGGGGGCTCGTGAATCAGGGAGCTGCTTGTGAGAGGCTTGTGATGGACAGAGGTTTGTGGCGAACAGAGGCTTTGGGTTTAATTTCATTATAAGTCCATCTTGTAGTGAGAAAGTGCGATAATGATAGTGACAGTAACAAAATCACTTATTAAACACTGCATGCCACAACCACATGCTAAACATGGGTCATCTTTTATAATCTTTACCACAACTTTACCCTTCCTGTTTTACTGATGAGGACATTGGGGTACAGAGAAATTCAACAACTTGCCTGAGGCCCTACACCTGGAGAGAGGCAGAGCTGGGATCCAGCCTGGGCTTTTGAGCCCATGGCCTGCCCTTCATGTATGCGGCGTATCATCTGTAGCTGACCAGCTCCATCCTTGAGAAACATGTGGGATTGGCCAAGGGTAAAGGAGATTTGTTATTTTAAAGCACTGCCTCATGCTAAGTCTGGAAAAACTGATTGCTTACCTCAGAGTCTTGGGGTGAATAATCTCCACTTGCTGATTCCATGGGGCAAGGTGACAGCAGAGAGGCTCACAAGTGTCCAGCTGCTGGGCCTGCCTCCAGCTCGGTTATGTTTAAGCCATGTGACCTTGGGCAGAGTTCTTAATCTCCTCGAGCTCCAGTTTCTTCACCTGTAAAGTAGGTGTAATAATAGCTTCTGCGCCATTTATTAGTTTGCTAGGTAGGGCTGCCATGACAAAGTATTGCAAATGGAGTGGCTTAAACAACAGAAATCTATTGTCTTGCAGTTCTGGAGGCCAGCAGTCTGAGGTCCAGGTGCCGGTGGTCCTGGTTCCTTCTGAGGCCACGAGGGCGCATCCACTCCAGGCCTCCCCCTGGCTTCTGGTGGCTGCTGGCTGCCTCTGGTGTTTCTTGGTGGGTAGAAGTATCACCCCAGCTCTGCCCAAGGGGCAGTGCTCTTGGGGGATGGGATGGACTGTCACACAATGGCCTGTGCTGGGCTGAAATATCGGCTGCATTGAGACAGAAATGTACCCGGAGGCACTAGGACAATCAGTATTCCAGACCTCCAAGGGTGGGGTGGGGTAAGGGGTGAGGTGAGCGGCCTGGTTTCTCTCTTCGGCTGACCCTAGGCTTAAGGGCCCCAGCCCCAATTTGGGCTGGATTGGGCTGCTAAGTTGGGAACCAGCTGGAAGGCCACATTGTCGTCATTTGTGAGTTTCCTTGTGGAAGTGAGTGAGCGGGCTATTAAGATCAATGCTGCCAGCCTACATTCCACCAAGCTTTTTTTTTTTTTTTTTTTTAAATATTTTTAGTTGAAAAATAATTGTACATATTTGTGGGGTACAATGTGATGTATGTTTACATTGTAGAATAACTAAATCAAGCTAATTAACAAATCCATCACCTCACATACTTATTGGTTTTTGCACAGAATGGTGACTGTAATAAATAGCAATGCACTGTATATTTCAAAATTGCTGAAAGAGTAGATTTTAAATGCCAGGTCTGCTCTCTATAATCAGGTGTAGACACAGCCCCCAATTTCCCTTCAGTAACAAATACACACACACACACACACACACACACACACATTTATGTAAATATTCAGACATACGTCCCAATACTTGAAGTTGTACCCCTGTTGAGTTAGACGTTGTCTCTTTACTCAGTTGTGAGTGAAGATACTGAGAAGACAAGCAATGTGCTGATGACATTACACTCTGCACTGGGCTTCAGTAGTCAGCACCACGCTCAGCCAGTGAGCGAACTGGCCATCCCTATATAGGATCCGAACCCGTGGCCTTGGTGTTATCAGCACCGCACTCTCCCGAGTGAGCCACGGGCCGGCCCGGGCTTCAATAGTCAAACCCAGCTGATCACAAAGGGCTGAGATCACATTTTGGGCATGCTATGATAATTTGTGTGTGTGTGTGTGTGTGTGTGTGTGCGCGCGTGTGCTCGTGCATGCAAGCACACTAAAGTTAGATGAGTGGAGCTATGGTTATAACAGTTTATCCACTACTGCTGCAGTCCTAATTACAGAAGCTATCATTTTTCCATCCACTACATGATAGATACTTTGCCAGCACCTTCTTGCAAGGCATGTTATAATGCCCATTTCCAAAGAAGAATCTGGTCTTCTCAGGGATTAAGTACTCTTAAAGTCTGTTGGTCTGTCTTGTTCTTTGAGTGAGTCTTACCCATGCATGATTTTACATTATCATTTGGAAATTACTGGTTTACTGAGTTATGCAGATCTTCCAAATATTGACACATTTCATTGTACAACATCTAGTCACCACACTCCTTAATGTTATCATCAATCTCATCAGAAAAGTCTTGTAAATCTTTCGGTCAAGCACATGGTGATGAACACAAGCTGTCCAAAATTTGAATTTTCACTTGAAATCTCAGCTTTTTATCATTGCCAGTAAATAGTGTCAGTTATTTTTCTTGAGTTAACGAGCTCACTTGGTTCATTTTCAAGAGGTTGTCTGCCAAATACTTAAGTCTGAAAAGCCATAGCTTGTCAGTTGTCAAGTAAAAATGGTGTTTCATGAAAAAGTGGCTAGTTTAGCTTGTAACTCACAAAAGTGCTTTTCTTCCAGACAACTTGTCACTTTAGCACACAACAGAATTCTGTGTGTTATTCCCATTTTATCACATGGAATAATTTAAAAAAGTATATAGATGCAATGAGATTAATACTTTTTGCTACTTCATCAAGGACATTCTTCAGTGAAACTGGTGGATGTGGCTGGGAAGAATAAAGTGACCATTAGTGCAGTTTGGTGCCACTGTCCACTGCCTTGACTTGTGCTGTAATGTTGGTAGTTTGACCTCCATTGCTTTTGTATGGTGTGTTCAAAGTTCAACACAAGGAAAAAAGTAAATACTCTCTTTCTCTCTCTCTCCTTTCCTCTCTCTAAGTCTATGTCTGAGCCTCTGTCTTTTTATTTTTAGTCTATTCTTTCCCAGTCTTTCAGCCTCTGTCTCTCTTTGTCTCTCACATATTGTATCTCTGACCCTCCCCTGCCCACTCCTTCTCTTCCATGCCCTCTTCCCACCTCTGTTCTGGGTCAGTGTAGGACCCCATGTGGGACTCTACATGGGTATGCGTGGACACCCCCCACCCTGGTGGGGGGCACTGTTGTTAAAAATCCCTCCTCAAAAATGAAGAACAGAGCCCTACCTCTGGAATCCCATCAACTCAGACCAACCCGGTATGGAAGAGGAGCTTGGCAGGTGCTGTGAGGACCATTTCTTTGTGGGCTGTGCTATTCTGCTCTGTGTCTTTGGTAGAAGAGGAAAATAACACTATTTTGTTCCTCCTCATTTTGAGGCAGCTTGGATTTGGTGCTTGTGTTGAACAAATTAGCCTAAAGAAATTATTACGGTTTTTGTTTCAGATGTGCTTGTCATGTAAAGATTTTAATCCAAATCATGAGAAGAATAATTACAGTGTGTCTCAGGAAGTCCTCATGGGATAGGCCACAGAGATGGGCACCTCTGCTTCTCCTGGCACCTTTGAACCTGCTCTTACCCCTCCCTCTGCCCTGTCCAGTCTTCTTTCCCTTTTTCTATGCCCCCATCCCAATCTATGTCTCTGTAAAATGTAGCTTTGCTATTTTCTGGAGAAAGGCAACCAACGCTTATCAAACTCTTTATGCATGCCAGACGTGGTCCCATGGACTCTATGCACATTCTTATATTGAAAGCTTCAGCCCTCACCAGAGAGGTGAGATATGATATTATCATTCCTTTTTTGCAGATGAGCAAACTGAGACTTGAATGTACAGTGACTTTTCCCACAGGCCATGCAGTCAGACAGCATCTTTGCTGCAGGATCACAGGCTCAGCTGTGGGAGGTCAGAGCAGGTGGCAGTAGACAAAAAGGCCAGAGGGGATTCATGTGTGTGCACGTATGAGTACAGGTGAATGTGTGTGGGTGCGCATATGTGTGTGTGAGTGTGTGTGGGTTGGGGCTGGGTTTGGGGTGAATCACATCATGGCTGGAGATACCACAGGCACAGGTATTGGGGCCAAGTGTGGAGCACCGGGGACACCATGCTAATGACATCAGTTGTTGTCCTGCAGGGCACAGACTGGGGTGCAGAGGAAGTATCCCAGTTAAGAGGCTATTGCAGAAAGCTGGAAGAAACCTGATGATGACTTGCGGTGGCCATACAGCAGTGGGGAAGTGGGCCAGAAGCAGCCGAGATGAAGCAGGCAGAACGTCCAGGACCTGGTCACAGACAGGATGTGGGGGCTGCGGGTGCGGGGCGGGGGTCCTGTGTGGTGCTCAGGCTTCTGTGTAGGATGCTGTGTGTGTGCTGAGACCCTTTCCCGGGAAGGAGGGCACAGGGTGGGTGTGGAGGCTTGGGAGTGGGTCTCTGTTTTACTGTCCTGAAGCTAAAGGAATGGGAATGAGCACCCTGTCCTTGGTGGCACCCAAGCTGGCCCGATGGCCTCCTAGCGGGGGTGTTTAGAGGGCAGGCAGAGAGCTAGCCCGCATGTCCTGTCCAGCTCACGGACGCCGGCTCTGAGGCGGACCCTGAGGCTCGGAGGAAGGGAAGCAGCGGGAAGGGGGGAGGGGAGCCCCAGCCCTGAACTTGATCACGGGCCTGTAGATCCCAGGACGTGGGTGGGAATGGGAGGCCACCTGTGTGAGGCTCGCCTCTGCCTGCGCCCCTCGGTGTTTGTCCCGTGGAAGTCACTTTGGAGCTGACAAGCTGCATTTCAGCAACTCGCCCCTGCCTCCTGTGCATCTAATTAGTCCTGCCCTCCAGCTGAGTACCAGCCTCTCTGACTAAAAGACAGTTCCCCCGAGTGCTTCCCTCTGCTGAAGCTAAGTATTTATTATCTGCTGTTATTTCACGATTATTCATGGGTGCTAATGTTACCGCATAGAAGTCAGAGCTGGGAGATGTGGAAAAGTGGGACTTTGGAGGGGGCTGCCCAGCACCCCAAAGTATTGAGATGGTCGTAGCAGGGTGCTGGGCCTGTTTGTCACCGAAAGTGCTGTGGCTGATGCATGGGCTGCTGTCCAGGTGACATTGTGGTGTTGGGGGAAGAGAAGTAGCTGTCCCCACGTGGGTGCTCGGCAAGACACGCCCCACTGCAGCCGGTGTTGGGGGGACTTCATACGTGACTCGCCTGAGAAGGGGCCCGAGTGCTTCAGGTTCCAGCAGCTGAATAAACATGTCCTGGGGCCTGTGCCGGGCCATGGAGGGAGAGCGGTGGGTCAGAAGGTACGGCCTGTGTGTGTGTGTGTGTGTGTGTGTGTGTGTGTGTATGTGTGCACGCTTGTGTGTGCGGGGGCACATTTTACACATGGTGGTGATCCCTAACCTGAGACAGCAGGAGGAACGGGGCACGTTCCTGGCATGCAGGAGCGCACTAAACGCGGACTCGGTGTGGGTGGGCTCTGCTGTGCCCACCTCAGCCCTGGTACGCGCCGTTGCTTCGAGGGGCAACCTTGGATCGAAGGTGACAGAGGTGGATGGAGTCACCGTGAAGCCTGGAGCTTCCAGACTTGAAGGTACAGTGGCAGAGAGGACGGCCCGTCATCCTACTTACTTCCAAGTAATGCAGCAGATCTGTAATTACAGGACGAGGTCATCTTAATTAGAATGATATAAAATAATGTCGAATTAGACGCCGGCCCATCTTTTAGAGACTTGTAGTTCAAATGGAAAACGCTTTGGCATCTCTGCAGTGAACTTGAAAATGCTCCTTCTCAATCTTTCTTGATCTTTCCGCCACTGGCCTCCAGTGGGGGCTCGGGCCGAGGGGCTGGGATGGAGTGGCCTGGGGGGAACCAGGAGGGATTTGAGGGGGCCAGGCTCCCCCCTTGCTCACAGGGAGAAAGTGTCATAGAGGATGGAATACCCACACCAGCAGCCGGGACACCAGGACTTACACCGGGACAGTCTACCTGTGACAGACCCACCTGTGAATGCCCCCAAGTGTCTGGCCCTCGGACTCTTCACCTGTGAGAAGCAGCGGGTGGTGCTGGTCTGCGGGAGGAGGTCACAGACGAGGCTGCGACAGAGCGACAGTTTGAAAAGTTTCTGGAAGCCTCGTTGTTCCACAAGCTGGGCAGAAGCGTTTTGCTGCTACAACCAAGTAATGGTATTTCCCCCTGGTTTGTAGGTACAATGACATTCAAAGCTGTCAGCGGTAAATGTCCCCTCATGCTCTACTCTCTGTGGGGGTCACCGAGTCCCATCTTGTGCACCTGTAGGACACTCAACCCTTCTCTGAGGGGCCCCTCCCTGAGCCATCCTCAGCCCCTGCCACCTCCAGCCTAGATTGTCCCCTTGGGCTTTCCCACCAGTGGCCTCTGGCCAGCTATGTCAGGGTCCTTGTGGGCCTCTTCCCAGTGTGAAGAGTCCCTCCTGGTCTCCCCAAGCAGCTGTACTCAGTGGCTTTCCTGAGGCTGGTAATGACACAGGAGGAGGCAGGCTTAGCATTTCCTCTGTGCTCCTGGTGTCCCGTCTGCTTGTGGCCCTTCAGAGGACACCGATGAGGTCGCCGCCTCTTTCCTCCAGGGCCAAGGCTGCCCGCTTCTTCCCTCCCGCCTCTCTCCCCACGCCCCACGCCGCCTTCCAGACCTGAAACACAGCACTTCACACCTCGCTCTGAAGAATCTGCATTCAGGGCCGTCTCACCTCCCAGGGCTTCCCCCAAATAATGGGGAAATACTGGCTTCTCATCTGCATGAATTAAAAGGCTGATCTAAGAGAGGTTTTTCCAGAGGCCAGAGTTCCCTCTCACAATGTAGAAACTGGTGCATTTACCAAGAACAGGCTAACGGGTGACGAAAGTAACCTACTTTGTGCTAAGTCTCCATATACAATAGAATATTTTCACTTTTAAATTTCTCTTCCACAAATTTTTAACATTAAAAACATCTATTAAAAAATGGTGGCAAAATACATGTAACACAAAATTTACCATCTTAACCATTTGTAGGTGTGCAGTTCAATGGCATGAAGTTCCCCTTACATTATTTTTAATGCTTTGGTGCTTGTGACCACTTGACAGCACTATCTTCTGCGAGGTAGTGCAGAATCGTAAGTGCCACTCCTGTAAGTCGCATGTATCTGTGCCTCCGGGAGTCCCACGCAGAGCACTGCTGCTGCTGGTGTCACCACGGGAGTCCTTCCTTTGTTAGCTCTGTCACTTTGGATTTAACCTGTGTCTTAGCCTGGTAAGTGTCTTCAGTTTCCTTGTCCATAAAGTACAAACAGTGAGACCCTGGGGGAGATGAGAATAGGATGAGATAATCATGCCCAGAGAGCAGCTGGCATCCACTGGCACCCACTGGCACCCACGACCCCAGGAAGCGGCCTCCTGCTGTGACTGCTCTGAGGGGGTCAGAAGAGTCTCCTGAGCCAACCAGGAAGTGGAGAGCAGGCTGGATCCTGTAAGAGCAGGTTAAAAAATGAAAGTAAGTCCAGCAAGGGAAACTGTGAAAACCAGCTCGGCCTGACACAGGACTCTGGCCTCCCCCGCGGCAAAATCGATATGGACTATCCGCTTCCCCTGGTGCCTTCCCTTCTCAGGAAAGTCCCTGCAGGTGTGAGCCGAGGTGCACAAAGAAGGCTGGGAGATAGCAGCCCTGGAAAAATAATTCCACCTGTAAACACCTGTGTTAACAAGCGCTGTATTTGTACAGCTATTTTCTTTTTCAAATACTATTTACACACACCTATTCTCTTACCCTGCTCAGGTGTGTGTTGCATGGCATCTGCGGACCCGCTGGCTGGGGGCCAACCTACCCGCCTGCAATGCCTCCCTCCTCTGCCCAGCAACGTGCCTTGGGAGGCCAGGCCTTTCTGTGGCTTGGCTGAAGCTTCAGTACTGCTGGGTTGACCGCCTGGAGTTCAGCCAAGTCCCCATCAGCGAGAGGTCTGAGACCTCATGTGACAGGAAGGGCCGGCTTGGGGCCCTTAGGGGACAGTGACCCCAGCTGGATGAAGGAGGACACCTGCTCTCCTCCTGGCTGCCCAGGCCACTTTGCATTTTCACACCCAGCGGAAATTTGAGTCCCTGCAACCACCTGATTACAGGGGAGGCTGCTCCAGGACAGGGGAGTGGGAGCCGCCAGCGAGCAACAGTTAGACCTTGGGAGGTGTCACGGGGAGGGGGATGTCAATTCAGGGCCGCTCTCTCGGTTCCCTCAAGAAGTCCAGTGCTCTTCCCGAATTCCAACGGACTCCTTGGAAACCCTCTGGATTTAACACGTGTCTTACCCCGGCTCCTGGTCTCAACGCGAACTGCACAGTAGAATCACCTGGGGATGTTTTCAGTGTCTTGACACTCAGGCCCAGGCCCAAGGATTTTTGCTCACTGGATCCCGGCAGGGCCTGGGCACCAGTACTTTAAAAAGCTCCCGAATCAGTCTAATGTGTGGTCAGCTGAGGACTCCCCTGGCAAGATGGCGAGGCGTCCCTGTGTATTTATATACCATAAACCTTTTATTTAGAATAGCTGTACATTTACAGAAGACTTGTAAAGATAGTGCAGAGGATTCCTGGGTACCCCTCGCCCAGTGTCCCCATTGTCAACAGCTTGCATGACTAGAGCACCCTTGTCACATTGGTATATTACTATCAACTGAACTCCTCAGTTCACTTGGATTTCCCTGGTTTTTCCCTAAGTCCTTCATCACAGAGGTGAAGTGCCATTTCACCACATCCTATTGAGGGGACAGGACGGTCAGTGTGACTGATCACTGTTAGTATGACCTTGATCCCCTGGCTGAGGTCGTGTTGGTCGGGTTTCTCGATGGTAACGTTCTCTGGCCCCTGCACCTTTCTGTCCCGTGCTCTTGGGAGGCCGTACATGAGGCACAGTCCACACCCGGGGCGCCGGGCCGCTCCACTGCGCCTCTTGGAGGGGGGCACGTACACAAACTGCTGGGGAGTTTTCTGTAATGTAAGAGGGAGTTGTCTCTTGTCCCCGCTAATCATTTATTCAATCATTTATTTGTATCGGCATGAACTCACAGGGATTTGTTTTATACTCTGGGTTGTAATCCAGTACTGTCACTTACTTTTTTGCTCAAACTGTCCTAGCCGTGGCCATCAGGAGCTCCTTCAGGATGTCCTGTGTCCTTCTGCTACACCCGTCCTTTGTTTTCGAGCCCTTCTTTCCTTAGGGAGAAGGGTGCTGTGACTGAACACCTGCTGGATTCTGTTTCGGGCACTTTTTGCATTTTCATTGCTTAATAATAACCATCCCCTTGTGCACGCATTCTCTCTGTTCCTCTCGGACCCACGCTTTTCTCTCTTGTCCTAGGGGCAGTGCAATAACGCAGCGGGAGGAGCCTGGCTAGAGAGTCAGGTGGCAGAGTTTGTACCAAGTTCTGCTCCTCACCAGCGGTGGCTCCTTACCCTCCGTCAGCCCCCGATGTCTGCTCAATGAGGTGGGAACACTCCTAGGTACGTCAAAGGAAGTTGGGCGCTTTAGAGGCAACTGAGCCAGTGTCCGGCCTGTGGGAATGCCCGCCCAAGGTGGCTTTAGCCTTCCTGTTCCTGGCCCTGCTGTTAAGTGACTGGGTGACGCTTTTGACTTCTTTGAAGCTCTGTTTCCTTATCTTTAACATCTGGGCACTGGACCAGACGGTCTCAGAAGATTCCCCTTCCTACTGTTCCCCCAAAGCCCCTGTGCAGCTGGTAGTGGGGACAGGTAATCAGGAAAGGGATGGAGAGGGGCCCATGGGCCATGGTGCTGGAACTGCCTCTCAAATTGCCCATCGGAGATGGCTTTTTGCCCTAGAAGACAGGATTGTACACTGAAAATGTGACCTTCATGTCCGTGCTAAGCCCCCCTCCCCGCATGTGATTCAGCTCTCAGCACACCCTGGCTGTCTGGGCACAGGCTGGTGATCATAAACCAGCCCCGTCTGGTAGAACGTTAAATATGTTTGCTTCTGTCCATAAATCCACACGTCTACTTCAAGTGTTCTTAGATATCTGGGTTCCCATCTCTGTGTGTCCCTCTCTACCCAGCAGAGGTATTTGTCAGCTTCTGCCGACAAATAGGACTTTGGTTGGGGTGTGAGGCTTGGTTTCTGGTGTGAATTTCCGAGGTTGGTGGCAGGTGCTTGAACCAGGGGCCGCGGCCCGGCTGCGGGCGGGTGTGGCTCTCACGGCTTCCTGTCGGCCTGACGCGGGCAGCTCACCCCAGCAGGAAGGGGCAAGGCAGGGCTGGGGACAGGGTGATGGGGCAGGGCTGGGGAGCAGACCCAGGTGCTGGGGAGGGGATGGAGAGGAGGGGCCGGGGGAGAGGGAACCAGCTGACAGCAGGCCTGGGCTCAGTCCTGGACGAAGATGCTGAAGGCCACTTACCCAAACTGGGACGCAGGTCAGGGGATCCCAAGGCTCTGGCTGAGGCGGCGGGTGTTCTTGGAAGGTTCAGTAGGCCCAGCCCACCGAGTGAGGGTGGTGTTGGGGCAGGGTCCAAGGGCAAGGGCTCCTGCCTCCCTCCTAGAGACTTGCAGTACAGGTGGGTATAGCAGACTCACATGTGCACAGACACGTAGAGACCAGGATGTGTGCTCAGCATTTTTGTAATAGAACAAAACAGAAAGCAACCAGTGAAAATGTTCGTCAGCAGGAGGTCAGGTTTATGTCTAATATGGAATACTCTGGAGATGTTGGAAAGAATGAGTAGCCCTATATGAATTGGCATGAAATACGTTGCAAAGACGTGAGTGGACAAAGCAGAATGCAGAGCACGGCACCTGGTCTGCTCCATTTGAATAAGAGTGAATCTGCGATGGTGCTCGTCTGTTGTACCAGTTAGGGTGGGTTCTCCTGAAAGTCACAGAAAACTGACAGACACTGGTTAACAACATGGGGTTGTTTTCCTCATGTAACAGCACGTCTGGAGTAGGCAGTTGGAAGTGGGGAGCTGGTTCCGCTGCTTACCAGTGTCTTCAGGGACTCGCTGCTTTCTCTTCTGCTCCATCTTCATGAAATGTGTTGGCTTTTATCCTCGCATTTTTTACCTCTTGGTCCCAAGATGGCCGCTGCAGCTGCAAATGTCACACCCAAGCACAAGGAATGAGGAAGGGGACTAGCCAATGCCAGACAGATTGTCATTTAAAAAAAATCAAGAATGTAAGTGCATCCCTGATGTCAGGTCCCTCCCCTCCCTGCCACGGGTCGATCCACCTGCACCTCTCACAGCCAGGACAGGGCCACACGTCCAGCTCGAGCTCCAAGGGCAGCTGGGGAAGCAGTGTCTGGCTTTCTGGCCGCGATAGCGAGGAAAGAGTCTGAGAGAGCTAAGTTAGCCAGAACTGTTTGGGAAGGGGACCTAGGGGGCTCTTGAGGTAACTGCCTCTGGGGCATGGGGTGTGGGGTCTGAGAGGGGAGAGTGGCTTGTTTCTTTGTTATACATCCCTTTGTGCTCTGACTTTTTTTGTTACCATGTGTATATATGACTCTTTCAATAAAAAACTTAGTTAATTTTAAAGAAATAAAGGTACACAGTATGCCAAGACTGAGAGAGTTGACTTGGGAGGCAGCATCTGTGGGGAGCCCTGAGGCTCCTGTTTGCAGGGGCACAAGGCCATTTATGGGGCTCCCATGGCCATGTCCGTGGGTACACGGGCAGCAAGCTTGGGCAGTCTGGGCTGACGATGGGGAAGGAGACCTCGTTTCTGCCATCTGGGTTTGTCTCAGAGCCTGGTGTGGGGCTGGGGATGTGGGTGGCATAGGAGGGGGGCAGGGCAGGGAGCTAGGCAGAGCCCGGTCCCCCATCTTAAGAAGATTTACTTAGTGTTTGTTATTTCCTTCCTGCCTCCTCTTCCAGAGGGTAGTGTCGAAACTAACTCCTCTGGAAAATCCCTCTTCGCTCTGCTGTTGAGACTGACGTATGTTTCTAATTCTGCTAACTGACTGGACACGTGTCTTTGACGACACACGTGAAGCAGAAATAGAAAGATGATCTGAAATTAGTCCTTGAACCAGATGACTGGGATGAAATCAGAAGAAAGTCAAGGAACATGTGATTTTGCTTTTCCTGAGGGTGATCTCACTTAGGGTGGGCTGGCAGGGGGCGTTTGCACCCCTGCTCATGTGGATGGAGTCCAAAGAGGAGTGGAGGGCAATGACCTTGCAAAAGGGAGCATGTCATGGCTGGACTAAGGGCTTGTCCTGTTGACCAGGAATGAAGACCCTGGCCTTGTTCTGGTTTTAAAATTGAGCTGCAGGATGTTGTAGAGGGAGAGTGGTATCCCAGTGTTGCATCAGTCTACAGGGGTCATCGCCCCTTGAAGTCTAAGGTGGGGTATACTTTAAAGTGAGCCTCTAACATTATCTTAATAGAGGATCAAAACTGTGTCAGTGTGTATTTGATTTGTCTTGTCTGTGCAACAGAAAGCCCAGCAGAATGTAAATTCTGGTGTCCATTGACAAAAGAGCCCATGGAAGATGAGCTCCAGTATTTCCCTATAATGTATTGGAACCGACTGTAGAGTCCAGGAAGGATTTTATAGGGACTCAGAGTTTTTCAGGTAGTGTTGTGGATTGGTTGAATTGTGTTCCCCCCAAATTTGTATATTAGAAGCTTAATTCCCATTGTAACTGTTGAGGCTAGGAAATCCTATTATGATAATGGAAAGGTAGGGCCTTGAAGAGGTGATTAAGTTGATGGTTAAATGGTGGGTGGTGTGATTCTGAGGGCTTTAAAAGGAGAGTGCATGAAGAACTATATCTCTTCTCTGCTATTTTCTTCCATGTAAGACCCCTATGTTGCTGTAAAGCCACCACCAAAGACCCTCACCAGATCTATTTCCTGGACTTTGGATTTCTCAGCCTCTGAAACTGTAAGCAATAAATTTTGTCTTCTTACAAAGTACCCAGTTCCAGGTATTTTATTATAAGCAACAGAAATGGACTGATACAGGTAACCATTCCTTATATTCACAAACTTTGCAAATTGCCTCAATCTGAGGATCTAAGAGTAGATGTACCCATCAGAGCTCATTGTGTGGAAACAGAAACCATGCTAGGTATGTTAAGCAGAAAGGGCTTTAATACAGGGAATTTGTTCCTCACAACATCAATGGAATGGCTGCAGGAGCAAACTCTAAGCTGGGTCTCTGAAATCACTTCTGGAAGGATACAGAGCTGACCATTGGGAGAGCTGTTACCTTGGATGCTACCCTTAGGGCTGGGCTGAAAGCAAGAAGCTGCATCTGCTTCTGATGGAGAACGGATACCCAAGCTGCCTTCCAGGGAGTAAGAAGCCAGATGAAGACACCCAGGAACTGGAGAATGGACACTGTAGTGTTGCTGCTGGAAAACTCTGCATCTTTGCCACCTGATTTGCAGCAGCAATGGTCAAGCACTGTGGGAAGAGGGCATCTGCCTCACTTCTACGTCTTAAAGGCATCTATTTGGTGCAAGCTAATTTTCATACAGAATCCTAGCTGTAAGGAAGTTTGGGAAATGCCTTCCAACTCTTCCACCTGACAAAGGAGAGGGCAAATGGGTCATTCCAGAGAGTCCTGGGCAATGCCAATGTGGATTTGTGCAATATTAATTCTTCAAGAAAAGCTTGACTCAAATATTACACTTTGGGTGGGTAAATTATAAAAGGCGTCTATTTCTCTCTATTTCAACATGTGATGCTAGATGCCTGTGGCCTCAGCTCTATTGTACCTTGACAGGTGGCCTTGAACAAACCTCAGGTGCCCTAATTGTACCATGAGGGTGTGTGACATGCATGAAGGTGACCTCCGGCTCTGGGGTGACTTCTCACAGTACCTTGTAGCTCGCACTGTGGATCCTGAGCTGGGCAAGTTTTATAAGCACTTCTGTAAAAAGCAACTCTTTGTTCCTGGGTTTGCCTGACTTCAAGTGCACTTCACTGGGTGATTTCCTGAGAGCCATGGAGACCAGTGGGGATCAGGAGGAGGAAGAGCATGTGGAAGCTCGGCAGAGCACAAGCAGAGGCGGGTCACACGCCTCCAGCAGCAGCCAGGATGGAGCTGGGCTTCGTCATTTTCAAGGCTCTGTCTCATGTGCCCAGTGGTAGCCTCCTTTTGCAGATGAAGAAACTGAGGTTTGGCCAGCTCTGTGACTTAGAGACCACGTGATAATAGTAGGGCTGGGATACAAACCCATATGTCCCCATGCCTTGGTCCCATGCTGTGTGTACTCCACCAGCCATGGTGGAGGGCACTGTCTTTCTTCCACGGATGCCTACCGATCTCTGGCTGGGTCCCTCGTATGAAGAGCAGGCTGGGAGGGATGATGGGGGTGCAGGATTGGACCCTGTTCTGCCTGCTACCCACAGGCTGCAATGGGTGATCGCTTAACAGCTCACCCCCTTGGCCCTCACACACACAAAAAAAGCTGCTGTCAGTAGCATTTTCCTATTTCTGTGGCATTAACATTCTGCCCAGGCCAGGTTCAAGCTACCGATGAGACATCTCCGAGTGCTCGTTTGGGAGGAGAAGCTCTGCTGGGCTCTGACGAAGCAGGGGGTGGGCTCCAGCACAACACCGACTTAGGTAGTCCCCACTATACCTGTTGGCAAAAGTCCCCGTTGTTCCCGAGGACAATGATGAAGAGCGGATGGCTGGCCCAAGGGTCATGGAAGTTGCAGGGACGCAGGCTGCGGGGGAGAGGGGCTGCCCCAAGGTGGGAGAGGGTCAAAGCCGTGTGCACTGACCGTTTGCCAGAGGCACGGCTTTACGGGCCACCCTGCAGTGATCACTGAGGATTGCCAGGGACTTCAGTGACCAGGGGCTGCAGTGACCTGTTCAAGATCACACAGCCGGTGCATAAGCTCTCCTCCTCTCGGAGGCCTCGAGGGCATGATGCCGGGCAGCTCCCTTCTCGCTAAGCCAGAGGGAAGAGACGAGGAGCCAGGGAGCTGCTCCCTACTCCTCTGCCCACCAGAAGCCCACCCTCCCTACCCGAGACGCGGGGAGGAGCTGGAGGAAGGGTGGAGGTGAGATGGTGTCCCAGCGGATGAGGGGACGTTCAGGGCTGGCCCCTGGAGTGTTGGAGAAGCACCCAGAAGCTCTTCCCATGCGCATGGCTGAGCCAGGCCCACCCTGGGGTGTAGGGGGAGCTGTGAGGAGGGAGCAGGGTGATGCTGGCCTCCTGTCCCCACGGCTGGTCATAAGGAACTCCAACAGGAAGTGACTCTTCACAGCAGTGGGACTCAGTGGATGCCTTTGGGAACTTATACCTCACTCACCTTTAAAAGTTAAAAAAAAAATCACACGAAGTCAAAACGGCAAGTTGGAAAAGTACAGATGCTGGAGCTCGGTTTCCTGGATTTGAGCCCAGCTGCACCGGTCCCTTGCTTCTGTCCTCTCCGGCCCAGTGTCCTCACCAATAGCATGCTGACGATGGTAGTTAAGAGTAGCTGTCATGTAAGTTGGTGAGGATCAAATGATTATGGATCCTTCTAATCATACATGTGCTGGGGATAGTCCCTGGTACATGATCAATAAATATAAGCTATTTTAGATTATGTGTATTAAAGTTGGTGGTCTCTGGATATTGGGGTTCCTTCAAGTCTTTGGGGGCCTAGGCTCGTTTGGAAGGGAGACTTGGCATATGCCATCCTGCCTCCCAGGCGGGCTGCCCGATGCTAGCGCCATTGTGCAGGCTACAAAGGACGGAGATAAACTGCTTCATGGCAACATTGCATGTCCTTACCCCAGGAGGGGTGTAGACACCTCCCCAATCTCCATTTCTGAGCCTCTTGAGCCATCAAGCCCTTGGGGACTGCTGCCTCAACTACCCCCAGGTGCATCCATTGTCTGGGTCACATAGAGCAGTTTCTCATTCCGTCCTCATAAAGCCCTTCAGGGTTGTCACAGTCTTAGTAACCCAATGGGCAGATAATGAAACTGAGGCTGAGGGCTATGGGCCCGCCCAGACACCACAGAACCAGCACCCAGCAGAGTGGGCATGTCAGCCACGAGGCTCCGCTGCCTCCTGTTGTGGCTACCTTTCTTCCTGCCGTGTTTGAGGAACTCGGCTGGAGAACCACCAGCCCCAGTCCTGAATGGGCCCTTTCTTCCCAGGAGCACACCTGGATGGAGGTGGGGGGCCCAGAGGAAGCGCGTGGCAGCAGGTGCAGAAAGGTTTCTGTTTGCTTCTTGGTTCTCAAGTGTTTCCTCTGATAACATTCACAGAGAGCCGTGCTGCTGTGTGTTTACTGCCCACCCGGAGGCCTGGAGGGCTCGAGGCACCCTGGATGGGGACAGGGAGGAGGAGGGAGGGGAGGAGGGCAAGGTCTGAGCAGGACCTGAGCACGCCGTTCCTGAAGGCGTTTAGAAAGTCTAGCTTTCTACACCCGAGCTTCCTTTGGGTTGAGGTGTTCCTGAGATGTGTGCAAGGTAAAGGGCAGCTGTCCTCCATGACGCAGGGGATGAGATACCATCGGAACAAGAGTATATTTAGAAGACAGGAAATGAGCCCTCCAGCTTGCCCTTGCTCAGCCGGCGCCTTTGCCTCGTGAGCAGAGGGAGGCTGCAGCCACGCGAGAGGAAATCGCTTCGGCCTTGGCAGTGATGCGTCCTCTTCTTCCCTTTTTCTGCTCCCTCTCTCTCTATCTCTCTCTGTCTCTCTTTCTGTTTTTATGCTGTGCAGGCTTTGCTGGGGTTGTCCCAACGTGATGGGGAGAAGTGACATTTGGCTAGGAACTGAGTCATTTTTCTGGATTTTTTTTCAGCCATGTCCCTGATTAGTAAACCTGTTTCAAGAATGGGAAAATGCACAGGGTTATTTTTAAGTGTTCTCAGCATCGACGTTCCTAATTCCTGGAACAGACATCAATTTGCTCTTCTAGTGTCAAATGTAGATAAACACTTAGCAGCTGCATGACCTTTAGCAAATGACACTTTCTGAGTGTCAGTCTGCTCATCTGTAAAATGGGGTGAACGCTACCTACCTCAGAGAGAGAAGATGAAATGAGATCATGTGCACATGCCCCCACACATGTGGTGTCTATTGGGTGTGGGTATTTAAGGTGCTGAAGGTTCCTCTTGTTATGTTTTTAATAAAATTGACTGTTCCAAGACCAGCACCAGGGGACTGGGTGAATTCCCTCCGCGTGCTAAACACCGGTGTGTTTATCAGTTTAAAATCTACCTTTGGGTCAGCTATTGGAGGAATCAAACTGAAACTTGTACTTAAATCATCAGCCAGGAGAAAATGTGGCAACTTCTGTTCAGTAAATAAACATTTGACGAGCTCTCCTGCGTTGGCTCCATGCAGGCAGCTAGAGAGGGAGAGAGCAGTGACACGGCCTTGGCCCTGAGGGCCTCCATCCGAGGGAGGTGGCGGACACAGAACTGGTGGCAATTGCGAGATGGGGACGGGGCACCCAACTCAGCCAGAGCACTTGGGGAATGGTTTCTCTTCAGATCTCATGGCCCATTACTGAAAGTCAGAGGCTAGTCCAAGATGCAAGGTATTGGAAAGACCGGGACAGCTGATCAGGAAGTTTTACAGGTTTGCATGGCACAGAAGCACTCTCTCAGGTTACGCTGTGAGGGGTATGTTACATTCCAAGAAAGAAATGCATCTATGTGTCTAATGTAAATAACAGCGACTCTCCGTGCAGTGTCTGTGGCGTGCTAGACATCATGCCTGCTGCTAGGCACGTGCTTTCTCACTCATCTTCACAACAGCTCTGGACGCTGGTGCTTTTCTCGTCTCCAATTTACAGATGGGGCCCAGACACTAGCCTGGATTTCTATGGACAGCAGAGCTGGCTTTGAACAGGAGATCTCTGTGGGCCCTGCCTGTGCCTCTGTCTGGTTTTCCTGCTCAGGGGGTGGACTCACTACCCTCCTGGGGGCCCTCTGCAGTCTCCTCTGCAGGACTGTGGTCTTCCGCTTTGTGTTCCAGCACTGTAGAGCTCACATGGTCCCCGCCTCCTGCAGCTTGCCTTACCTTTGTCTGGCTCCTGCCCTGTGAATCGGCCCTGGCCTACTTCTTCCAAGAAGCGCTCCCAGATGCTTTCCTCCCAAATTCCCCATGAAATTTTGTGTGTATCCCTGCTCTACTTCCCGCGTTGCTTTGAGTCTTTCTCACTGATCTGAGATTTCCTTGGGAGTCGAGTCTCTTCGTGGCTTTCTCTACTCTGTCTATCAGTTGAACCGTGTTTGTTGGAATGAGCAAATGACACAGATTCAGATCAAATCCTGATTCTGGTACTGACCAGCCAGGCACTGTCACTCATCCTATTTGTCACAGCCAGGCACTGTCACTCATCCTATTTGTGCCTCAGTTTTGCATGTGAGAAATGGGAATAGCAATGCCTGCCTCCCATGTCGTGAGCAGCTGCGAAGATGCATGTGAGGGTGTTTGCTGGCATTGAACCGGCACTGTTTGGATGGTGGCTGTGTTGTGAAGGGCACAGCAAGGGCAGGACAAGTGGGGAGGGAGGACATTAGCACCAGCTCAAACCACACAAGCCCTAGCTGGCAGTCTGTCTTTGCCTCTTGCTTTGTAATGATAACAATGACACTGACCATATTGTCAGCGTTATGGACTCAATGTTCGTGTCACCCCCGCAAATTCCTGTGTTGAAATCCTAACACTCAGAGTGGCTATGTTTGGAGATGGGGCCTCTAAGGAAGAAATTAAGGTTCAACGAAGCCATAAGGTGGGGTCCTGATCCAGTAGGATTCGTGTCCTTATAAGAAGAGATACCAGAGAGCTCTCTCCACATACGTGCACCGAGGCAGGAAAGGCCATGTGAGGACATGGTGAGAAGGCAGCCGTCTGCAGGCCAGAAGACAGCTCTCTTTAGAAACCGAATCAGCCAACACCTTGATCTCGGACTTGCAGCTTCCAGGACTGGGAGAAAATGCATTTCTGTTGTGGGTACTTTTTTACAGCAGCCTGAGTAACCGATACATACAGATAAGCAGGTTAGAGGTTCCTAACATTGTTTCCTTCTGGGAAGCTGCGAGCTCGGAGGTTGGGTACAGAAGTCTACAAGTCCATGCTGCTTTGAGTTACCAAGGGCCCCCTTGTGAGTCCTTCCTGACTCTGACCTGCCGAGGTAGAGAGAAGTGGTTTTGCTGTGGTCATTGATCGTTACTCCCAATTGGCTCGAAGCAGAGCGACATGCTAAAAATAATTCCTCCGTGGGTGAAGCTCGCTGAGCAGCAAGAATGCTGCGGCTGTTTGCTGGTACTAGTTTTCTCACGAGTAGGACTCTCTCGGGATATAGCTGGAGAGCAGGGCCTTCTCATTGCCTTTGTGGACCATCTCCTACATTTCTGATGGTGATGAGAAGGGACAGGGGCCTGTTGATTCTGTAGCAGCTGCTTCTGGTGTGGAAAACCTCAGAGCCCACGATGTCTCCTGCCCCCACCGTGCTCATCAACAGCTCAGGCTAAGGCCAGGAGGCAGGAGGAGTGAACACCTGGTTCCTGTTGAAGCCTCCAGAGACTGGGGCTTTCTTCTGAACGAAGAGGGAGGTCACGTGCAGACATTCAGGAGAGAAGGGTGTTTTGGAAGCTCACAGAGGTGCCTGCAAGTGCAGCCTTGGAGACTGGCAGGGCAGGAAGGGGGTCAAGGGAAAAGGAGGTGGGGGAAGCCAGCTTTGTGTGAACACCTACCAGGCGCTAGTCATCCAGGTTAGGGGCTCACTGGACTTTATCTCATTGACTGCAACCGAACCACATTCCTGTGGGGGATGTGTGCCCATTATACATAGGGGGTAAACTGAGGTTCAGAGAGGCTCTTTATCCATATGTATTGTCAGGGTCATGGTCCTAGCCTGAAAGAGATGGTGGGGACCTGGAGGTCTTCTTGTCTTGACCACCCTTTGATGGAAGAAGCTGTCCCAAAGTCAGAAGCAGGAACAGGACCTGGCTCTGCCTGGGGGCCACCCCTTTTTCTAGCAAAGTCAATGTCATTTCCTTACCTTTGATGTGAGGCAGGCTACTGTTGGGTGAAGTCTGTAGGAATTTGTCTCGTGATCAGGTAGGGAGAGTTGGAAATCCTGCTGGGGCAGTCTTGGTGGGGGCAGGGGAGGCGCTCCCCCCAGGTGGTGGAGCCAAGCAGGGCAGCTTGGTGAGCCTGCTCTCTGCGTGGACATCAGGGTTATCAGGGAAATGCCTGTTTGTTCCTCGAAGCCTTTGTGTGGGCTCTGTCTTCCCACAGCTGCAGGCTGCAGGGAGAGATGCATGCATGTCCCCAACAACATGCTGCTTTCTGTCCTTAAAGACTGTGGCTCTCCTCCCAGACTCGCTCCTCAGCTGCCTAGGCCCTGCCACCCTGGACAGAGCTATTCACTATGTCCCTGCTTAGGACAACTGGAGCCCGCTGAGCCTGCCCCACGTGTCCATGAGCTACGGCGACAGCCGCGCAGACTCTTCCACTCCTAAGGGAGGGTTCTGATCTTACAGGGAGCCACTTTGTGAATTTTCACTGTATTGATTTAGAAGCTAACGTAGTGAGATTTCAGGGCTGCTGTGGTTTGGGTTCCCCCCAGAAATAGACATGGAGACAAAGATTTAAGGGCAGTTAGTTTGGGAGATGATCCTGGGTGGAGACACTGGTGGGAAGTGAGGCAGGGAAGGTGCGTCAGTGTTCTGTGGCTGCCATGAAAAGGTGGCCCAGGCTGGGGGTTGAACAACAGAAGAGTGCTCTCACAGTTCTGGAGGCCGGCAGTCTGAAGTCAAGGTGTTGGCAGGTCCAGGCTCCCTCTGATGGTGTCAGGAATGATCTGTTCCAGGCCTCTTACCTGGCCTCTGGTAGCCTCATGTGTCCCTCCGATCCTCCATCTACACAAGGCGTCTCAGGCCATCTTCCTTCCCTCTGTGCATGTCTTTCTTTGTATCCCAATTTTATCTTTTTATAAGGACACCAGTCATATGGGTCCTTAGGGATCTCATCTTAACTAGACCACCTCTGTAAAGACCCTATTTCAAATGAGGTCATATTCAAGGTACTGGCGGTTGGGACTCCAATGTATCATTTTTTGGGGGACACAATTCAATTAAAACAAAAGGGAAGGAAGCTAGCAAAATGTGTGCTGTCCCCACCTTGGGGGGTCCAGTCCCAGCAGGACCTCTGGGCTCCAGTGTGGACCACACCCGAGTTATCCCCACTGAAGGCGAGGATGCTGGGGTGTTGAGTGACTCCAGTGCCCCATCTGGCCCTGTGTGTCCCCAGCTGTGGACAGGACCAGCACAGTGCCCCTGGTGCTCAGCCCTGAGCCTTCATCTGAACGATGGAGAGCCCCACTCCAAGGGCCAAGGTGAAGCCCCCATGTTTGTGACAAGGAAAGTAGAATTAACTTCACTGTGGAATGTTCAGTGTACTGAAAGGAAAGAGCTTTAGCAGAAATCCTTGTACAGCTTTTTCGCCAGAGGATCAGGGTTGGACTCCAACTAGTCCATGTAGCCACTGGTTATCATTTCTCTTAAGTCCAGAGAGGGAGACGGTGGCCACTGTTGCTGGGAGGAGTTATGGCCAAGCCTCACCATTGAGGGAATGAGCGTGAAGGTCCCGGTGCAGCGGTCCGAGGTGCAGTTGAGGTGCTGGGCTGGGGGGCTGGGGGGCTGGGGAGTTGGGGGTCAGGGGGGCTGGGGGGCTGGCTGCCAGCGAGGGAGCCCTCAGGGAAGGATCAGTCGGGGCCTCTCACTGCATCTCGGGGTCTCGCGTGTTGTGTATTTTCTTGTGAAGTGAGAGAAGTCATGTTTCTCTCTTAGGAAAAACCCAAACAACAACAAAAGTAACCCAGCACGGAAAGCCATCTTCTGGGGCAATGATGAGGGACATGGAGCAGAGATGGCCCTAGGCAGGTAAAAGCTGCTGGGACATCCTGGAGCAAGGGTGGCTGGGGCGAGGCAGGGTGGAGGGGTTTGGAGACTGGGTGGAGGCTCCGATGTGCACCAAGGCCACCGGGTTTGCATCAGCTGAGGGTCCTGGGCAGCTGCTGGGTCATTGACCTGAGGTGTCTGCCGCGGTCCTGTGAGGACGGGGCAGGGCTTCCCTGTCTGGCCCAGGCCTTTGGGTTCTGGCTTCACTCCAGCTTGTTCTGTGGCCAGTGAAGGCCTTGGGATGCAGGATCCGTGGACAAGCCCTTAGGGCAATGGGGAGGCCCGGGTTTTGCAGGTTGTGTGCTGCCCTGCAGAGCTCTCGCTTTGGGTGGTGGAGGTAAAGGGTGGGGGCCCAGATGTTGGAGGTAGGTTAAATTCTGACTCCACCTGTGTGGCCTCAGCAGGTCATTTAACCTCAGATGGCCTCGATTTTAGTTTGTCTCCAGTGGGGGTAATGAAACTTGCCTCACAGAAGTACAGGGAGCAGTAAACTCCACAAGACGGTCATGTCAAGTGCAAAGCACAGCACCTGGCACACAGAAGGCAATTAACGAACACAAACTATTATTATTAATAAAACACAGTGGTTTGGGGTAGCAGATTTGCCTTCCTTAAGAGAGCTGTCTTGGAGAGATTTTTACATCCTACTGTACTGTGCTAAAGAGACAACAAAATTCCTGTTTACATGTAAGCCTAAACTCTCTTATTCTAACTGTGCCACCACCTTGAAAGACATATATTTATGCTTTCGGTTTTAGCTGTTCATATGTTTAAAAGCAGCACAGCACTTCCAAAGCGATTATGCTAATGTACATAGGAGTTTAACAATTGCACTGATGCACTAACTATCTATTTGAACTACATTGTACAAATAAGATGTTATCTTAAATAAGCTCCTAATATAACTCAGTAATCACTATAATGCTTTTTAGTGAAATTGCGGTGTTATTACTGAATTTAGCCACTGAGTCTCAGATACTGAACCTCTGAGCAAACACCAGCAGTGCCTGGTTGCCCAGTTCCTGGCCCAGGAGAGCTGACTGTGGCTGTCCTTGCAGGCCTAGGAGGGACAGGTGGGCTGGCATTGCGTGGGAGTTCCCGGAGGCCTGACACTCATCACGGCAAGTGAACGAGGTGGAGGGTGGCACCTGCCAGAGGTAGTGTCCACCTTATCAGAAGCCTCATCAAAGCGAGGGACAGGAACTATAAATGCTGCACAGCCTGCACATTCCGGTGACACAGAGAACACAAGGCAGGCTCAGCCTGACCGGGGCAGTGGAGTGCAGACCAGGAAGGACTGTGGCCAGCTCCTTGTGCCCTCTGCATTGCAGACACACTTGTGTGGCCTCCTGATACTCCACAGCAGGGTTGGAAAGGGGCGATGAGAACTCTCGGGGCAGTAGGATTTGTTTTGACTGGCTCAGGCTGAAAGAAGTTCTCAATTATCAAAGGGGAAACACTCACTTTATCCCCATATTTCATTAAAGAAACAGGAAAATAGAAGCTCAAGGTGAAAAACTATATGTGTATACATATTACACATATTTATATGCTTAAAAATACAATGACCTCCCTCCCTCCCTTCCTTCCTTCATTTCTCCTTGTAAGGTTACACTTCCAAAGTATGTACCTTGTGTGTCCTCAGCTGGTTTCCATGTTGTCTGGGAACCCCGTTCATACTTCTGTGTGACAAGGCCCACCATCTTTCCCCCAACCCCGTCCTTGTCCCATAGTGCAAACCAATGCAGATGCTACGCAGACTTTAGGATTAACCGATGCATTTAGGATGAACCTTCCCATCTTACAGATGAAGAGATTCAGGCTTCGGGAGCTTTAAAGGAGTTGCGAGAGGCTACCCAGCTGGCACATGAACCTGATCCATGAGATTTTCATATTTAAATCCAATACTCTTCCGCAAAGGAGAAAGTAGGAGCTTTGTTCGGGATGGAGTGGACCGCAGGGCTGCTGAGTGCTGACAGCACAATCTGCAGGACGGTGGAGGGACAGAGGTGTGGCCCGGGAGTGAGCTCTCCACTCTGGTCTCCAGCACCCATGCACTGTGAGGTCTAGAAAAAGCTACTGCCCACGGAGCCTCAGCTTGCTTATATGTGAGGTAACAGTTTGGAGGTTATGGGCTGAGCTATGTCCCCCTAAATTCATATGGTGAAGTTCTAACCCCCAGGATCCCAGAATGTGACTGTTTTTGAAGTTATAAGACCTAGGTCTTTAAAGAGGTTAATTAAGTTGAAGTCCTAAGGGTGGGCCCCAATCCAGTATGACAGGTGTCCTTATAAGAAGAGAAGATTAGGACACAGACAGGCACAGAGGGACGACCATGTGAAGACACAGGGAGAAGGTGGCCGTCCACAAGCCAAGAAGAGAGGCCTCAGCAGAAACCAACCCTGCTGACAACTTGATCATGGACGTCCAGCCTCCAGAACTGTGAGGAAATAAATTTCTGATGTCTAAACCCCTCAGTCCACGTTTCTTCATTGTGGTAGCCCAAGAGGCTGATAGAGATGAATTAATTCTGCAGTATGGATTTCCACAGATGGAAAACACCAGTGCAGAGAAACGTCGTTTCTCGCTGTTGGTACCGTGGATTCATGAACTGTCCACTGGTCACAGTTGGTGGGGAGTCAAGCAAGTGAGACTGGGTCTTGGAGGGTTTGTGGAGTTGTGGGGTCTTGGAGTTGGTGTCTATCTATTCAGGAGACAGCCTCTGGTTCCCTCTTTCCTCACAACCATGCTCTGCCTGGACGCCTTCCCCGGGGACAGGGGCCTCAGCTGTCCCACAGCACCCACATCCCCGGCAGTTTCGTCCAATGAGCAGGTACATGGCACAGGAATGAAAGTGCAGAGGCTTATTGTGCAGTGTTGAAAGAGCAAAGAGAAAACTTGGCCACAGTTTTAGCATGGTCAGAGCTAGCAAAATGGGGGTGGAAGGAGCGTGCAGGAGCCTTGGGCGTCGTCTGGTCCAGACTGTGTGTTTTACAGGTGGAGAAGGGCACACGGCCCGCTCCAGGCAGAGCTGGATCTGCACTTGCTCCTGACCCAGCCCGGTACGTCTCACTAGGTCACACATGGGAAACTGGAAAGGGGAAAGAGAAAAGATTCCCTTCAGATTCAGAGCCACCTGATGAGGAGACAGCAACGCATTTAAACCCTAAAAGTCTCCTCCAAACGCAGTCGTGTGTGGGTCCGTTCTGCCTTTGCTCCTTCTCTGCTGTCTGGAGGAGCTGTTAGAAACTGCTAGACGTTGCCGTCCACCCCTCATGTGAAAATGACTGTGAAGGTCAGAGAAAGACGTAACGTGCTGATCTCAGCTCATCTGAAATTACCCTCACGACCGGCACTGTTTATGTCCCGCGGGGACGTGGTGTCTCTCACACGTGTACTCTACAGGTCGCCAGGGTGCAGTGCGGGAGGAGGAGGCAGGGCTGGCGGCCCTTGCACCTTCAGAAGGTGCTGGGTGGAAGGTCAAGCACTTTTCCTGGCTGGCGGGTGTTTGGTGAGTCCCTCCTAGACCAGGGAGCCTCAGCCTGGGTCTCTGCTGCAGCTGAGCCATGAGGGAGCCTCAGTGAGGGGCTTGCTTGGTGGTCTTTCTCTGGAGGGAGACTGAACCACTTACAGGGTGCAGGGCTACCCTGCAGGGACTTGGAGAGGCTCACAGCCTGCACCCGGGGTCTCTGAGAACCACGGACCTGGGCAGGTACAAGAGGGAGATCATGTCTTGAAAAAATAAAGTCTTTATCTTATTTACAAAAGCAGTACTTCCTCATTACTGAACATTCAAAAATACAAAAAAGCAAAAAGAAGAAAAAGAAACTGTTCACATTGTCACCACCAGAAGCTAACAATTACTTTGGGCTGAATGTTCTTTTGGTCTGTTTTTCTCTTGCACGTTAGTTTTCTCCCATAGCTGTGGTTATCAATGGATTGTAGGTTTCAGTAGACACGATCTAAGTTTTTCTCATTTTCCATCTTATCCCTGATAACGGTATAGTGCTCAGCATGTAGCGGATGCTCAATAAGAGGTTTTAAGTAAATTTGTAAACAAGAATGTATATTCAGTTTTGTAGTCTTCCGCCCTCACTTAACGTTATAATGCATTTTCCACATTTTTACCATCTTTTTCTAAATAGTGTCTTTTTAATAAATGCATAGTTTAATGTACTTCACCATTTCGCTACTGGTAGATATTTGGGTGTTTTCCAGGTTTTTAGAATATAGTGTATTCTCAGTAAATGATATTTCATTTGGATGGCTTCCTCGAAGGTACTTACAAGTCAGAGTATAGAACATATTTCTTTCAAATCCTTTGTGTATGTATGGCTATAAATACTTTCCAAAGCGTGTGCCGACTTATCTTCCCACCAGTGGCGTGAGGGGCTCAGGCAGATAGAATGTGAGGTCTGGAGTCCGAAGGCCTGGCTGGGATCCTGGCTTTGTCACCTACTTACAGAGGATCTTGGGTAGGTGCGTTGCTTAAGCTCCCTGGGCCTGAGTTTCCTCATGTGAAAAGTGGATGTGATCCCAATAGCTCATTGGGATGAGAATAAAATGAACAAGGCTATGACAGTGCTTCACAGACCTCAGACTGTGTGGGATTTGAGCTCCCTGGCAGAGAGACCTGCTGTTTCATCTTTGTCGCCTGCCTTCCCTCCCTTCATCTCTCACTCATTTATTCAGCATCTGTTTGTTGCTGAGAACACGTGGATTAGAAGATGTGGCCCCGCTCTTGGGCTCTGGGTCTCGAGCAGACATCACGGTGAGGAGGGATCACTGTGCAGCCGGCTGAAGGCTGCGGTGGTGGGCACAGGAGCCCACAGATGTCCCCAACTCCCCCCAAGGGTCAGGGTGCGTTTAGGGGGCCTGCAAAGGACAAGAGCATGTGAGCTCCATTCATGCAAGGGCCTTTCCACAGTGCACTGAACTGAGAAGGGGGCGAGGCCTGGCTCCTGAGGCTGCGTGGCAGCAGGTGGGCTCCGGGAGGGGGGGGCCAGGTGCCGTGAGGAAGCGTGATGCCAACTGCCACAAGGGCAGGGCCCAGGCACCAAGTTCTACTGGATGCTGAGGCCAGCTGGGAGCCCCAAGATTCAAGAAAACCTCTCTCACAGCACGCAGATCCAAAGGAATCACAGAGATTCTCCTGTATCTGTGCCGAGACTGTGCAGCACCTTTCAGTTTCCAGGGCTGTGAGCGTGCTCGTCCCATCTCACCTGATGCATGCGATAGGAACCCTCTCCCAAGTCAGTGCACGATCTGACCTGGAGACTCCTCCAGCAGGAATAAGAAAAAGGGCTGGAAAACGGTTGCCTTTTTTCTCCTGTTCTGTTGGACCTATATTTGACGATCTAGAAATGCATAGGTACTGTAGATGGCACAATCATTAAAGGAAAAGGAAATCAATAGCTGTCATATACGGACTCCTTATTACGTACCGGGCACTGGGCTTGCATATTTAGTTCACAGAAGCCCAAACTTGCCGTTTTACACATGAGGATCCTAAGCTTAAAGACGTTAAGCAACTTGCTCCAGATCACAGTGGTAAAGGGCAGAGCTGGAATCTTCCAGGTGATCAGATTCTAGGACACACACTGTTAATGACTTCTCTATAAACTCTCGGTAGAAGGAGAAGGCAAGGTAATATATATTTGTCAAATATGGACCATACCACCTTGTTGGAGAAAAAGGACAGGGCTGTCATATGACAAAGTGAAGAGGGTCCTCAATATCTCTCCGGGGGCGGGGGGCATGACATCCTATCAGTGGGGATGAAATTACAACAAATATTGTAGGATTGATGAAAACCTGAAAGTTAAAAGTGGAAATGAAATAAATTGAAATGAGATAAAATTATACAGAACAAATTAAATATTTGAAAAGGTAAATGAAGTGCTGTGTCACTTAAACAACAGTACCATATATGTGCCTCTACATCTCTCATATCTGGTGAGTGCTGTGTCAGGACTATTACCCAGCAATACAAGATCATCACGAACAACCAATGATTGGTCGGCCTCTAACGTGTGTGAAATCACAGGGAAAAGCACTAGTATTTGAACATCTCCTATGAGCCAGGGGCTTTGCATCCTTTTCATTTAACCTTCACCTGACGCTGGGATCTGGGCTCCATCATCATCCCCATTTGCAGGTGAGGCCATGGGGGTACCTGGAGTCATGCAGCAAGCCAATGAGCCTGGGCAGGAAGTGGGTCTGGCTGCAAAGCCTGTGGGGACTGGTTCTATGGGAACTTGGGGTGGACAAGCCTTGCTGTTCTCACATAGTGCTGGGCAAAAAGGCAGGAGCTTGATAAATTCTTGGGTTTGCTGGATGAATTCAGCCTGGTTTGGAGGAGTCAGAATTTGCAGCAATGTCCACCACATGCCATGAGCTTTTCTGGAGTTATGCAGAAAGGAAGCTTCAGGTTGGGAATGAGATCCCAGTGGACAAGCCCAGAGAATCCTGAATCACTGAGAGGTGCGAGGCTCTCAGGAACACTGGCAGGTGTCTCCCCAGCTGCCCTTTCCTGCTGTTGTATGGTCACCTCCAGGCCCGATGGGCTTCCTTTCCCCTGCACTCTGCTCACAGGAAGCACCAGTCAGCCCTCACCTCCTAGGGTGACACTCAGCCTCTGTTTCCCCTGCCTGGACTTTGTGCTCTAACCTTCTCCCTGATGGAAGGTGTTGTTATTCCATGCTAGGGACTAGCAAAGTGAGAGTCCCACTGGCAGCAGGGGTTGTGATCACTTTCAGGGAAGTGGGGACCTGAAATGACATCAAATCAGCAGCTCCTTCCTCCTGAGACCAATTCTGATGGCATTGATACTCACATGTCTCTTCTGTCCTCTGGAAAGACTGTCATGACCATGACTTTCAAAAAGTTCTGCTGTGAGGGGCTGGGGGTCGAGGCCCAAGTTTGGAAGTAACCCCATTATCCATCAAACGTTCTTGTGGACAGCAATTTACTTAGTTCTGGTCCAGGCCCTAGAAGCATACACATGGGTCAGAAGGATATGCTGATCACTTCTGAATGTCTGAAGATGGTCAAGAAAGAGGAATTAAAGTAGTTACTTGTGGGCTAAGATGTATGAGGGTTCTTTAAAAAGTTTGTGCAATAATAGAACTAAAAGATAATACCAGTTGTTCCATGAACTTTTTGAAGTACCCTCATAGAATGGAGATCAGGTGGTAGAAAATATTCCATGGCTAAATTTAGCACAATGAAAATGAGGGGCCTTATTAATAATAAGATCAATAATAAATGTGGAGTAAAGAAAAGGTTGATGGTCTTAAGATTAGCTCTACTGAATTAAGTATCAGTGGATACATGGGTTGCCTTAATTCTCGTGACAATTGGTGTCCTCGTGTTTAATGGAGATGGTAACATAACATAATTCACAAGGTAGTTCTATGGATTAAAGAGAAAATACACTTGGGGACACCTAGAATAGGTGACATATATTAAGAGCTCCATAAATAATATTTCCCCTTTAACAATTAGAACTGTCTTAGGATGGAACGATCTGCCTCCATGGGTGGGGAACACCCCACTGCTCAGAAGGATTTAAGAAAAAGTTAGATGACCTCTTGATGGGATAGGGCAGGAGGAGATTCTGACATTGGGAATTTCCAAATCTGACCATGCCCAGGGTCTGGTGGATCGGCCAGGCCTTTCATAGGGAGTGGGAAGGTTTTCCCAGCCCTCTTGCCCATCTGCCTCCTGTCTGATAAGAGTTTTCACTGTGGGGAGGATGTGGCTAGAAATTCATCCAAGCCAAACACAGGGCTGGTGAGTGCAGTGGTTGGAGCAGGCTGTTTCCTGTGGATGCCTGTCCTTGGTTAGGATCCCTGCTCAGGGGAGGGGACATGCATGCAGGAACCCTGGCATGTGCCTCAATCACAGCTGATGCCAAAGGATAAGACCCAGCTCCTGCCTCATGGCCAACACCCTTGCATTCTGGTTGGAGAGGAAGATACACTTACACCAAAAATTAATAACAAAAGAAGACAACTTATGATTTGAGTCTCATTAATAAGACTGAAGTAGACATGATTCTTTGTATCAGAGTTGTTGGGAAATGAATGCACTCAATGGCCTTGAATTGTTCATAGGATTCGGACACCTAGAAAGGTGTGGGCCAGAGATCCAGGCAGAGAGCCCCATGCGAGGAAAAACGAGGGGCCGGAAAGATTTGCAGGTGCATTTAAGGGACTAGCAGCAGCTCTCCTTGCTACAGTGGGGAGAGGGTTCCAGAGGAGGCAGGAGAGAGATGTCAGGTCCACACGGTGCAGGGCCTTGTGTGCCGTTTCCTCTCCTGCACCAGACAGTGATTTCTCAGCAGCGGGAGCGGCGTCTTGTTTTCTTTACTTCTGCTGCGAACTGGGCCGGGAGGAGCTTGGTGCAAGTTGTGGACTTGAATTGGTGGCGTGCTGGAGAACGGTTTCAATAGGGGAGAGGGCTGGGTAGTGGGAAGGCTGCCATAGTAGCGGGTAAAGGGAGGGATGGAAGGATGGGAAGACGTTGCAGAGGAAGGCGGCTTGGCTATGAAGATGAGAGAGAGTCGGAGATGCTGCTGACTCTTCTCCGGCTGGGGTGGATGGATTCTGGGAGAGAGGGTGCAGGGCTCAGGAATGGGGCAGCCGACATCTATTGTGCCTGCTCCCTCCTTCTGTTGATGCTTTTCAGGAGCCCAAGATAGCACTTTTGGCTGGGTGGGTTCGCCCACAGCTTTGCACGGCCCTGAGCACCCGCAGCCGTGAGATAACCCTCCCAGTGTTCACTGAGCATGACCGTGCAGCCAGCAACGTGCAGGGGCTTTGCACACATTACCTGTTTTAAAACCAGTGCTCAGTGAGGCTGATTCTCACCCACCACCCTAAGGAAACTGCCACGTAACCATTGAGTGGATGGCTCAGAGTCACCCGGCGGGTGAGGAGCCCTGGGAGGAACGCTGGCAGTCCTAGCTCGTCCTCCAGCTGACACAGGACTGAGCTCTTCCTCACACTTGGCAGGTCTAGGAGCCATCTCTGGGTCGTGTCAAACAGCTACCCCCTCTGCGGCTCAGCCGTCAGCCTCCTGCTAGCAGGGGAGCTCAGAGGCCAGGTGGCCAGAAGATGACACCTGATGTTTGGTTAGAACCTGCTCTTCAGTGGCCAACCGGTTCCAATCAGAAGGTGGTGGGTGGGCGCTGAGTGCATGCCCCTGCAGAAACCTCCAGCATCTCAGGACCCGCAAGGCCAATGCTATGCATCCATGCTTGGGGTCCTCTATCCGGGACTCAGTTAACCACGAGTCGGTCACCCACTGCTGGCCAGTTGCTGTCACAGGCAAAGGCTCTAAATACCAAGCACAGATGTTGGGAAAGTGAGGTTGTCCCAGAATCTTCATCCTCCTTTTCTTCCACCGTCTTCCACTCCAGAGCACTCTCCTTCCGTCTTCTAACACCTCAGGGGTGGAAGTACCCAAGTCAGCATGTATGTTAGGTGACGTGTGTGTCAGATCTGTCAACACTGTCGGGTGCTTACTGAGCATTTACTACTTGACAGGCGCCACTGGGGAAAGTTAAAACTCTGCAGATGCACAGAGGACTGAGAGAAATAAAGTTATTATTTATTATTATGACATAAAGTTGGACATAGTAAGTTCCTTATGAGAAAATAAACATAAGGGACATGGGGTTCAGTTTCTTCATAGTTGAGGCCACCTGAGGAACCTCTAGGGAGTGGAGGGCATTGGCGCTGGACACTATCAACTGATGGGGTTTAAACACGCAGCAGGAGTGGGGAAGGGCATTCCCGTGGGAAGGAACAGCATAAGCAAAGTGCAGAGGCCCTTGTGAGGGACAAAGGCCCTGGGACAGGGCACAGGGAAAGTGTCAGGAGGTGAATCTGAAACGGTGCCAGCTCATGGAAGGCCTGGAACTGAGACCGTGGGTGTGGACCTTATTCTCTGAGCAAAGAGGAGCAACTGAAAGGTTTTGTTGGATCTTATGGGCTGAATTGGGTCCCCCCAAAAGATATACTGAAGTCCTAACCCCCAGTGCGTCAGAATATGACCTGATTTGGAAATACGGTTGCAGATATAATTAGTTAATGAGATTATACGGGAGTGGGGTGGAACCAACATGACAGTGTCCTTATAAGAAGAGGAGAAGACACAGAGACACAGGGGACATGCCACATGCCGGCAGAGGCAGAGAGTGAGGTGCTGAAGCCACAAACCAAGGAATGCCCGGGACGTTCCTTGAGCTGGAAGAGGCCAGGAAGTCTCTCCTGCAGGCGGCAGAGGGGGTGTGGCCCTGCCGACACCTGGATTTTCGACTTCTGACCTCAAAACTGTGAGAGAACACATTTTTGTTGTTTTAAGTCACTGGTTGGTGATACTTTGTTATGGCAGCCCCAGCAAAGGAATACCATGGGTACCTGGATGCCACTGTTCGATGACCCCCTCCTGGCTTCCAGCCTCGGCCTAGGGCCCTGAGAGGACCTGGGCGCATCAGCTCACCGCCCACCTCCGAGGTTCACACTGTCAGGGGGTCTGACTGTTCCCACCTTACCCAGCTGGACCCTCCAGTTCTGATAACGTTGTGGAGTGGGTGGTCAAAAGCTTGAATTCTTTTTTCTTTTTCTGGGAAAAGATACAGGCTTTGGGAAGAAATGATGTTATATGAAAAGGGAGATTGTTTGAGGCACAGAGTGTTAATGCCCTTAGCGTGGGTAAGTGGGGATTCTCCAGAGAAGGCGCTGAGGCCAGAGAGGACAGGAAGGAGGGACATGGTGATACTGCTGACATTGCACCTGCCAGTGAGGGGCAGTGACCCTGAAGGATGCGGCGGCCCGCCTCGTGTCTGACAGAGGAGAAACACCATGTGCCATTGGCTTTGTGTGGTTAAACTGAAGCCTGGGTAGCTGTTTCTGCACGTGTTAGGAAAAACACAGTGGAGGGGCTGGTCTCAGCTGAGACCTGCACTCTGTTTTCACCTGGCTCGGCCAGGTTGGTGCCGAGTTTTGGGAGGTTGTGCGCTATTGAAAGAGGGAGTTAAAATGGCTTTCTGGTTTCCCACTGCACCTCGCCAAACCTTCACACTCCCACCCCCCCCCTTCCCATCAGCCTATTTGTTCAGAAGAGGTGGAGGAAAGAGTCATCCTTGCTGGGTATTGATAGAAGGGCTGCCTGTGTCTTGTACACTGAGGACATTGTTTAAGATGGTGCCACCTCTGTAAAAATATTGGTTCTGTAGAATTGCCAAGATTTCTGAGTTATTTATCAACCAGCACTGCTTCTGCAAACTCGGTCTGCCTTCTGACATGTTTAAGCAGCGTGCAGCCCTTTTCAGAAAATGTTCTCAGCATTCGTGTGCTTGTCTTCCCTTTCCTCCGGCCTGCTGCCAGCAGCTACCAGGGCAGCAGTTATGGGAAGTGGTTCATCGGGGGCTGAATAGCGTGGTTGTATATGGCAGGAGAATTCTTTCTCCAACAGGCTGGGAGAAAAATCACCTCCGTTTCAGACTAACATGTCTTAGAGAATATCTTCAGCTGAAGATTAAAAGCAGACTTGTCCCTCGTCACTCTAGGAGATCCGTTGTCTCCACTTGCACCTCCAGTGTTTGGATTCTGAGACTCTCATTTAACCAAGTCAAGATTTTGAACTACATGTATCCATTGGCTGGAAAGGAAGCTGTAGTGGCATTTCCTTTGATGTAATCCCCTTGGAAAACAGGAGTGTTGCAATTTGGAGGCTCTCAGCAAACTCTGCAATCCATTTTTGTAAAATAATTCTATACAGGTATGCAGATTGACAGTGAAATTGATCTGAGAATGTGATTATTATTTCAGCCATTAATCTATTTGGAATTAGAAAAGGTTATTTTCAATTTCTAAAAATAAATAAGAAGCTCAAAACTTGCCTAGACTTTAGATTCACATTAAAAACAAATATAACCAGGGCCAGAAATTAACAATAAAACATGCTGGTCCTTTGAAGTAACTGATTTAATACATAGAATATATGGAGGACAATAATTTGATAGAATTACCAGATAAATTTCTTTCTGCCTTTCCTTGCCCACAGGGCTCTCAGAAATGACTATTTTAAATTATAGATTTGCATAGGGAGGAAATTAATAAATATGTAGTTGCAATAGTGGGCTGGGGAGTTAGTGGCAGGAGCAATTGCTTCTCTTAGGCTCCTGACCTACTGTGTGATGTAGGCCTCAACCTCTCTGTCTATAAAAGAGGAGTATTGCTGTCAGCTGTTCTATAGGGGGTTGGATGCATGAACTGGTGCTTCAGATAAGAAATAAGAGCTCAGAGATTTTGAATAAAAAGCAGAAGGGGACTAGTAAATGTCTTTCATTTGTTCCTCAGGCCTCCAATTTTGGCCCCTTCTCAGGACTTTGTAATGTTTGAAATCTGCAATGCCATGTTGACTTGGCCTGTTACTCAAAAATATTGAAAGCAAATATTAACTCAAGATAATGCAACATGAGCAATGCAGAGGCCAATTAACCTGGGAAAAGAAAATATCACCATATTTTAAACTGATGGCACATGATTGCTTCCAGGATTGCTCATAAATTCCTGTTTTGTGGCAGCAAGAACATGTTAGAGAAATTAATGCTGGGGTATCTCAGGGCAGCTTTATAATCATGTCAGATTCGTGCACTGTCTCCATTTGCTGAAACTCCTCATTGCTGATAAGGTGCTTGTTAGAGAAATGGGAACTAAATTTATAGTCGGCTTTTGTGGAGCCAATTTACATGTTGTACTGCTGGAGCTTAGAACTAGAGGAAATGTGCTTGAAGCCAAAATTGGCTTTGTGGCTCCAGTTTTCTCGGCTCAGCACCACCTGCCTCCAATCAAACTGTCCAATTACAGGAAACAATTGTTTTCTTGCTTTCTGGGAAGTGAAGAAATTCATCCAGTAAAGGACTGATTTTTAAATGTTTCTTTTTTCCCCTTAAAAAGAAAAAAGATTAAAAAAAAAAAGCCAACAAAAAATCCCAAACATCAACATTGTTTTGTGGGAGAAAGTGTTTCCCTAACAAATTACGTCCAAAATTCAAAAACCAGAGACCGTTGTCATCCATACACTGTGGGGTTATTGACCACAGACACCTGATCTGTAATTACCTCTTATAATAATGTTATTAGCCATTCAGAAGAAAAGTTCTCTTTTTTTAACATGTGAAGCCGTAATTAAAGGCTGTGAATTTCACAGGTGAAATCTTACAGGAAGTACGATTTTGAAGTCAAGGAATTTAGTGATCCACCTCTGCTTAATTAAACTTTCTTCTCAAAGTAAAATCTTGTATTTGAAACAATAAGATCTGGGCAATGATACTATTTATCTTCGAGACCAAGTCTCATTTCTTTAAACTCTAACCTGACTTACTAAAGCTTATTTCTCTGAAATGGTTAAAATAGCAGCAGAGAAGTAGAAAGGAATATAAACCATTGGTCACATGTCCACGAGCAGTGACACAGGTGATGATTACGGTACATCCTGCCCTCTGGCAGGTCATATTTTAATGGAACTAACAAACAAATTTCACTTGATGTGTTTCTAATTCAGCTCTTGAGTTTATATTTTTAAAAACAAAAATGGAACTACTCAATATTTTATGATTCAGTGAAAATAACGACCTCATGAAAAGCACTTAGAGGCACTTTCCATGTCATTCCTTGGTAAGGCATTTACATTTCTGAGGCCACCTTCAAAAGCTTATAGGTAGGACAGTGACTTTTCGGTCCACTTGAAATTCCTTAAGTTATTCAAAAAATCATTCTACTCCATTCCAAGGGAGTCCTCCCCTGCCTGGGACATTAGAGTCACTGCTCGCCTCCTCCAGGAAGCCTTCCTTGGTCAGATCAGCCAGAGGCCGTCTCTCCCTCTCTGTCCCTGCTGTAGCCCTGCATGGCCTCCGTCCCAGGCGGTGGTCTTCTCTTCTACGTTGTAGTGCGGCTCTCTGTGACCACGGATAGCAGCAGGCTATTTGTCGTCTATTTGCTAAAAATGGAGGAGAGGATGATTTCCCTCCTGTTTTTCTGGGTGTTTGCTCTGAGCTCCCTCAGAGGCCATTTTCCATGTCCTCTAGGTTCCCCTGGACGCCTTCCTCAAAACCTGCTTACATTCTACACACACCTGGGGGATGTCACGCCATCCTGTGATTTCACCTGTGACCTGCTATCCCCCGACCCACAGGCCTGTGTTGTCACCCTGCCATGGACGGCTGGGGGTGGGGTGGGGGTAGGTGGAAAAGCCCAGCCTCCAGAACCGGATTCCCTGCGCTGTGCCCTGGTCTTCCACGCGTGAAGGTGGGACCTTGCTTAACATCCCAAGCGTCAGTGTTCTTACCCAACGAGAATGCGTGACACCAGCGGGACAGTGCCTGGTGCTGCGGAGCGGAAGCCACTGTTGGTGAATTGGTGGCCCTGGTGCCTCCCGAGCTTTCGATGTGGAAAGTACAATACTTGCTGTCTGCGAACCCTAGATCTGCCCTGGCCAGTATGAAAGCCACTTGCCACATGTGACAATGCAAACTAAAGTTAATTAAGAGGAACTAAAATTTAAAATTCACTACCTCACTACCTCAGTTGCTCTGGCCTTATTTTAGGGGCACACTGGCCTTATATGGATGGCGAAGAATTGTAGGACACTGTAGAGGACATCGCAGAAGAATCCCAGTGGGCTGCACTGCCCAGGATGTCCCACTGGCATCTCAGCTCAGACCCTGTCCCTTGGCCCCCTCCTTCTCCACGGCTGGCCCTGCCACCCACCCCGCTGTGCAAACCAGCCACTGCAAGCCAGCCTAGGACAGCGTGCCCTGGAAGCACAGCCTTGGATGGCATTTCTTAGCTCTGGTCTGAGCTGCTTTGTGTCTCAGTTTCCTCCTATGCAAAATGGGGACAATGACAGTTCCTATGGCAAAGAATTGTGAAGATGATGTAAAACAATCAATTTGAGCGCTTAGCCGGGCGTGGAGGAGGAGGAACATGATCGCCACGACCGTGATCGCCCTGGATCAGCCGGAGCATTCTCTCCCTCCTCTCACGTCCTGTCCTCCCTCCTCTCACGTCCTGTGCCTCATGTCCGTCTTCCCCAGGGCATCCTGCTTCTCCTCCTGTCCTGGGCTGCAGGCTGGCCACGCCGTCCTCCCTGCTGCCGAGAGGGAGCTTTCTGAAACGTGCATCCGATCATGTTTCTCCTTGCCAGAAAATCAGCCCAAACACCTCCAGTGTCTTCGGGGTAAACCCCCACCCCCAGTACAGCGCAAGGGGCTCTGAGGGCCCCCTGTGGTCCTGCCTCCTCCCGCGCTCCCCTTTTCCTTCCCTCTGGCTTCCCTCTGGCTTCCCGCTGGCTCTCTCTGCTCCCCCCCATGTGTCCTTCCTGCCCTCCCACACCTCCACCTTGCCCCCTTTTCTTCTCTCCTGGTCATCTTCTAACTCAGTTTGTTGAGGGCCTCCTGGGCCTGAGGCTTCCCTCCCTGCACGTCCCAACTGGGCCACCTCCAGCCTCACACTGGGCTTCTGGGTCACCCGTGGTCCTGCGTCCTCGGGGCCTCTTTCCATTAGAGCAACAGGAAAGCGAGTTTCTCAAGGGCAGAGGCTGAGCACTGCCAGTGAGCCTTGTTTCCCCAGTGACACACACACACATGCACACACGTGCATCTGGAGGGCTCTCGGGCAGGCTTTACTGAATGAATGGATCTGGTTTCAACAATGGATTCTGTGAGGCTTTATCCCCGTAGTGAATTTCGGATGCTGAAAATCTGCCTCACGGTGATATGGTGACTCAGGGGACAATTGTGGGCATGGGGGCTTTCCAGCAACCTAGTTAAAGAAACCACATTGCAACCTTCCCGCCCTGTGGGGTGACCTATTTCTTAACTCCTGTAGTCTCGCCATACATCGCTGCAGACTTCTGATACAGCCAGGCAATTTCACTGCTGGCATTTGATAAGGAAAGGGGATTGAAAAGCAGGTAATTGATTGGGAACTTGGGAAGCTGATCAGATGTCATCCCATTCTTCCCGACAGTGGGAACTGGCCTGTGTAATGGGACTTCTTGTGAGCCCTGCTGGGCCGCCTGGAAGTTCTGATATATCCCCGTGGAATGGGGACGGGAAGGCTGCCCTGTCGCACGCAGCTCAAGGGACTGATGATGTGGGCTCTCATAGCCTCTCTGGGTGAGCTTCCCAATTAGAATGAAAAATCTCTAACAACTCTTCACCCAGATCCTCATTTTGCTTGTCGGAGCAGAAGTGCACGTTGAGCACTGCGAGTCCTGTCCCGTTGAGTTTCTCTGTGAGGCCGAGGATGGTGGCTTGGGGCGGCCTAGGCCGAGGGCACACGCTCCCCGCTCCCCACCCCAGCACGACCGAGACCTAGTCTTTAGGGGACTGTCTTCACACAGCCCATTCGCAACACAGAGAAGCAGAGATGCTGAAGTGGGCAGGCTGATCTTTTGCTTCCCTTTTTCTCTTGGCTACTCTCACTCGTCATAAATGTCGCCTCCTCTACGGAATCCTTTCCTGCCAGTTCCCACCCCCTCCCCAAACCACGTTGGCCCACCCTCCTGTGACTCCTCTAGGTACCTTCGATGCCCCCTCAGAATGCTTCTGTCACTGGATGCGGTTTCCTGGCCTGGTAGCCCCTGGGGGCAGGGGACGTGTTGCTCGGCGGCGTGGCAGAGGGCCTGGCGGGCCTGAAGTCAAGATCTGGAAGGAGCAGAGGAGGGAATGCAAAGTGCCCGGCCCTGCTGCCTGGTGAACTGTTCCCGTGTTCTGAGGAGTTTTTAAAAAGAATGCAGGAGCTCGGGCCCCACCCTGGACTGATGGAATCAGAATCTCTAAGGGGAAGGCCTGGGTGTCAGCATTTTAAAAAGTCCCCCAGCTGGTTTTATGTACAGGCAGGGAGGAGAATGACCTGGGATGGCAGAAGCAGCCATCTGGAGTCTGACCACTTGGGCTGGGATCTGGGCTTCCCTCCTGACCAAAGGGCCATGGAAGGGGATGCCTGCCAGGTGAGGTTGCTGGGTTTAGATACTATATACCAAGCACCTAGAAGAGAATGTGCGTGCACCCAGTCACTGTTAATCTTGTGGGTACAAATACTCAGTGCACATCGAATTTAAGCCTATAGGAACTGGAGTTAGGCAAGACCTGGTTTGAGCAAGTTACCAAATACTTGGGTGGGTTATTGACTTCTCCGAGTCTCAGTTGTCTCATCTGCGAAATGGGTTTAATAATACTGCCCACATAGCCAAGATGTGGAAACAACCTAAATAAACGTTCGCCAACAATGAACGCACAAAGACAGTGTGGTATATACATACAATGGAATATTACTCAGTCTTAAAAAAGAAGGAAATTCTGCAATATGTGACAGCATGGACAAAACTCAAAGACACTGCACTAAGTGAAAAAATGCAGCCACAGAAAGACATATACTGCATGATTCCTCTTAAATGAAGTACCTAAAATATTCAAATTCATAGACTCAAAGAGTGGGATGGTGCTTGGTTATCAAGGGATGGACAGTGGGGGAAATGAGGAGTTACTAATCAGTGGGCATAATGTTTCAGCCAAGCAAGATGAATGAGCTCTAGAGATCTGCACAATATTGTACCTGTAATCAGCAATGATTTACTTACTGTACAGTTAAACATTTGTTAAGAGGGTAGATCTCATGTTAAATGTTCTTATCACAATTGAAAAAAAATCACCTGCATGGGAAAAATAATATGCACATCATAGAAGTGTAAGCATTAAATGAGCTAAGACATTCAAGTAATAAATATTTGATAATCAGTAGCTATTTATTATTGTTATTATTAATATATGAATATTCGGGGCCGGCCCCGTGGCTCACTCAGGAGAGTGTGCTGCTGGTAGAGCCGAGGCCGCGGGTTTGGATCCTATATAGGGATGGCCGGTGCGCTTACTGGCTGAGCGTGGTGTGGACAACACTGAGCCAAGGGTTGCGATCCCCTTACTGGTCGAAAAAGAAAAAAAAATGAATATTCATAAACCAAAATATTGATTAGACTTTGTCTCTATTTTGCAATGCTAGATTCATGAAATTCCAATATATTTATGGAGCCAAAATACATGTTCATTGGCTAATTTCTGTTAACAAGGTAAAAAGCTTTCTTAAACGAACCATTATATTTTAGGGAAGCATAAATTAAAACACTATTCTTGCTTTTGTTAAACTCACACCCTCTTGCACTGTGTAATTCACTCTGATGCTCACACTGTTCTTGTAGCTGCTCAATTATGAAGCTCTTTGCTGTCCTCGGTTAGCGCTGTTAGACACGCATATGGATGTGACAGCAGTTTTGTTGGAACCTGGGGCTGTGGACCAGGAGGCCGAGTCTGAGGTATGATAGTTGAGCCCCTGAAGCCCCCCAGCCTTCCTCCCCAGCTAAGATTCACGGAGTTAAGAAAGCAACCCACGCGTGTCCCCCAGCCTTCCAGCGTGAGGATGAATGGATTTCAGCCATGAAAAAACAATAAATGCATAAGAGTTATGGAGAAAAATTATAATATCAATTTCAGTTGTCTGTTGGCTCAAGACAGGTTGGCTCAGAGCTGCCACCCCAGAGCACTCTCAGTGATTTCTGGCATCCCCCAAATCTTCCCCAAACCAGGTCACTTCGGGTCATCAACAGCTTTCTCCTGCCCACGAGTGAACAAGCAGGTGTCATACTGCTGTCATTGTCTGCCTGGAAAAGGCCGCTGTCCATGGTGGGGTGCTACTTCCAGGGGCTCTGCAAATTTCCAGCCTTCAGGGGGCCGTACGGGTGGTGGGCTTTCTGCAGCGATATGATGAATGGCCTTTCCCCAATGATCCCTAGACCTGGAGCAGACCTGCTGCCTGGCGACTCCCCATGTCTCTGTGTGGTGCCGTGGCTCTTCTTCCCCTTGGGGCAAAAAGCTGGGGCCAGCTGGGGAAGAGACACCATCGGTCCCTTCTATTCTCCCCTGTCCCCTCCCACAAGAAATACACCCTCCACTCTCCTCATTACAAAATAAAAAAACTCCTCGTGTACCCGTGGATGCAAGTGGATACAGAAGGTGTGTCCGTGGGAGGGTGGGGCCATCCACACCTGTGCTCCTCCCGCTGACACTCCCTGTTGCGTGCTATGTCCAAACCCAGCTCAGCAAGCAATCAGCGCAGAGTGCGCAGCTCAGGGATTTCTTCCCAGACAGCAATCTGACACTATATCCGACACTATTGATCAGGGGCCTTAACAGTGTTCACGGCCTGTTACTTGGCCTCTTTAACTCCTGGGAATTTACTCTCAGGAATTATTCAGATGGGTTCATGAAGATCTTTGTTCAAGGATTTTCATTTTAAAATTTGTCTTACTAATGTATGTGTAGTGTTGAAAATTAACAACCTTAATGTCCAAAATAGAAGAATAAGTAAATAAATTCTGGTATTTCTATACATATAATATTTTAAAGCCATTAAAATCACATTGAACAGTAGTAATCATATAGAAAGATGTTAAATGTTGTAATGTTAGGTTTAAGCTATTAGATATAAAATTGTATGTCTAATATAATCCCATCCCATATACTATAAAAAACATATATACGAGAGTACTTCAAAAAGTTCATGGAAAAATAGAATTGAAAGATAATCTTAATCTTTCTATGAACTTTTTGAAGTACCCTTATATATATATGATGTGTGTGTGTATATATGCATACATGGGTAATGAGACAACTACAGTCAATTTTTTTTCCAGAATACCATTTTCCCCTAATTATCTGTAATGACCATGTATGACCTAAAAAAATACTTTAAAATGATTCAAACAGAAGTCACCAGAAGCTCATGATATAATCTTGCAAGTGAGACTGCAGGATGTGTTATTCCAGTCTCCTTTGTGGGGACCTCCCAAGCTGGGGCCCCGTCTGTGGTGCTTCAGACTTTGCCAACACAGGGACGAGGCCTGTGTGCGTCCGAGCCCTGAGCCCCAAGAGCCACCATGCCCTACACTCTGGGGCGCTGGTGTGAGGTGCCCTGCTGCTCTGAGGCTCTGGCTTCCTCCAAGGCCTCTGCCTCATTCCTGGGCTAGTCCGGTGTCTTGGGGATAGCAGGCAGCCGCAGAGTAGAGGGTGGGCTCTGGATGCCACCAATCTGCACCGGCACCCCAGCCCCACGAGCTAAATGTCATTGCCCTGTGCAGATCTCCTCATTCTAAGAGCCTTAGTTGCCTCATCTGTAAAACACCCTGTACTTGGTATGTGTGTGTTTTCTCATCTAATAAATGGATCCAAGATCATTTTCAGCACTCCTTGAAGCTTTGGGTTAATTTATGAACAATATGTTGTAACCCACTGGCCTTCTGTTAGGTGGGGAACCCGGGGGTCTCTTGGCTCTGCGAAAGCGGAGTGGCCATGAAAGGGGAGCTCACCACGTCGGTGTGGACAGGCTGGTTTTTGCTCTCTTCTCTCACAGTGGAAGTGGAGCAGGGCTGCTGTCCACACTTAGAATCCTCCTGTTCACTCTCCGCGCAGCCACGTGGCTGGACCACGGTCACCATCACGGACCCCACGTCTAGGTGCACTTGCCTAGTGGAAAAGTCCATAAACAGTTGCAAATGCAAATGCACCCCCTCAATGAGGGACTGATGACCTTGAGAGGAGGCTGGCATCACCATCTTCACCGGCATCACCATCATCAGCATCGCATCATATTGAGCAGGTGGAAATAAAGTCGAGCTGTTCACCCAGAAGCTCAGCAGTTCGCTTGCCCCCCTATCCCTCCCCTCCTCTGGATCTGAGTGCTTGGAAGCTGCTGTGTCGGCGCCTGCCTGTGCCCCGTTCAGGAAACCACTGCTGTCGCTCTTAGGTGGCCTGGCTGGAAAGGAGGGCCCACGGGTGAGGGGCTCACAGGCTGTGCTGGCTATGGGGACACTCACTGAAGAACAGTCCCACACTGGCACCATCAGAGCGATGAGGGCAGGAATGACAGCGCGAGGCCAAGGGTTGATTGTTTTAAAACACACGGATGAGCTTGGTTCAGGTGGTGCCAAAGAACTCTCGATGTCAGCCGAGGGTTATTTTGTGCACTTTTGGTACTACCGTCCGGTAAAAATGCAACTGTTCATGGAGTCATTGAGCTGTGCTTTTAGGAGATGCTGTCAAGGAAAGTGGGCCACAAACTTAACCTGATTCACTAAACTGATTTTAGTTGATTTGTCAAAGCCACATTCACCCTTCAAATCTGGGTACCTTCCTTTCCAGTGTTACTCTGAACACTGAGACTCAACTTGAAAGTCATGCCTTTAGCCACTCAGCGTGCCTACGGGCTCAGGCTGCGAGGTGGTTCCTGACCTTGAGGAGCTCCAGGAAACAAAGACGGCCTAGAATGGAATGCTGGTGGGAAGACAGGGGACACGTGCCAGAGGTGCTATGGGGGCCAGGGAAGGAGGAGATGGTATGGCCTACTGTATCCCAAGCTTCTCCTCTGTCCAGGGCTGGAATCAGTGCTGACCCTGTGCAATTGCACAGAGCCCGGTGCTTAGAAGGGTCCTATGTTGACTTAATGCTCCACCATCGCTGTTTTCAAATTCTTAGTAATGATGAACATGGTGCTCTGTATTTTCATTTGGTGGCATTTTGCTTCTTTTTCTTTCTGGACACACAGCCAGACCACGTCTCCCAGCCTCCCTGCAGCCAGGTAGGGCCATGTGGGTGAGTCTTACCTGTACAATGTGAGCACCATTTGCACGCCTGGCCCGTTAGTATCTCTGTGCACCATCCTTTAGCACACACACGAGCTTGGTTTGGGTGGTGCTGAAGAATTCTGGGTCTCAGCAGAGTGTCATGCTACACGCTTTTACTACTGCCACTCAGCAACGGCGCCACTGCTCTCAGGACATTATACTGTGCGTCTGGAAGATGTTGTCATGGAAATCAGGCCAGGCTTTTCCCCACTTTGGCTAACTGGGGTGTGACCCCCAAGGTGACTTTGGAAGCAGGTGTTGAAGAAAGCGTAGCCTGGGCCTGGGTCTCTGAATAAATGTATGGGGGCAGAGCTCCTACACCCCCTTGTCCCAGCCACTTGGAACTGCCCTGGACTCTTATGGGAGCAAAACATGGGCATCCCTCGTGTTGAGCGACCACATGTTCAGATCTGTGGTTCCTGAGGCACTGCGTGCTGCGATGCCTCCTTAGCAGAGGAAGAAATCTCCCAGCAGCCTCCCTCTGGACTTGTAGCCACAATGATGTGCCATGTCCTTTTCTAAACTGGTCTCATCAAGGGGAAGGGCTTGCCATGATCAGCTTAGACTGATAAGGACTTACTCCCCAGGGCCAGGCAGAGGCCTGGCCACTACAGGCTGAGGGCTCTCCATACCTGAACTAACCTGGGCTTTGCATAGTGAGGTGCAAGAGGGACTTGCCGTTGGGTTGGGCCAAACAGTGTTTGCCTTAGAGGAGGAAGAGGAAAGTTCTTGTTTGTTCGTTTTGTTTTTTTTAAACAAAAACAATAAACATTCGTTTTTAAGCTTCTTTTGGAGCAATAAATTACTTTCTGTAATTTCCATTGGGAGTGAAAAAATGATACATGTTACACTGGTGAAGAGAAATCTTTACTGTAACTGTGAAGTTTGTATAGAAACAAGAATGCTCCATGTCGATCTTCAACCGTGACTACCAGATAGAATGCTTGATTTTCCCACCTCTCAAATGGACGCAATGACATAAGAAAGGAAGGAACATGCAGTTTCCTGGGAATTGCAATGACAATGGGCTGTGACTGAGTTGCTCTGGAGGCGTCTACATTTTTGGACAGACTATTTTCCCTTCTCTTGCTGGGTTTACATGTCAGCAGGGAATGTCAAAGGCTGCAAGGAGCAGCGTGTCTGACTCCCCAGTTGCATTGTTTATGTAAGGAGGGGTTTGTTTTTTCTCATGAAGAGGGAAGGCTGGAGGTAAGCGGTTGCCAGTGCTAGTTCACAAGCCCAGCAATATTAGCATTATCCTGCAATTTTCCTGGAGCTTCCCTAACGTTTGCAGTGTGGCTGTTTCGGCCCTCACTGTCACATCTGAGGCAGGATGAAGGTGGTGGGGGCAGGAGAGATATTTTGAACTCTTCTCTGTCCCCCTTTATCAAGAAAACAAAAGTTTCCTAGACACTGTCCCAAAGCTTTGGTCTCATGGCCGCAGCTGGGGACACACCGCCCCTAGCTGCCGGGGTGACTGGGAGTGGAGCGAAACTGTCCACACCGGCTTAGACCAACCAGGCCCTTCCGCCTGGGGTGGGGCCCGTGGCTGCTCTGCGCCACAGCCGGTTCTCATGATGAGAAGTGAGGGAGGGAGGGACACTGAATGGGAGACAGATAGTAAGTCTTGTGGTTTGCAGACAGGATCGGGGGGAAGGGAATGGCTTATTAAAATGAGGCAGGAGGGATTTTGAACATCTCCTGGAAATTCAAGGAGTGAGGTTTGGGGTCTAAATACTGCTCAGTACAAACGAAGCCCAGATCAATGTGAGAATCAGAGCAAGGCTCACAGCTGAGATGCTGGGTCTGGAACTGCACCCGCCGCCTTCTTGCTGCCAGCGTTTGTTCTGCCGCTGATCCTGCCCCTGTGACTTTACTGGGTTTTTATTGAGTCTCCACGGTAGAGGCTGATGAGTGTGGAAGGCGCTCTGTCCCTCAGCTAGACCGTGGATAAGAAGGGCTTGACCTTTGTGCTTGAGTTCTTCAGGCCCAGGGATGGCATTTCACTCGCGTCCCCGTGGCCTCCCTGTGCGCTACCTTCATGTTCTTTGCCTGCCTGTGTCATGGGGGCAGCTCTGGTCACTTGTCACTCTCCCCAGATGTGTGCCTCTAGAGCAGCACTATCTAATAGACACACGTATGTCACTGTCTAGAAGCTACATTTTAAAAAATGAAAAGAAATGCACAAAAATTAATTGAAAACTACATTTTAGTTAATCCGCTATTTTAAAACTATCATTTCAACATGTAATCAATAGGAAAATTATTAAGAAGATATTTTACATGTATTTTCATGTTAAGTCTTTGATATCTGGGGTATACTTTATACTTTACATGTCTTGATTCAGACCGGTCACATTTCAAATGATCCATAACCTCAGGCCTAGTGTCTGCCACACTAGAGAGCACGGATCTAGATGACAGGTAACATCCCATTCCTCTCTTCATCTCCAGCACCTGCAGAAGAGTAGACCCTCAAAAAATGCTTACTAAATGAATAAATACAACCACACTGTTAGGAACAGGTCTGTCTTGAACACAGATATTGGGGGTAGACCAGAAAGCCCTGGAGCAGTGTGTGTGGCAACTAGGGGCGTGGACCTGCCTTCTAACCCCTCGGGAGTGGCTGGGTTAGCAGCTGATCCAGAGAAAATTACTTTGCCTCCTTCTATCTCTGTTTCCTCATCTGTAAATAGAGATGGAAACATCTATGTCTCAGGATGCTGAGAAGATTAAAGAGCAGGTGTATACAAAACACAGAGTACCTGGCACATAACAGGCACTTAAGAAGCAGTAGCTATAGTTATTTTAAACTAGATATCCTGTCAGTCATATGGAGAACTTGGATTTTAGTAGGAACAGTAGGGTTTGGCCCTGATGTTTGCTGTGTCCCAGTGATAGGAAATGTCTCCTATATCCTTGGGGAGAATTCTGGGTGAGCGGGTAGGTAAATGTTGCTGCAAACCAAAAGAACTTGCCCTTGAAGTTAAATGAAAGGGCATTGTGTCCCTTGTCTTTTAATTTCTTGTGCCATTGCTTCTCCCTGTTTTGGGAACTGTCCTGGGGGCTTTCAAAGCAATTCATAGTGTTTTTCTTTTTGGCTGCAGCTGGAGAAAGTCCTATACCAGCTCTACGGCTTAGTAAGCAAGGGCACATGTCAAATGAGGGTGGCCTTTGCTCAGGGAGTTGCTAACTGTTCACGGTGCCTCCAAAGCCTGAGGGCTCACCCTCCCATGGGCACCAGGGCTGGCTTGTGGCAGCCAGGCCCCCTCAGAGCAGGGTGCCCCTGCTGCCTGCTGTCCTCTCCTCCCTCTTGGCCACCCTCTCTGCTCCACCCCTGTACTCTGTCTGCCTCTGGCCGCACCCTAACTTTTCCCCCTAAATTCACTGACTTAAACTACATTTTTTAAAGCAATAGAAACCAAGTGTTTTATTATCATACCTAGTTTCCAAAACGGAAAATGGGCAAAACCAGCCAGACACATAGTGGCATTGGGAAAAGCAAAGGCTAACTTAATTAAAAAGCTCCTTTGTGGTATCAGGCAGGAAGTGAAACAGCTTTAAATGGCAAACATTTCTCAATCATTTAATGCACCAGTAATCTTGGCATTCTTTCTCCTGTGTCCCCTTAAAGAAAAAGTGTGCCCGGAGGTAACTCAGACGAGCAAGGGGGAAGAGATGAGTCAGTGCATTGTCCTAGAACCCTTCAGAAGGCTGCTGCAACCTCCCATGAAGGCTCCGCCGGAGGACCAGGGTCAGACGTGTGTATGGAGGACACGCCATGTTGAGGTGTATGAGTCTGGGCCACCCCGGATGAATTGCCGGCTCTTTGTTGGTACTGCCCACCACCTGATTCTCTCAAATCTGTCACCTTTGGAAGCACCATCAATATCAAATTTTCAACATTAGCTTGTAAGCCCATTTGCTGGGATGTTGCAACCCCAACCCCCCATATAACATTTTCTTCTCTCACCAAATGCCATTATCCTTATTTCTACTGCGAGTTGGGCTTTTTACACAGAAAATAAAAACACAGAGAAGCATGACTGGCTAAATCTTTTCTTGAGGGAAAAATTGCATGTACTAATTGAGTATCAAACCAACAGAAATGAAAAGGGAAACCAGAAGATGGATGCTGCTGATAGACTCTTGCTTAGCTGCACTTTTAAAGGTTTATTTATAGATGTCAAACAGGATATGGCACATGGGAGGTGTTCAGTAAATACTTCTTAATTGATTAAAATGCAGAAATATATTTGAAAGAAGTCTCTATGGAAGGAGATGCATTTATTTTGAAATAGTAGTTGATTTTAATCAGTAACAAAAATGGTGCCACATGGAATCGTGTTGATTCGGACCACAAGTCAAGCTAACACATAAAAGCCCTCAAAGGTAATGACTTTAGTATCTGTCTTAGGAATTCTCAGAATGGTTTGCCACACCTTCTGATTAACCTTTGTACCGCTCTGCAGCGTTAGGTGGCAGGCATTCTAAGATGGCACGGAGTAAGTAAGACGTGAGCTTCAAGGTGCGGCTGGAACTCACATTTCTGGATTTCCACTGTCATCCTCTCTGATCCTATCTCCATGCTTTAACATCTGGCAAAATCCCCCTGTCCTCGAACCTCCAAATGGAGCAATTTCTGTCCATGTCACATCGTTCCTACTCCTGGTATAGAGCTAGTCCAAGGTGCTATGTTTGTTTAGTGTCTGTCTTTCCCATATGAGCTCCTTATGGGCACAGATCCAGAATTATTCTTTTTAACATCCCAGTAACTCCCATAGTGTCTGGTAGGTAATAGTTTATTAAATGCTGGTTGAATTTTTGCAGAGCGGATATATGTCTTGGTGTTCAAAGTTATTAATTCAGGTTGTTTTTGGTGTTCTTTGTGGTGAAATTTGAGTCCTGCTTTCTGCAGTTCTATTTTCTCCCTAAGATAAATAATAAAGCCAGACTTCTCACCTTGCAAAAGGTTAGTTCTATTTCTAAAGCCATTTTGTGGGCTCTTTTGAGAGGCTGGAAATGTCTTCTATCCCTGGGGAGAATCCTGGGTGAGGGGTTGGCAAATGTTGCTGCAAACCAAAAGAACTTGCCCTTGAAGTTACATAAAAAGGGCATTGTGTCCCTTCTCTTTTAATTTCAATCCCTGTCATTGTCATTTGTCTGGCAGGGAACTGTGCAGGATGAGGAAGGCTTGGTCCCCCCGGCCCCCAAACTCCTTGTAGCCAGATATAGTTTGTGATTTTCCCTCATTGGTTTTTCCTGCTTCAATGTACTTGAAACGACCTTTCTGAATATGGAAAAAGGCTTTAGCAGAGTCCAGACAGCTAGCAGGTGACAGCCGTTATACTGACTTGTGCTGTGCTGATTTTAGGGAAGTAGTTTTTTTTTTTTTTAAGCCCTGACAAGAAGTGGCTGCTTTCTCAGGTGGTGCTATTGTATAAAGGTTGTAAACAATGGCCACTTGTGGAGCCTCATATAACTTCTCTGGCTCACTTTTCTACAGAAATTGCTCACAGGTTGACGGCCTGGTTAACGTCTTCCTTGTTTCAGTCCAGCTGATGACTCTAATGCACATCAGACCTATGATTCCTTTTGTGATAAAGCCCCAACGGTTAGGGGGAAGTATTTGTCATCTCGGCACCTGGTTTCAGGAACAAAGTACTCACCTCGCAGCCATGTAAGCCATTTCAAAATAACCTTTGTTCAGGGAACAGGGAGGGCTGAGTGCGGTGGGGACTGTCCTCCGTGCCGGGCAGGTGGGCAGGGTGGGGATTTCAGGTGAACAGGACTTCAGCGGTTGCCTTGGACACTATCAGTCATTTGAGAAACCTGCAGGGAGGAGGGGGTGGGGCTGAGAAACCACAAGAAAATTATCTGCCTTTTAGCAATTTGTTAGCACCTAATGCAATTATCAGGCTCATGCTTTTGGAAGTGGTTATGTGGGGTACCTGATTCTGGAAATAGAAGGGAAGCTAAATGTTGTAACCTTCCTTAAGAAATGCATCTAATTTTTGCATCAGGGACCTCTTGCAATTCTTTAGGGGCCCTCGGAGGCTCGCCTTAATTGTGCATGTGCATTGGGGTGGGGGCTGGTGCTCTTTGCCATATGTGGCTTATTGGGCCCAGGTATACAAGCTGTGGGCTGTGGGGCTTCCTGGCTGCCACGGGGAATCCAATTCTGGGTTCTCTGTTTAGAAGCCTAGTTGTAGATCGTTCCAGCTGCAGGTACTCACCAAAGTGATGATAATGCTAGCTGTCCTTTGTTGAGGACCTACTACATGCCAAAGGCTTGACTCACATCATCTCCTTCTGTTCTTTAGAAACCTTTATATGGTGGATGTTGTTAACCCTATTTTATAGATAAGCAAGCAAAGGTCTAAAGAACGGAAATAACCTTCAAAGTCACAGAGCTGGTAACTGTCCTGGCAGGGACTCCACACCAGCGGACGGTGACTCTCACCTCTTCCCATGGCAGCACCCTCTCAAGGCTGTGATGGTGAGAGTTGGCCTGTGTCATTCCTCTCAGATAGTCATGCAGGGCACTGCTCACCTGCCTAACCTCTCTGTGGCTCTCCTGCATTCATCAGTTTGAGGCAGCCCCTTCCTTAAGAGGAACCAGCCAGGACTGTCTCACCTGGTGACACCTGGTGAGGGCAGGATGCAAGGGAGCTCTGATGTTGGCCACCCCGGCCGTGGCCAAGGGCCAAACCCGGGTGTTTAAGCAGTTGATGCTGGAATCTGAGAAGACGCCCAGTCTGAAGCCTAGTACACCAGCTTTGCAGATGTCTCATAGCAGAGCCCACACGCAGAGAGCTGCGCTTTGCTTGTATTTGTGGAGGATCAACAGACTTGTAAATCTAGACAATCAGGCCCTGCCTCACCCAGGAAGGATACCCCTTTTCTCCTTCCTGCATCTCTTGGCTTGTCTGGCCACAGGATCTGATCTCCACCTTGTATTGTTATTTGAATATAAACTTTATCTTATCTGCCTACTAGATGGAGGCTCCCCAAGGTTAAGGGCTCAAGTCTACAAACTAGCTGGTGTGGAGCTGGGCTTGGAACACTGACCCAGATTCCTTATCGCAGTGGGGAAATAACATTAGGCACCAAGTTTCAGGAACATGCATGAGGATCTTCTCTTGCTTGTGCTTAGAGGTGGGAACGAGTGGGTCTGTACTGTCCCATATTGGACATGGGGAAGAAGACAGGCCTCCTGGTCTCTAGCACACAGCATATTGAATAGGGAACCTACCAACTTGCTGGTTTCCCAATCAGGGTAGACAGCATGGTTTAGAAACATCCCCCAGAGAGACGAGTGTAGAAACTCCTGATAAAGAGAACAGCTATGGGGAGGATGTGCTCATAAGATGCTGGGCTCGCAGGAAGTGGGAGCTGTTTCTAGCACAGAGGATGTGGCTCAAGACCAGGTATGAGAAATGAAAGTCAAGAAAGAAGTAGAAGTGGGATCCTGAGGTGCCTCGAGGACAAGGAAGTGGCTTTGTTGGCAAAGGTGGAAGGAGAAAACAGCAATAGAGTGACACTTTCGGGTGGGGGTGGAAGCCGTTTCTCCTCTGGTGATGCTGCATGAGGAGGTGTTGGAACCCATGGAGTGGACATCAGTATATGGAGATTCTCAGTCAACTCTCAGTGGGGATTGCCTGGAAGCCACGCTGCAGGAGACACGTAACTTGTGGCGAATCATTGAGCCCAGAGAGGCTTACTTCACTGACTTGTGCTTGCATGTAGTCCTGCAGCTGCATGAGGTCCCGTGGGGTGGGCGGGTGACCTGCAGCTCCTGCGGGGAGGTGGCTCTGGTGTTCTTCGATGCTGAGGGGTGCATAAAGTCTATCAGTCCCTGAGCTTCAGTGATGTGCTGGGGTTTGCAGATACGAAATAAGTACATCCTCACAATGTCCCCCTGAAGTAGGCAACTGATACCCCCCAATTTTACAGAGATGGGGCAGCTGAGAATCACAGTGTTTAAGTAACTTGTCCAAAAGTAGAGTTCAGCTGGCAAATTGATTTGAACCCAGGTCTCTCTGATGTCAGAGTCAAGATTCTTTCTGCAAAGCAGGCTTGTTCATACACAGGTCTTGCTTGAAAATTTTTCTCCCCTGCATTTAAGCAAGAAGTATAATCACAGGTCATTTTTTGGGTTAAGTCCCTTTGAAAATCAGATGAAAGCTAGTATGTAAGAGTACACTTACCCTACAATTTTAGGGGGTTAAGGGCCGCTGAAATATATCCATAAGCCTCTTAATATCGATGGACCCCAGTTCAGGAATCCCTGAGATAAGGAAAAAAGAAGTCAGAAAAGAAAGAATCCCTAATGCAAACAGATTAAAAATTGAATTATCAGTTACAAATTCACATTCTGAATTTGTTGTCTTGAACATAATAAGCTTATATAAATAGGGTGGCATTACCTTGTATGATCAATGTTCTTGTTTGTAATGAACATGTGAAAATGAACAACTCATTTGAACATTCTGCAAGTAGATTTTTTCCTACCATAAAAGCCAAAACATAAAATTACTTACAACGATATATTGGAAAGCCCAAACCACAGCATCACTACCTTTTCCTTCCTACCTGAGAATTTTACCCTGAGGGCAGTCATCTCATAAGCCATGTAGAGATGACTCCTATGAAATCATCCAGAACCACTTCCCAGTATTATTATAGTAATCTTAAGAGAACTTATATCTCATCGGAATGTAATTCTTGGTATATGTTTTTACTAAATTTATTATTTTTTTATACCACCTTCCAGCAATCCTTAAAAATGCTCATGCACAGAGAATCATGAGACTTCAGAGATGAAAGGGAGCTCAGAGATCATCCAACCCCAAACCCCTTACTTTACAGATGGGGACATGGAAGTGAAGGGACAATAAACTGACAGTCTCCAGGCTACCTGGAGAGTTGAGTTGGTGGCAGAGCTGGGACTAGAATCTCAGTGTCCTGATTTCTTTCAGGGCTCAGTTCATTGCAACATACCTTTGCCATGGACACTCAATAATTATCTGTTTGTTAAACAAGTAGCCAGATGGAATTTTCCTTCTGCTCCAAAGTCCTAGCAGGGAGGGCATCTTTGGTCACATGAGAGAAGGAATAGAGGCATTGCTAGCAAAGAGACATCACACTTGGTCATGGTAAAAGAAAGGTGCTCTGGTACAGGACACATAGGTAGGACCTACCTCTGCTTCTGGCAGGAAATAACAGTTATCACCACCCCAAAGACTATGGGAGCAGCTCCAGGATGAGGTGGTGTGCAAGTGGCGGGGGGGTGGCAGGGGGACAGGGAGGTCCAGAGCCATGTGGTGCAGGAAGAGGAGGCCCACAGACCCTTGAGGAAGGGATTCAGAAACTCCTGGGTGCTCCCTGAAGGAGATCCGGTGTGGACTGAAAGGTGACTCGACGAGAAAAAGGAACAATGTGGTTTCGTGTCCTATGCCTCTGTGTGTGTTTGGGCCCACCTGGGGGAGGGGGAGAACTTAGCTGTCAACATGAGTGCTGTGCCCACATGAGTGCACTTTGGACCAGGTGCTGCGGGAGATTATAAAGGAGTAGAAGTCAGGGTCTCCACTTTCGAGTTTCTCAACCTCAGAGGCTGATGTGGTTAGGTGCCGAATGTAGCCACTTCACCTTCGGTGCTTTGTAGTTTTAGACATTTTCCCCTTTTTAGTTGGATTAAAACCTGGGTTACAATTTGGTTCAGGCAGTCACTATCTGGTCATTGTTGGATAACTCATTCCCTAATGTCTTTGAGCCTCAACTTCTTTGCTGGCCAAATGGACCTTCTTCCTGTGCCCAAGAAATTGGAAATAACTCATTTCAAGAGTTAAAAAAAAAAAAAAGATTGAAATTCTGCCATTCACAGCAACATGAATGAGCTTGGAGAAAATTATGTGGAGTGAACTAAGCCAGGCACAGAGGGAAAAACACTGCATGTCTTCACTCATAAGTGAGAGCTAAGAAAGAAAGAAAGAAAGAAGGAAAGACCACAGTGGTGCATTGGACTTGCAGAAGGAGAGAGCAGACCTAGGGTTGCTGGAGTGGGGGTGAGTTGGGGTTGGGAAAGGTTGGGTGGGGGACATGGGGAATAATTGCAAGTTGAGGTGGTGGGCATGCTGATAGTATTGATCTGATCATCATGTCTTGGGCGCAGGTGCTGACGGTCAGCTCTGTGCCCTGTAAATATGTATAATCAATAAAATAAAAAGAGTTAAATTGTAATTCAAATTAGAGGAGCAAGAAAAGCTGGCTGTCTTGTGAAGATGCATCGACTACAGTCAGATTCACAGTATGACTGTGTCCAAAAACAAGAGTGTGTGTTTCAGAAGGAGAATGAGCTGTCTTGGAAGCAGTGGGAGTGGTCAGGGCACTGACACGAGGTCCATCCACTCAGGGAGAGCTCTGTGGCCCTAGAGTGGCTCCCCTCCAGCTGCCCACGGTGCCCTGTTACAGAGAGTTCACCTGGTGTCAGGACACATTCAGATTGTAAACAGTTCTCCCAGTTCTCACTCCTAGGTCATCGATTATATCTTGGCTTCCTGCGCAATTTGCCTACACACAGCAAATATTTGGCCATAGGAAATAAGTGCTAGTCAACTGGGCGGTCACATTTTGCTTCAGCAACAAGATAATGCATTGGCATTCTGGCTTCTGTGCTTGCTTTCCTGTGGGTTGGTCAGCATGGTCCTCACGTGCCCAGCCTCTGGCCCCAATGCCACATCCCTTCCCTGCCTCACACCACTTTCTCTTCCCTCCCAACTGCTGCCTCTGTCCCTCATCACAGACCATACACGGGTGAAGAGCCCATTTTAACTCTCGAGGGATGGGTCTGGGTCATCACGTGGCCATCATAGCAGCAACCTATTGCATATTCCTAGGAATAGGAACTGTGCCCACAACTACAGCCAAGAGGCCTGCTGGCACTCAAACATATTAACTGAATGAATGAGTGACTTAATGGCTGGAATTATGCAGACAGATAATAGAAGGCGAAGCACTGTCCTTGAGGTGGGAGTAAGTCCCTGTTTGAAGCTAGAGGAAGGAGCATTATGCAAAGCATCCTAGACTTGACTTTTTCACTGACTCCCTGCATGGTCACAGGAACATCAACATTGTCCTCATTCATAAAATGAAGCGATTGAAGTTGGGATCTTGGGATTGTCGATGGGAAGGTACAATACTACAAAGTTCTCAGCACATACTTAATCTATAAACACAATGCTGTTCGTTGAACTTGAATAGATAATCCTAAAACTTACATGCAAGAATGAAGGACCAAAAATAGACAAGACAATTTTAAAGGAAGAGAATATGATGTGAAACTTGTTCTCCAAATATTAAGACTCATTAAAAAGCGGTTGTAGTTAAGACGGTGCAGCATTAGGCGAGAGTAGAAAGTGGGTCAACTGAACAGACCACGAGACCGGAAGTTGACCTGTATGGGAAGCTGGTCTAGGACAGAGGTAGAATTGCAAATGAGGTGGAAACGTATGGGTTTGCTGTTTGGGATATTAGTCTTTCCATCTGGGAAAAAAGTTAAATTAGATCCTTACCTTACAACATACAGACAGGTCAGTTCAGATAGATTAAAGACTTATCTGGAAAAGTGGAAATATAGGAGAATATCCAGCATTGGAGTGGCAAAGCATCTTAAACAAGATACAACAAGCAAAAGCATAAAAGCAGAATTCATAAATTTGATATTAAAATTAAAATCTCTGTGCAATAAACATAAAGACAACCATATATTGGGGGAAGATATTTGCAACAAATATTACCAATAAAAGACAAGCGTGAAGAATATGTAAATAAAGGCAGCTCCTTAAAAAGTTAAACATAGACTCACCATGTGATCCAGCAATTCCATTTCTGGGTATATATCCAAAAGAATTGAGAACAGAGACTCAAATAGATATTTGTACACCCAAGTTCATAGCAGCATTATTCACAAGAGCTAAAGGTGGAAATAACCAAATATCCATTGACGGATGAATGGATAAACGAAATGTAGTTTATATGTACAGTGAAATATTACTCAGCCTTAAGAAAAAGGAAATTCTGACACATGCTGTGACGTGAATGAACCTGGAAGACATTATGCTAAGTGAAGTGAGCCAGTTACAAAGGAGAGAAATTGTGTGACTCCACTTACATGAGGTACCTAGAGTAGTCAGATTCAAGACAGAAAGAGACAGAAAGTAGGATGGTGATTGCCAGCAGGTAGGGGAGGAGGGGATGGGGAGTTAGTGTTTAATGGGTAGAGTATCAGTTTGGGAAGATGAGAAAGTTCTGGAGATGGAGGGTGGTGATGATTGTACAACAATGTGAACGTACGTAAGGCCACTGAACTGTACTCTTAAAAATGGTTAAGATGATAAATTTTATGTTATGTATATTTTACTAAAATAAAAAAGTAAAGTGCCGACACATGCTACAACATGGAGGAGCCTTTAAGACATTATGCTAAGCGAAAGAAGCCAGACACAAAAGAACCCATATTGCATGATTTCATTTATATGAAATGTTAAGAATAGGGAAATTTAGAGGGACAAAAAATAGATTAATGGTTGCCTAGGGCTGAGAAGGGATGAGGTGCCTGGGGGGTGACAGCTAAAGTAGATGACATTTCTTTTTGGGCTAATAAAAGTGTTCTAAATTGATTGTGGTGAGGTACAATTTTGTGCATACACTAAAAGCCACTGAATTGTACACTTTAAGTGGGTGGATTGTATGATATATGAGTTATATCTCAATAGAGCTGTTACAAAAAAAGTGAAAAAAAAAAGATTATATAAATAACTCTTTCAAAATAAGGAAAGCCAAACAATAAAGAGAAAAATGGACAAAGAATATGATTAGACAATTCACAGAGTGGGAAACCTGAAAGGCCAGTAAATATATGAGAACAAGTTCATCTCCAGGGAAATGCAAATCAAAGTGACAATGGGCTCTGTCTCATGCCCATCAGATTGGCAAAAATTCAAGTCCTGCAACATCCAGTGATGGGAAGATGGGGGCGAGTCGGTACTGACTCTTTGGAGAAGCATTGGCAATATCTGGTCAGTGTGCAGAGCTGCACACCCTCGACTCAGCATTTCTCCTTCTAGAGACGTGCCCCAGGGGATGGATCTCTCATGCCTATGAGGAGATTCATCAAAAACACCCACGCATTGTTTGGAAGAGCAAAATTAGGAAACATCCTAAATGTCCATCCCAGCCCAAGAGAGAAATTGTCGTCTAAGCAAGCTGTGGAATACTATACAGCAGTTAAAGCGTGCTGTACCTGTACTTTATTAATATAGATGAACATTTCAAGTAAACCATTGAATGAAGAAAGCTAGTTATTAAAAGATAAGTAGCACATGCCATGTATATAATGTTTATAAATAGGCAAAATGATATTCATCTCATTTATAAGGACTCCAACTATATCTATTTTTTTGTATATATTTTTCTCTCCTAAAATGAAAGATCTAAAGTGAATATGTCAAAATGTTAAGAACTAGAAAATCTCACAGGTGTCGAGATGGGTGTTTGTTATATTATTTTATAGTTTTCTATATGTTTGGAAGACTTTACAATTCAAAAAACACTTTAAAGACCTACACACTGCTGTGTAATTGAGGTCGTGTGCAATGTTTTGGAAAGCATATTTGCTTCCCCATATTTCATTAATAGTAACCCAGATGGGAAGTCTGCTTAGGTCAGATGGTCAGCCACCTCTAGGGGTCCAGAGTTACCCCGCACAGTCAGTCAAACAGCAGACACTTACTGGACGTACCCCATGTGAGCAACTTGAGGGCAAGTCACGGATCCTCAACCCTGTATTCCAGCACAGCATATGGCATTTGCCTGAGTGGGTGAATTATCACTCAAAAAACTCACCAAGGAAATGTTGATTGCAACCTGAAGAACCGATCGAGGTTTAGAGAGAGGAGGTACTTTACAAACTTCCGTGGGCTCTGCCTGTGAGATCACAAATCTCTCATTTCAAGGTGTTCAGCCTCTGCCCCCTGTTTCAGTCTGAAGCGAAACCTTCTTGCTCCAGGACCCGCCTTAACAGGGTCACTCCCTCTCTTGGAACATACTTCTTAAACAGGCATGCAAGAACAACCTCTCTGAAGCGTGACTGTCGGGAATTAGAAGGAAGCAATGCTCATCGAAAGAGCGATACAAAACTCCATCAGCATGCCTTTCTTAAAAATGATGAAAACCATCTTAAAGTAGGCAGGAGTGAGTTTCCCTGCTAGGCTGACCTGAGATGCTGGGCTTTAGAAGCTAGTGGCAGAAAGAATGGCTGCTTCTGTTTTGCTGATGGGATTCTCTTCCTGCTGCGAGCAAGGGGGAGTTGATTGTTAACAGAAATGAGGGAAGAGAGAGTTTTGCAGAGAGTAGTACCTGTATATAGCCCACACGGATGAAGAAAGGGCAACAGTTCACCTCTTCAAACTAAATTATTTGGTTTTGCACATATGTGTATTACAGGTAGTGAGATGTCTGATGCACTTTTAATGGCCATGACCATGTCATTTCTGGTCTGCCTGAATATATTAGGCATGGTCTCAAATAAGTGCTGAAGTACCGTGGAAAGCCCACAGCCCCTCTGCTTAGCACCCTTGCCCCTGCTCCTGTGCTGAGGAAGGCCCTGGTCAATCATGCCTCAGCAGCTGAGATCCAGGTGGAATGTACCAAGTATTGCCAGCATCTCAAGTGATGCCTGAGAATGTATTCAATTTAAGGCAGAAAACTTGAAAATAGTGCCCAATTAGTTTAGTGTGGAGGAGTGTGATAATATTTTAATATGGATTTTATGTGAAAATTTGCTTCCGTCTGAGTAATGAAGACGAGTGAAAGGTTTAATGTGTGTTATTGAGCATGTAGTAATGACAGTGCACGAGCTGAATGACGAGGTGGCCTCGTATGGCACTTAGGGGTTTTTACTTTCAGTTCACTGGAAGCTGAGTCCTTTTCCCATAATGTCTGCAGTGCCGCACAGTAAGGCTGGCTCTAAACTGAGATTAGAATGTCTAAGTGTTCAGTCCAAGCACGTCAGAAAAATTTCATCGGTAGCACACTTCCTTCCTCTTGAAATGCTGCTGGGAAAACAGTGTCTTTAAACCGACCTTGACGAGTCTTTGACAATATCAGTACTGCACAAGCTTTATCTAAGAATGCCACAAATCTTTTGCAACCCTTCATTCTTACCAGTGGAGAGAGTGATATGCTGGAAGATAGAAAGTATAATCTAGTTTTTAATTTTAAAATACTTAGTGTAAGGTATTCTTTTAGGACGGTTGACCTCCTCGCCTCTAAAATACATCCCACCCCATGGTTAGATGGTTTTAGCAGGATTTTGACTCTTCACTATCTCATGGGGAATTTTTCTCTTTGAATGTCCCATGTTAAGTGGTCGGTGGGGACTGACAGTGGAAGGGAGGGTGTCTGGCCTGTGCCTCAGATGGAGGGTCCATTTACAACGGCCTGAGTGTCCCCCGGCTGGGGCAGACCGGCAGCTAGCCAGCCTCCGGGCCCCAGGGCACGACATGTTTGCACGGCTGCTTTAAATGGTAGAATCAATGTCTGAAATCCACAGAGAAGTCATAATGTGTGGCTGGAATGAAAAATTGGAGTTAAAAATTCAGAGCTGTGTCTTTAGCTCATTCTTTGACCTTAGCAGTTAACATTAATTTCTTTCCCTAAGTAGGTGATTTGAATGCCATTTATCTGAGGATTTTTTTTGCGGGGGGTGGGGGTAGTCTCTGTGGTTCCCTTCATGCAGCTTTGCTTTTTTTCCCCCTTGCTTTTTCCCCCTGTACTTAGTGCTTAAAAGAGGCACGACTTTGAGAAAACAGTCATCTCTCTGGGATTCATCTCAGTGGAAGTTGCCAGAAGCTGCATCAGGAATTCAGTAGCAAGCAAGACAGGACTCTGCTAGCAGTGAGGGATACCCGTGATATTTCCCCATGACCTTGACCAGGATTGCCTTGACCGTCTTTGCACCCACACTGGCAGCAGCATTGCACAAGCAGGCCCTCCTCACCTGCCTCTGCAGCTCTCTCCTGGTCTGAGGGGGTCCTGGGTGGGGAGGATGGAGACTTCCCGAGACCTGGCTGCTCACGAGGTCAGCCTGGGGTCTGTCCCTGGCCTCCCTGAGCTCCTCTAGTTGATTTACGGTCATGTGAGGGACCATGTCTCCGACAGTGGTCCCATAAGATCACAGCGGCTACACCACACAGCCTGGCGTGTGGGAGGCTGTACTGTCCAGGTGTGGGTAAGTGCTCTCTACCACGTCCGCAGGACGGCGAAATCACCCAGCCACACGTTGCTCAGAACACACCCCTGTTGTTAAGCGACACATGACTGTGTTTAGGAATTTCTGATGCTCTCCTTGTCCCTTCCCCCTTTACCCCTTGCCCCCTAAAGGCAGGTGTCCTATCTCGTTGGTCCTCAGCTGGGGTCTCTTCCTGGCCCACGTTTCCTCCCGGGGCTCCAGCTGCACTGTCCGTGTGGGGTTTATTCCCACACAATGTGCTCCTCCCTTCCTCCTGTCGCCAGCTTCTATTGCCCCCTGCATTTTCCATCGAGGACCAAATCCCCCCCACCCTTTTCTTTGTCACACTCTCCCCATCTCTCCTGTGCTTCACAGAACGCCTGTTTCTGTGCGTGCTTCCTTTTCCCTTCCTCTCACATCTGTCCCTTTCTGTCCTTTCCTGGACTTGCTATCTCACCGCACAGCCTTAGTCCTTTGCAGTGGCTTCAAAGCTGGTTTCCTATTTCCATCTCAGCCTTTCCCAATCTATCCCGACTACTGCAGCTTTCATGGGGTCTCCAAAAAGAGCGTCCCTCTTACCTGCCTGGTTTCTGGGCACATTAAGAGATCAAGCAGTGAGTAAAGGTGGAGGCCTCTTTATTCCTGATGGAGGCCATGTTGGCGAATATGGCTTTGCAGGGTGGCAGCTAGGTGGCTTACTGTACTGACCTCAGCTTAGGCCAACTTAGCCCTATAGTCTCTGTAGCACTAGCCTGGGCCAGGTGTGTGCAGATGGCGGGGCCAAGGAGTCATAATATTGTGCACAGTAGTGACAAACTCAACATCCACTGTGGGACAGCACACTGAGGGGACTCCACCATCCTCTGTAGGATGGCACACAGCTGTGACAACCCCAATGTCCTCTCTCATTGTCATCTTGAGAGAAGGAGCAAGTCGGATTTCCTGGCTGTCAAACCCCAGCCCTGGCTTTGTCTCACTGACCCTGACTGGCCTGACCTGGGCCACATGCCCACGCACAGGTCAGCCACTGTGGCCTGGGACATAAAGTGTGCCAGTTAACTCAGCTCCAAGCTGCACCACGTGGTGAATGATGCATGAGGAGGGGTCATTCTTCCCAAGTGAACGGGAGCCCTTTTCGCTCTTTACCATAAGGAACAGTGGGTGGTGGGAGCAGCAGTAGCCAGAGTCCTGCACGGCCACCCTGAGGTGCACAGGATCACAGGGGAGCTCCTTCAAATGAGGGTTCTCGCCCTGCATAAGCTCCCAGGTGATGCCCGTGACCCAGACCACAGTTCGAGTAGCAAAGCAGTCCAGAGCCCCAGGTCGGACAGTTAATAGACAACAGGTCCACGACTTGAATCCTGCCTGCCTGCCTCCCGCAGCTCCCGCATCTCTGGGAACACTGCCCGGATCTCCCCCGAGGGAAGCTCCCCTTCTCCTGCGAGCCCCACCGCATCTGGCGTTTCTTTCATAGGCTTGTGTTTCATGTCCGATTCTAGTCCTCTGGGTAGATGTATGATGCACTGGCACTACTACCAGTGCCCACTTTTCCCCCTTGCACTTCTAGAATTCTATGAGAACACATTCTTCTGCAGTTCTTACAGTGCACCAGAATGTTGTTTAATGAGTTCAGGGTAAAATCCCTTCTCCAGACAACAGTCTTACCAGCCAACTCTTGCAGATTGCTGTCTCTGGTCACAAAGGAGCTGCCCTAGAGACTGACCATACATGGAAAGATCTAGTCAGCCAGCGGGTGAGGACATTTGAGTTCCTCCTAGTGCTCAGTGGTACACCTGGTCCTCTTGGGCAGAACTCAGAAAAAGACATGAGGACATTGGCCCTGCCCATGACAAGTCACTTAGGGAGACCAGAATAACTCACACGAAACCATGGTGAACAAGACAAGACAGACTTATAATTAAATGCTAATTTGAAGGACTAGAAGTGATGTTGGATTCAGAGGCGGAAGAGATTCAAGAGAGCTGGAACAGGCAAGAAAGACTCTGCAGAGAAGGTGGGACCTAATCCAGTTTTGAAAAATGGGCAGGATTTGGGGGGAGATCAAAGGGCATTTTAGGCCAGATAAACAAACAACTCAAAACATTGCCTTCTTCACGTCTGCACGACAACACCTCTGCAGCGCTGTTTGTGTTGGGCACTCTGACATCATGGTAGGTAACCTCTGAGGCGGCCAAAAGTGACTGGATATTTATTCAGACTCTAAAATAAATTGGCCTTTTACATCAGCTGTAAGGAATCTCATGTGGACGCGAACTAGATTTGAAGGATCTAGTTCTATTGCAAGTTAAAGAAATCCTAGGGCTCATGTGAGAGAGGATCCGTCAGTCAACAACGTGCATAGGCACAGGCTGGATGCGGAGAAACTAGGGGAAAGATGGAAAGTGACTGAGAAACCGACATGCATGGTTTGGGGATCTCTCAACAGCGGGGAGGGGTAGCCCTTCTCCCAAATGCCCAGGTTTCAGAAAAGCTCTGGAGAGGTGGGTCTAGGCTATTTTGCAGCGACTCGAGGCTGTTTGCAGAGTTTAAAGGAAGGGAGGTGGATAGACTGAGAGGAAAGACGAGGCCATGGCTGACGCCGAAGCTGGGGTCCAGGGAACAGTGTGGGGAACGGCAGAGGCCTGGGAAGTGAGGCCAGCAGCGGAGGGCGTGGCTTGAGGGGCGCTGCCCTGTGGCGCTGGCAGCCACTGTGGCTCCTGCTAGGGTTCTCATGGTCCTGGTGAAATAGGAAAAATTGAGGTAGAGTTCCTTCCTAACTGTATTCAGCTGAAAGGATTTTCTTTTATTTTAAAACCTGCCTTTTCTTTTATGAAATGATGGTGATAATGGTCCCTCAAAAATAGCTTTCCATGACAAAATTAAAAGTTAGAAACTCATGTGGGCCTCAAGTTTTTTATTTTTATTTTTATTTTTTTTTAAATTCAGTGATCCACAAAGTTTAGAAGTCAGCAAACTGCTGGCCTAGGAATGCAGAGAGCAAAGGACTGATGAGAAGGGGACAACTGGCAGCAGCTCTGTTTATCCTTTTATTTATTTATTCATTCACTCGGCAAATACTTACTGGCCTTGGAGCTTGTACTTTTTGTTTAATTTGAGACACTGCAGACTTTTGAGATCAGAGGACAGACAGTGCTTCTTTGGGGAGGTGACTTTTTTTAAATTGGGCAATCGTAAACTATCTGAAGTTAACACACTCTAACAGTCTGTCTGAGAACACACATATGATACTGACTTTTATTAAAACGGGGAGGATTTGCAAACAACATGATTTCAATATTCATGTTCTTTGACACAAACTTACATTTTAAATTTCATAGAATCACAGAATAGAATCATGGAGATGGAAAGTCAGCACCCACTCTCCAACACCTTCATTTCCTGATGAGGAAACTGAGGCCCAAGAAATTCCCCTTGCCCAAGGTGAATTCCCAGCCCGAGGAGGTGACAGAAGGCTTTGTAGTTGCTCTTTGTCATGCACTTATTCTGTGGCAGACACTGTGCTGGGCACTGCATCTGCGTTGCCCTTCACGTTCACAACGATCTGCATGAAAGGGTATCACCCATTATACAGATGAGTAAACTGAGGTGCAGATGCATCCAAAGCACACAGCTAAATCAGTGGTGGTGATCAAATTTAATTGGATCTGGATCCAAAGCCTGAGCTCTTCTATCCATCCCACATGGCGATAGAGCTGCGAGTGGAACCTGAAGTCAGTGCTCCTTCCTCCCAGCCACACTTTTCATCTGTAAATGTTCTCTAAAGTTGATTCCTGATTTAGGCCAGGCCAGCACTGAGTTGGTAGAGGTGACTCTTGGGGCCATGTACGTGATGGCTTCAGAGGAAGTGAGGTCAGTACCCTGTGGAGGGTCCTGACTGTCTTGGAGGGTCATGTATGTTGATCAGGACAGCTGTCTTCATAGGGTAGGGTTCCTCAGGGATAAGCGAGGGTATTTAGGCAGAAGAGAACCAGGAACCAAAGCAAACCTGTTAGCTCTTAGGGACATCCAAATTGAAGGGGTGTAAGGGAGAATAATAGTAGAGGCTCTTTAAGTGTGTGTGGGTCCAACAGTAAATATTTACTCAGCACCTGGCATGAGCCAGATGCTGTGCTAGATAGAGCCTAGGCTACCAAATAACGATGCTCATTTCATCAAAATTAGTGGTAGTGTTTTAAGAACTAAATGAAATCAAGTAGTGGTCCAAAGTCGTTACTCTCTATTTCTGATGGCTTTAGGAAATCAGTTCTTTAGAGGGACCCTTGGGTGAATTTGGTGTGTCATGTGCTTATGTGTGTGTGTATGCAGAGTGGTGGCAAGAAATCTGCGTGACCAGCATGGGGATGACATGGCATTTCCAATGTGGAAGGGACCAAGGCAGTTAAAAGAGCCAAATATAAATTTGGAGATCCCTTCTGACTTTTGAAAATTCCATTTGCAGAGCTAACATGGTTTAGGCCACTGATCTTAGTATAATACAGTTCATTGCAAAATTCTGCTTGGTCAAGCCTGTGTTTCCCAGCTGGGCCTCAGGTGGGGAGATGGTTGAAATTTAATACACAAATGCTCAGTGCCTGGAAGCCTAAGTTTGAATCCTGATGTCATTTCAGAGTTAGAACTCCATTATGCCAACTTACAGAAGCAGGTCTGGTCACAGATTGGCACCTGGGCAGAGACTGGCAGAGTGTAAGGCTGGGGCTGGCAATTCTGCCTGTTCCTGGGCCAGCATGTGTGAGGACACGAGCATTTTAGACTCACGCCCCGGTCCACAGTGCATGCTAGTGATGGTGTGAGGACAGTAATATATTTCATTCAGTATGAAATATATCATGAACCACAAATAATCTACAAAACCAGAGGCGCAGGCAGGCAAATAAATGACAGGTTATCTACAGCGTGACCCCATTACACTAGCCACCGGTTCCCACAAAGCTGGGGAAGCAGAGACAGAAAGGGAAAACACTACTCAAACCTTCTCTCCAACCCTTCACCTTGCTTGCATGTCACATTTAAAATGCATTCATTCTCTCAGCTGGAAATCCGAATTTTCAAGTAATACACTAAAAGTCAATAAGAAAATAAATATTGTAATAGTGGGGCTGAGATCCCTGGGAGTTCAAAGACATGTTACAGAAACCAGGCAGCAAATGCGAGGTATTTTCCTGTGGTGTAACGCGGCACCTAATTTTTATGCTGATTATGTATTTATTGTTCAATGTTATTTAACACCTGGAAAATTGACTTGAGGACTTAAGTGGGCAGATTGTGGGATGGGGGTGGGGTGAGAATCGTTCACGGGTCTGAAATGGAGTTAAAACCGCTTGCTTAAATCAACAAGGTAACACGAAGAAAACCCACAGAAAAGGGCCGGAAGCCCAGTGGGACCCCAAATATAGTACAGTAGTAACAAGGGACAAACAGTTCTAGCAAGTCAAAGCCGAGAAGATAAGCAGCAGGTAGACCGCACCTGCTTTCCTTGTCTACCCTCTTAGGCTGCTGTCGCCGGTGCCTGCCTCTCCGCCCTCCAGCCGGGCGGGCCACTGTCCCCGCGGGCAGCGCCGACTCTGTGACAGCCGCTTCTGCGCGTCCCTCAGCCGCCTCCGGCCTCGCGGCCTTATTTCATTTCTCTTTAGGGATTGACCCACGCTGGGCTGGGGACGGCGATCGCGAGCGTTTCCAGTTGTTTAACATTTTCAATAAATGAACGAGGCCCTACTTATTTCTCAACAGTTCTTATATATATATTCCATAGAGTTAATAAAGAAAGAAAAGCTTGAGAAAGTTTGGCTGCTGCACGGGCCTGCAGGGCGGGCTCGGCCACTCCGGCCACCGCCAGACCTTCCCTACCCCTCCCCGTCCCCTATATCCCTACCCTCTCCTTCCCCTCCCCCTCCCCTCCCCTCCCCTCCCCCCTCACCTCCCCTTCCCCCTTTCCCTCCCCCTCCCTTCCCCTCCCCCTTCCCCTCTCCTCCACCCCCTCTCCCCTCCCCCTTCCCACCCCTTCCCCTCCCCTCCCCCTACCTCCCCTCCCTCCCCTTCCCCTCCCCCCTTCCCCTCCCCCTCCTCCCCTCCCTCCCCTTCCTCCCCTTCCCCTCCCCCTTCTCCCCTCCCTCCCCTCTCCTTCCCTCCCCCTTCCCACCCCTTCCCCTCCCCTCCCCCTCCTCTCCTCCCCTCCCCCTCCCCTCCCCCTCCCCTCCCCCTCCTCCCCTCCCCCTCCTCTCCCTCCCCCTCCGCCCCTCCCCTCCCTCCCCTCCTCTCCCCCTCCCCCCTCCTCTCCCCTCCCTTCCCCCCTCCCCTCCCCTCCCCTCTTCCCCTCTCCTCCCCTTCCCCCTTCCCCTCCCCCTTTCCCTTCCCCTCCCCCTTTCCCTCCCCCTTCACTTCCCCCTTCCCTCTCCCTCCCTCTCCCCCCTCCCCTCCCCTCCCCTCCCCCCTCCCCCTCCCCTCTCTTCCCTCCCCTCCCTCCCCTCCCTCCCCTTCCCCTCCGCTTCCCTTCCCCCTCCCCCCTCCTCCCCTCCCCTCCCCCCTCTCCCCCTCCTCCCTCCCCTCCCCCTCCCGTTCCCTCTCCCTACCCCCCCTTCCCCCTCCCCTCCTCCAGCATCCAGCAGGCACTGGGGTAACCAGGCCAGGCTGTGGCGTTTTGGGGAGAAGGGGTGGTTGGAGAATGGGGAGGGCACTTGGCTGCCTGGCAGGCGCTGCTGCTACCCCGAGGCATGGGTGCAGCCTGGGGACAGCCCACGCCTCCGCCCCCTGCAGCCTGGTCGCCCGGGGCGCAGCCTACACGCACCTACAGGAGCCAGGTGGGTGAGACCTGCTCCCCTTCCCCCGCCAGCCGGGCAGGTGCAGTTGTGGACGCCAGTGACCTGGGTCTCAGAATCCTATCAGTCCACTTTGGTTAAAATTATTCCTAGGTATTTTAGTTTTTTGGTAGCTATTGTGAATGAGCTAGCTTTCTTGATTTCTTTTTCTGCTAGTTCGTTGTAGGAGTATAAAAACGCTACTGATTTTTGTATATTGATTTTGTATCCTGCGGCTTTACCAAATCCAATTATCAGCTCTAAGAGTTTTTTCTGGTAGAATCTTTAGGTTTTTCGATATATAAGATCATGTCATCTGCAAACTGGGACAAATTTAACTTCATCTTTTCTAATATGAATGCCCTTTATTTCTATCTCTTGCTTGATTGTTCCATCTTGTACTTCTGATATTATGCTAAAGAGGAGTGGTGAGAGTGGGCACTAGCAATAAATTTAACCAAGGAAATGAAAGATCTTTTCAACGAGAATTACAGATCATTTCTGAAAGTAATTAAAGAGGACACAAAAAGATGGAAAGACATTCCATGCTCATGGATTGGAAGAATTAATATTGTGAAAATACCCATAGTACTACCCATACAAAGCGATCTACAAATTCAATGCAATCTCCATCAAAATACATATGACATTCTTCACAGAAATGGAAAAGGAATACCAACATTCATACTGAACAACAAAAGACCCCGAATAGTCAAAGCTCTGGTATTGGCATGAAAACAGACACACAGACCAATGGGACAGAATAGAAAACACTGAAAATCCACGCACTTACAGCCAACTGATTTTTGACAAAGGCACCAAGAACATACATCGGGGAAAAGACAGTCTCTTCAATAAATGGTGCTGGGAAAACTGGACATCCAAGTGTAGAAGAATGAAACTAGACCTGTACTACCTCTCACCATATACCAAAATGAACTCAAACATGGGTTAAAGACTTAAATATAAGACTTGGAAGTATAAAACTCATAGAAAAAAACATAGAGGAAATACTGCAGGATGTAAGACTGGGCAAAGACTTTATGAATAAGACCTCAAAAGCACAGGCAACAAAAGAAAAAAATAAACAAGTGGGATTATATCAAACTAAAAACCTACTGCACAGCAAAGGAAACAATCAACAGAGTAAAAAGACAACCTCCAGAACAGGAGAAAATATTTGCAAGCTATACATCCAACAAAAGATTAATATCCAGAATATACAAGGAACTCAAACAACTTAACAGTAAAAAAAAAAAAAAAAAAAAAATCAAGTAATCCAATTAAAAAATGGGCAAAGGAGCTGAATAAACATTTCTCAAAAGAAGATACACAAATGGCCAACAGGTATGTGAAAAAAATGCTCAACATCACTAAGCATCAGGGAAATGCTAATCAAAATTACATTGAGATAGCATCTCACACCAATTAGACAGGCTATTACTAAAAAGTCAGAGAAGGACAAATGATGGCAAGATGCAGAGAAAGGGGAACACTTGTACACTATTGGTGAGACAGTTAATTAGTGCAGACATGGAAAATGGTCTGGAGGTTCCTCAAACAACCACAGATAGAACTACCATATGATCCAGCAACTCCACTGCTGGGTATTTTCCCCAAAGAAGGGAAATCATCATGTCAAAGGGACACCTGCACTCCCATGTTTATGGCAGCTCTATTTACAATAGCCAAGATATAGAACCAACTTAAATGTCCATCAACAGATGGCTGGATAAGGAAAATGTGGTACATACACAGTAAAATACTACTCAGCCATAAAAAAGAATGAAATCCTGCCATTTGCAGCAACATGGCTGAGCTTGGAGAAAATTACGTTAAGTGAAATAAGCCAGGCACAGAAAGAGAAATAGCACATGTCCTCACTCATGAGTGGGAGGTAAAAAATAAATCAATAAAAAGAAAGAAAGGAACCACAATCACAATAATATGCTGAACTTTCAAAAGGTGAGAACAGAACTGTGGTTACTAGAGGTGGGAAAGGGGGAGGGGGTTAGGTTAATGGACACCAAGAATGATCACGTTTTTGTAATGATGACTGTACTAATTATCCTGATCGATCATCACATTTTGTACATTCAACTCTGTATCCCACAAATATATATAATCAATTATGTTTCAGTAAAAGAAAAAGTCCTTATTCTCCCATTAGTATGATTCTTAGCTATAATTTCCCATAGAGAGTAAAACTCAGTATCAATGAACACAATGAAAAAAGGATAAAGAGATGGCAGCTGGGAAGCCCAAGCGTGGCGAGTTGAGGAGTGGGAGGTGGGGTGTGGTGATCAGTTTACTTATGACTGTGCTATTTTAGCTCTGAGATGTCAGACAGCAGCCATAAAATGCAGAGAGTTTGCAGGGTGGGCTGAAGAGGGGGAGGGTCAGGAAAAAGAGGTCGAGGGAATGATCCAGACAAAGTCTCCCAGACCTGCAGATTTCCCTGCAGGGGTGGGAGCTCCTGCCCTCTCCCCAGGTGCTGATGAAAGCCACCTGCTGGCCTTTCTTGGGGGCAAGCGTCATGTGGCGCTAATGCCCATCAGACTATAAAGATCTGGAAAGAAGGTGGGTCAGGATGAAGGACCCTCGCCTGAAGATACACCCTTTGGGAGCTGGACTGTACCAATGACTTTTCTGAATGCGGTTTTTACGTCTTTGTTCCTCAGACTGTAGAACGAGGGATTCAGCATAGGGATGACCACAGTGCAAAAGACAGACACCATCTCATCCTCCTCTGGGGATTTGTCTGAATTATTTCTCTGATACATAAAGGCAAGAGTCTCAAAGAAGAGGGAACCAGTGGTGAGGTGGGAGGTGCAGGTGGGGGGGTTCTTGGCTTGCCGCCAGCAGACTTCACCCTCAGGATGGTTCTAATGAGGAGCATGTAGGAGACCAGGATGACCATGACTTTGGCCAGGGACATGAATTTTTGAAAAAAAAAAAAGAAAAAAAAAGGTTTGCAATCTCACGTTGTGACATGATGCAGCAGGCGAGCTTCAGCCCTGGTGGGAGGTCACAGAAAAAAAAAAAAAAGAATCCTAGCAGTCCAGAGCCCACATTCGAGGGCCCGTGGGGACTGAATTCTTGTTGGCTGCGGGGACTCAGTTTCCCCTCTGTAGAGGTCTAGGGCAGAGCAGTCCGGGACTGGATGGGGGCAGCCACTGGGAGCCCCCCAACCTCATGGTGGATGAGGCCTCCGGGGCTTGGCCAACGTGTCCTATGGCTCTTCCAGGTGCCCCCCACGGGTGCCACTGGTTGCAGTCCCCGTGTGCACCCTCTGCCTTATTCCTGCCCAGTTCTGGTGATGTCCAGAAAGTATCTCGTGCGATACAATTTTTAAAGCACCCTATTCCCCCTTGGCCCTAGCAGGCAACTTGCCTGTTGCCCATGTCAACATTAGGTCGCCAAAATGAGCAGTGAAACAGCCCGATGGTCAAGGTGGCAGCCTTGAGTAAGGGCACTCAGCCGGGCTGTGAACTGTGCAGCCGAGGCTTCCTCAGGGGGGCCGTTGCTCTGGCCGGTCTGGGCTTGGCAGGATCACCCACCAAAGTTCAGAGATCTGCTGCTGGTTTACAAACAACACAGACTTCTCCGTGCCCCCCCACCCCTTTTGTTTTACGGTGAGGATGTAGAGCTGGGGGCGGGGGCAGGTGGCGGTGAGGAGAGCTGATGCGCGTGGGGCAGGGAGAAGTGGGGCTTTGGTGGACGGATGCTGCAGACAGGCCTGCACTGGGGAGCCTTTGAAGGGCTTTGGGGGGAGCAGGGCGGTTAGTTTCCAAAAATGAAATGCTTTCATGTTTTTGGTTACCTTCATCAAGATACCTCATTCTTTGACATTTCCTGCCCAGAGGCCTTTGAACCATGTTCTTTTTGCTGACTGTGTGCTGTGCTCTAGGAAGGCATGTTCTTAGCGTCCCCTCCTGCTGCCTGGCTCCCCATTAAACCCTGAATAGGCAGCATGGATGGACCGGAGCCCTCTGGGGAACCAGGAGAATCCGTGATATGGGGACAGGCATCTCAGGCCGAAAATCACCTCTGAGACATCGGTGTCCCTTCCATTGTACCAGCCAGAGAGAGCCTGTCCTAGTTTAAAAGAACTCAGGAAAAACCATCTTCAGTGTCCCCAGTAGACAGGCTCTGTTGCCTAAATGCTTCTATTAGTCAGTTACCTCTGACTTCTAGGTCTGAGCACAACTTTCTAAGTGTCTCATCACTGTGGCCAATATTAAGAGAACCTGCTATTGAGCTGTGTCAATTATGTGGTATTTAGTATCTGGGTCAGGATGGAAAAAAAACCCCGTTTTTCTGTTAGAAGTTTTCTTACAAGTAATTCATGAAGACATACTTTTTGTTGTTAGATGAACATGTTAAACTGGTTGCTGATGACTGGGTGGGGGGATTCCCATTGGGCTTATGAAATCACCCTGTCTACTACTTTTAATGGCCATGTCTGCTCTGAACTTTGTTGTCAGGGTCTCACTTTCTGTCCCGATAATCTGTCTTTGTGTGTTCTCCAGATGGGAGGTGGAGGCTGGAGCTGGGCCTTCTCCTCAGCCTGGTGTCTCTGTCCATGGCTGGGTGAATGGGGTGTCATTGAGGGGGAGCCTGACGATGTCCCACTCCTTCTGTAATGGCTTACAGCCTTGGAGTGTGGTGGAGGTGGTGCATGAGGCAGCCATGCCCAGAATCCTGCCAGTGGCCTCTTTTTTCTTATGTTTTGGCCTGAGGATGGCATGGTCTCTGCTGACAGGATGCCAGGGCTGATGCATCTGGAGGAACTCTTATGAGGTGGTACTGGGCTCCTGGGGACCTTCCCCAAGGAAGAGTCATAAGAGGGACATAAGAGCCATTGACTTCCCTGGTCTCCATCAAAGAAGTGCATTTCTTCCTCCTGGTAGCCCTGAGTGCTCATATGATGGTGCGCTATGACACTTGGGGGGCCCAAGGCTGGGCACCTCCAGGTGCCGTCTTGAATGGAGGAAAGACTGAATGAACGAGCAGACACTGGCCATTGAGGTGATGTATGGGGGGGACTGGACGCTGCTGCTTTGGAAAGGGTTGTGGCTTGGGGGATTCTGTAACATTTATACAATGACCGTTATGCTTCTGAAAATCCCCTCCCTTCACTTTAGAGTGCTTGTCCACGCTCCCTCCTGCTCCACCTCTTGAACATCTGCAGTCCAGGATATGGATCAGGACCTAGACCATCTGGGGTGGAATCAGGCTCTGCAAATCATTAGCTGTGTGCCTTAAGCGTCTTTGGGCTTCAGTTTCCTCATTTGTCCATTGGGGATGATAATAGTATTAACTTCATAGGGTCCATGAGAAATTAATGTAAGTGAAGCCCTTAGAATAGGGCCTGGTAGACCAAGCACCATGAAAGACAGGGCTCTTGGCTATTATTTTACCATTTTGGTGTTTGGCTAAACCATCGATCTTATTTTAGCTACTGGTGTATGACTTCTATTTTTTTTTTTTTTTCCGAAAAAGAGAGTGAGACAGACACAATATAATTGACCTATTTCACTGTTAGACCAAATGGAAAGCATTTGCTAATGTATGTTCTGGAGTTCCCAGTTATACAGTGGATTATAGGCCATAGCTGGTTAACTTCATGTGAGCTTCTGGGTTTTTAGACAGTTTGTAATGGTGACACTTGAGTGGAGTTCTGGAAGAAACTGGATCTGAATACCGGTACCATAAACTGTTTACCCTGGCAAGGGCTCCACTGAGGGGAAACTATTTCAGGAGGTGCTAGTCTGGGTGTAGTCAGTGCTAGCTCCAAGTTCATATAAAATGCAGTTTTAGGAGGTTATATGTCAGAACATCCCTAGCTCTTATGCATATGAAAAATGAGAAAGTATGGTGGTTATGTTGGTTTACGTAAGTATCAGGAAGCAGCATGACTTGCCAGAGGAAAATCTCTGGAATACTCAAATGAAGCCCAAAGGCTGGGCAAAGGTTTGCTGTGTGCTTCTGACCAAGATGCATGCTGGACAGCAAGTCTGGTGGGGACACATCCTGCAGCGTGTGCCTGAGCCCCCTCTGCAAGGCTGCCCCTGTTCTCACCTGGAAAGACCTTCTGTGGTTGAAAACATTCTCAGGTGCCGTTCCTGCAGATGTTTTCTGAAATTCTTTCTCTTCCATGAAGCCCTTGATGGCAACAATTCTGAATTGAGAGCCCTGGGGAGTGGGCCTGGGAACCCATGAGACTCACTTGCGCGCTGACTCAGCATGGCGATCAGGGAGGGGTGGCAGAAACCTTTAGCTTTCACAGCTTGTGGCATGGGTGATAACTCACAGCGACTGTGCCGCAGACTAAGTCTTGGTGAGGCAGAGTGGTCTGAGTTGTTTTCTGGAAACAGGAACAGACTTGTCCTGAGTCATTCAAACCCTCACCAAATCGCTTTTGCTAGCAATTGTTCACATTTTCTAGATTATCTCATAAAAGTAGGCTTCTCTCAGACACATCTTTCTCTATGTGGCCTGTGTAGTGACCAAAATGATGACCCAATGTCTCCTCACTAATACTATGCCAGCTGGTAAATCCGGGTGGACACCAGGTGGAAATTTCACTACTCCTAAAAAGGATGTTAATGCTGATTCAGAAGAGAAAGATTTAAATAATGGCTGCTGTTTACTGTGCCACAACTATACACGTGCACCTTGCTGAGGGCTTTCATTCCCTGAATGCAGTCTTTATAAGGACACTGCAGCATGGACAGTGCTTTCTGCCTTGTACAGATAAGGACAGAACAGCTGAGAGAGAAGTTCATTTGGTGGTGGACCTTAGTAAAAGGAAATGCTGCTGACATACCATTAGTAGGCATGTGTGCCCTGCTGGGGTGATGGCTTATACTAGTGTCTCTTGCTTGTCATGATCCCCCTGTGTGGCTGACGTGACTCAGACTCTTGGACGTGACTCAGTTTGGGGGTGAAGGTGTGGCAATAGAGCAAGTGATGTGGTGAACCCCTGAGTTGTGGCCACCTGGACCTTGGTAGGCTAGAGTAATATTTGATTATTCCTCATGGCTCCTTGCCCTCTATTCCATGCTGTTCTGTATCCTTCTCCCACTTTGGAAAGCTAAGCACTCACCGCCACAGGCAGATGTAACACCGCAGAATAGCGAACTCCATTCTTGGCTTTTGAATTTCAAAAGAACTCAGGATAGGACCAACCCCGCTGGAAGGATGCCAGCTCAGAGCCAGCTTTTGTTCCCTGTTGTTCTGAGAGTCAATAAAGTTTCCAGAGACTGGAGAAGGGGAGGAGATCTGGGCAGGTGCCCAGGGCTCTGTTTTCACCCACGCGCCCTTGCTATGCTGTGTCCTTGGTTGGGGATTGTGGTGGAAGATCCCTACTGAAACTCTAGGCATTCTTGAGAACTCCTAGAGGACAGATACCCCTTGTCATTCCTGAAATTCCCTGGGCAGGGCCCAGGAAAGTAGCCTTGATTCAAAGTCTCCCTAATCCCAGCAGGTGAAATTGCTTCATCGGAGGCTTGGGTGGACAGGCCTGGAGCAGCCCCTCAGGGCTCCCCTGGTGCCCGCTCCCACCCCTGTGTGGAACTGGACTCAGCCCACGCTGTTGACTGTGTCGAGAGGCCTGGGGGCCGCTGCACCTGTGCAGCCCTGTAAGCAGTCACTTCAAGGGTGTGGACAATGTGACTTTGTTCCATTCTGTCCGCTGTCTCAATGGTGGCATTTCTCCTAGTTTACTGCCTCAGAATCCCTGATATTGCATTGATCTGTGGTTCTCCAGTATTCTTCATTTGGTCTTAAAATAGGCACATGCTTTATCATGTGCTGCCCTTCTAATGTGAAGAAATCCCCAATGTCAGTGATGTTTAAAAAGGAGGCCCCAGAAAGATCATAGCATTCTTGACCCTGGTGACAGTCATTAAGTATGCAGCCTTACTGGTGTAGAGTAGTGTCCTTGGATGTAAGTTTTGTACCTTTAAATGAACCGAGGAACCAGTGAGATTAAGATGAAGAGTCATTGTGGTACATATGTGACTCCACAAACAAGGAAGAATATCTAAGTCAGAAGATGCATGAATCTGATATTTCATATTTTCAGCAATGTCCTAATTGTTGGATATATACACTTATTTAGTTCTAATGAATGACTGCATAAAGATGCAAAAAAAATTAGTTAGACCTGTATGTTGTGGGCATCTTTCTATACCTGTGTCATACAGATGAAAATCAATAATTTGAGATCAATGATTCAAAAAGTGACTTTGAGGCTGGCCGGTTGCTCAGCTATATAGAGCGTGGTGCTGATAACACCAAGGTCTAGGGTTCAAAACCTGTACCTGCCATCTGCCAAATATAAAAAATTAAAAAAAAAAAAACATGCAAAGATGAAACAAATGGTGACTTTGCAGAAATAGCAGTACTTTCTCCCTGCACCATGCAGTGTTAAGTGTCCTTTTGTGCTCCTACGACCCTCAGTTTACCTCTCGTATAGCATTTCTTCCCCTTTCCTGTTGTTTCTACTTTGTACACCAGATTGTGAGCCCCTTTAAGGTGGGGATTGTCTCATTCATTGTTACAATTCCAGTGGCTAACGGAGGGAGGGTGGATGAGGGCAGAGACGTGAGTAGAAGTATGAGCAGGATGCGAGTGGCCTTATATGCACAACGAATTAATGTCAAGTAATGCACGATGGAAGTGAGCTACAGAATAGGTAGAAAACAATCTAAAAGTACTGCTAATAGCTAGAATTATTGACTTGCACACAAGTTTAAAGACAGTAAAGACAATTCATTATGTAAAAACCCATTCGTCAACGATGATGTAAGACATATTCGTCCAATTACCAACTAGATCAATTTAGGAAGCCAGGTTTGGTTCATTTAAAATAGATGACCTATAGCTAAGAGTTGGAACCAGCCCAAATGTCCATCATCAGATGAGTGGATATGGAAAATGTGGTCTATCTACACAATGGAATACTACTCAGCCATAAAAGAGAATGAAATACTGCCATTTGCAACGACATGGATGGACCTAGAGAGAATTATATTAAGTGAAATGAGTCAGGCACAGAAAGAGAAATACCACAGGTTCTCACTTATTTGTGGGAGCTAAAAATAAATAAATACACAACCTGGGGCCGGGGAGGGAAGAAGACACAACAATTACAATTCCTTGAAGTTGATAGGACAAGCGAAAAGAAAGGAGGTTGTTGGGAGGGAGTGGGGAGACGGAGGAGGGAGGGAGGTTTTGGTAATGGGCTACAGTAATCAACCACATTGTATATTGACAAAATAAAATAAAATTAAAAAATAAATAAAAAATAAAATAGATGACCAGGGACGACCAGTTAGCTTACTTGAGAGAGTGTGGTGCCAGTAACACCAAGGTCATAGGTTCAGATCCCTGTAGCAGCCAATTGTAAAAAGGATGCCTCATTTGAAACTCTGCTGTGCTTGTGTCAGTAATATCAAACTCATCATCTTATAGCAGTCATTCTCAAACTCAAGTTACTCATTAGAATCTCCTAGAAAGCTTTAAAAATCTCCTGATGCTCAGACTGTACCTGAGACATTGTCTCAGACCCTTCTGGGGTGGGATCCAGGCACCAATAGCTTGTAAAGCTTCTCAGGTGGTTCCAGTGTGTGTTCTGTAGTCTCCCACCTGGGCCGTAACACGTGCCAGGAAACTGGACGCTATTAAATGACAAGACGGCATTGGCCCCAACGTGGCAAGGATTTGGTTTGGCACTTTAAAAATGGATGCTTTGAAAAAATATCTTCAATTAATAAGAATTTTAGAACCCATACACACTAAAATTGGAGTGAAAAATGCAAGTCAATTTTGTTGCTTTGAATTCGTTATTAAGTAAAAGCATTGTTTTATAACCAATTTAATTGGATTTCATGCCCTAATGGAGCTTTCCGCGAGCTCAGGAAGGTGGAGACTAGTATGATACTCACTCACATTGGGAGTCACCAGCTCAGATGCCACAGGGGCGGCAGGCCACATCCTCTAACACCGCTTCCACCCCTGGGAATTAAATTCATTCTCACTGAAAAGGGACCCATAAATCCTGGCCCTGCCTTCCAAAGAGCAGAACGATTTCTCCAGGGTGATAAATTGCTCCTATCAAAACACACATCGAGTTTCCCAGGGAAGTAATGGGCTCCAACAGTACAAAGTATAACATCTTAAGTGCTTAGGAATGGGGACTAGTGGCGAAAAAGCAAGTCTTGGGAAATTAGTGACTGTGCTTTTTTCTTTTTTTTGACCTCTATGAACTTCTCTTAAATTGTGAGAGATACAGAAGATCAGAGAAGGGTAATGCGATCAACTTTAAACAACAAAACAATCCATCATAAATATGTCCCCCAGAGCACATTTGTTGGAGGGTGTGGGATTGGGCTGGGTGGGGTGGTTGGTGGCAAGGTGTGTGGGGTTATCTTTTATAGAGTCTCCCCACGGCGAGCTGCAGGTGGGTGGGGCAGCAGCTGTCTGGGGACGTGATTTACTGAGGGCCGGGAGACACTCCCACCTGCTGAGAACCTTCCTGCTTACCGCCCTGGTGACCTGTAATTCTCTCTGACTATGGGTGAGGTGAGAGAGGCCCCGGTGATGGTTCCAATGCTACCTGGACAGAAAAACCCAGCACACTGTTAGCAGCTATTAGCAATTTGTCTTCAGTCCTTTTCCCCAAATAACCAACTGGCCTCAAAAGCTGGCCTAGAAATAAATGGAAGAGTGGAACACAGTTCTGCCCACTTATCCCTTCTCAATTTTCTCACATGTCATCATGCCCAGACCTGGGGACTTGCCAGGCAAAGCTGAGAGCCTCTTCAGTTCACAGCGCATTTTCAGTCCCACGGCCGTCTCCTCGGTCTGGAACTGTCTTGAGTGCATTCTCTGAGGACTGATGCATGTGCTACCTCTCTTGGAGGCCTTCTTGGAGATTCCCAGGAGACTCACTGCTGTTGTCATGGCTCTTTGTATGTCATGCAGCACTTATGGGAGCAGACAGTGACCATCTGAGTGCAGAGGTGACTTATCTTCATACCCGCATTCATTCAACAGTACCTGTCCACTCTGCTATGTGCTAGGCTCTATGCCGTGTGTCTGGCGTAGAAGGAAAGAGCCAAGATAGAGCTAGTTCTTGGAGATGCTCAGATAACTGGGCCTCGTATTGAATTCCAGTGGCACCGTGAGGCCATAGAGAACCTGGCTCTGGTGCTTGTTCCCTGCAGGGTCAGGGTGGGGGGCAGGGCTCCTTTCTGGGGCCTCTCATTTTTCATCAGTAGCGTGACAAGGCTGGGGGAGATAATACCTGCTGTTTCTTCTGGTTGGGAGATTCTGTGAACTGGAGTAATCTAAAACAGAAGTATATTTTAAAAATTTTATTTGTCTTAATTACTAAAGTATAATACTTTCCTTCTAGAAAAGTTTTACACACAGAGAATCAAAAAGAAAATAAAGTCACCATAACTCTACCACTCAGTGATAATCAGCATAACACTGTACTTTGGTATGCATATTTACTTTCATTATGCATATTTTCCTTTAACCAGGTCAAGAACAGCTTTTTTCTTTCTCCACTGATTCCTACAGGTGTGCTTTTTTTTCCTTCAGTACATTTTTCCCCTTCGACATGACTTTTATGGTTTAATATTGCTACTACTATCATTATTATTATTAAGCAGCATTTATTAAGTATTTATTTACAACACGCCAGGCACTGAGCTAAGCGTTTTATATTCTTGAGGCTTTTTAGTCCCCCAGTGACCAGATGAGGTAGGTACTGTTATTTCTGTTTTGCAAATGAGGAGTTTGAGGCTGACAGTGCTTAAGCAATTGGCTGAGGATTGTACCGTTATAAGTGGTTGTGTCAGCTGTGGGACCCAGATGTCCACGGTTTCCATGATGACCGGAGGCTGTACATCCTTCCCATGTCTGACCTCTCAGGTGTTGGACCAATCCCCCACTGTCGATCCTTTAGATTGTTTCCAGTTTTCTACTATTATAAATACTCTGATGAAGACTTTTATGGCTAAAAATTTGCACATGATCCAGTCTTATTGTCTTTAGATAAGTCCTTAGCAGTAGAATTGCAAAGTCAAAGGATGTGTTAACCTTTCAATATATGCTGCCAAATGGCTCCTTTCTCCACAACCAGAGGTCGTAACAATTTAGTGCCACAAACTCCAGCAATGAGCAGACGAGGGGAACTGATACGATGCTGCGGAAAAGAAAAGATCAGACACACCCAAAGAGAGACTGGGTGGCAGAAAGCGGAGCTTGTTCCCAGCCACAGTCTCCTGGCTTTGCACAGTCCAGGTACTCTCGATTTGTAGCAGGCGGAAAGGACAAGACTACAGGTTATGGGTTTTACCCAGCTATACCTTCTAAAGTTACTGATGTTAAACAAATGCTACCTTTTCATTTGCTTTGAATTAAAAAAAATAATACGTGTCTTTATTGTCTTTCTCTGCTGCACCAAACCTGAGGCATGTGCCAACTTTTCCCATGTAGAAATGTTAGATGAAATTCCAGTGCCATCAAATGAGACCTTTATTCCTCCACCTGCACATTATGACTCTAATAAACACGTTATCAGCTCATGAAAATGATGGCAAACAGGTGACTGAAGGATTTGATAAGTCAGCAGCAAAGATGAACAGTTGTTTTCAGGGAAAGCTGGAAGAGGTTCCCCTATTTAACACAATTGTGGCATGTGAATTGACAGCACTTAAATCATTATCGGCAATTAGTCCTTGTCAAAAAGGTTGCAGCTGGCTTCAATTACAGGTAAGACTTTTATAATTTGAACTTAGTGGTACATCTGATAAGTAGGACTGGGAGAAACACCCTCAGGGAGACTTGCAATTTGAGGAAAACTTCAAGGCATTTCAAAATTCAGAAATTCATTATTTTCAGCAATGCTTTACTATTGACATCTATTATTAAGCTTCTAGGAAAATTTCCATAAACCTCATCCGTCAACTGTTTTCTTCTCTAACAGAAAAATTACTGATGATTAAAAAATTGCCTTTTAAATTACAAAAGCACTACATGCATGTTATAAAAAACATTCAAGCAGCATGGAAAGATACAAAATAAATATAAGTGTTTTTCTAGACATCTCATCCTTGGGCCTCCATACCCCAAGATAAGCAGTTTTGCTTCTAATTATTCTAGAAATTACCACCATAACTTCATTTACAATTATTTTTTACCTTATATTCTTGATTAGTCAGCTTTGGACAGTGTGTATTGACTTTTCACTAGGAAAAATAAAAGAGTTCAGTGCCTTTACATACTGTTTCATCTCTCTCACATGTTGACGATTGCTGAGTACTTATATTTTTAAGTTTATCTGTGGCTTCAAAACTTTAAGTAATATGCTTACCTACTTCTTAATCCACCGATGACTTTCATCATTCTAATAGGTGTGTAGGGGTAGCTCATTGTTTCAATTTGTAATTCCCTAATGACTTGTGATGTAGAACATCCTTTTATATGCTTATTTGCCAGCTGTATATCTTTTTTGATGAACTGCCTGTTCAGATCTTTTGTCTGCTTTTAATTGGGTTGTTCATTTTCTTATTATTAAATTTTAAGAGTTCCTCATTTATTTTGGATAACAGTCCTTTATCAGATATGTCTTTTGCAAATATTTTCTCCAAGATTGTGGCATGTCATTCTCTTGATGGTATCTTCTGCTTTTGCAGAGCAAGTTTTTAATTTTAATAAAGTCCAGCTAATGAATTATTTCTTTCATGGATTGTGTCTTTGGTGTTATAGATTAGTCAACTTTAGACATTTTCTACTGATTCTCCACTAAGAAAAGTGAGATAATTAGCACCCTTATAAATCCCCCCTTTCTTTTCTTTTTTGGCCAGCTATGTCATTAATTTTATAATCATCAGAATTTAAAATATTTAAAATTGGAATGTTTTACTGTAATTATAATTATTCTAATCTTCAAAGAATCAATTCTAAAATCAAAAAGTTAAAAAATAACATTTCTCTTATTATGATTATTTAATATTTTCCACTGCAGAGCCAACAAAAGTACTCCCATGTCACCAAACCAGTGCTGTTTAAAGGATAATCTTCCAAGGGTCAAGATTAAATGTGTTTTTACTTTTCCTAAATTCCATCTATTCTCAGAATTAGGCCACCTTTAAATGTGCGTGTTTTCTAAACTATTTTCCCCTTTCTCCCGCCTCCCTGGTGTTTCTTGCTTGTTTTTTTGTTTGTTTGTTTTGTTGTTGTTTTTTGTAACCATTCACAGAGGGACTTATGCATCTTTTAGACCTTCCACGTTCGTAATCATACAGTGTATGTATGTGGATTTGTTTCTCTCCTGAAGATCTTCTTCACCAAACCTTCCTACTTTTTCTTTGAGCTGTTTATGGCTTTCTAGAGACACTGCACAGCTGTCACCTTCGGGTTTCTTTTCATTGATTTTCTTTTTAGTTCACTGTGAGTTAAATTTTATAATATCTTTTTCTCAAGCTCCTTTTTCATTTTGCCGGAGTGTAACCTCTCTGTGCTACAGTTTCTTTATAACGTTAGGATAATAATCATGTCACAGGGTTGATGTGAAGATTCAGCGTTAACACGTGAAAAGTGCTAAGATGAATACCTTGCAAGTATTTGCTGCTCTGTGCTTTTTTTCAGACAGGGAAGTAAAACTTTCACAGTCCTATGCTCTTAAAAGTTTTTATTTTTCACTGCCCCACTGGATTGATAGTTTGGAATGTGATTTTAGTGTCAAAATATCTTTCCTTTAACATTTGAAATTCCTTGCTCCTTTGTTTTCTAATGTTACATTTTATTGATACGTCAGAGGCCAGTTTAGTTCTTGTCCTTTGTAACTTTTTTTTTTTTCCTTCTAGAGTCATCTAGGGTTTTTATTTTATCCGTGGGATTCTGAAATGTTAAAGGCTATAGTTAGGTCTCTTTTATATTCTGTTTAAGTCATCCTTCTTGGCACTTGGTATGTACTTTCTATTTGAAAGATTAGTTATCTCCTTAGTTTAGAGAATATTCTTCTGTCTTTTTTCTTTATTCCCTCCCCTCTCGTGTCTCTTTTTTTTTGCTTCTGGAAATAGATGAAATGATATTGGACTTTCTGGGTCTAACCTCTATATTTAATTTTCCTTTCATCTTTTCCATCTCTTTGTCTTTTTTAGCCCGTGCTATTGGAAATTTCCTTGACTTATCCAGGTAAATAACTTGGCCTTTAGCTGTGTTCAACTTTTTATTGAACCTGCACATTGAATTTTTAATACTCATAATAAGATTTTAAATCCCCAAGGTTTTTCTTGTTTTCTGCCTGCTCCTCTCCTGAAGTGATATGTTCTTTCTCGACGGACAAAATAGTATCTCAAATGTCTCTAAAGATGCCAATTAGAACTTTTGTTAAAAGCTCTCTTCTGTTTCAATAATTATTTCTCTTTTCATAAGGATCTGTTTTCCTGTTCCTTTATTGTAAATTTTTAATTTGATTTTTTTCCTTCTCAAATACCTGATGAGTCTTGGTTGCATCTTCATGAAAGAAGGATGTGCTTGTGATCAAAGGTAGTTGATGTGGTTTCCTTTGCAAACATGTTGGCCTGTATTGGCCTGTAAAGCAGAATGAGCTTTACAGGCCCCAAAGGCTGCCTGCAGGCTTCATGCACGTGGCAGTTCTTGGGGACAGATGTTCTTCCTCTAAGGTGCTACAGCAAACAGCCCAGGCTTGGACCTCCCACGATTGCTACTTTCCCCAAATTATCCCAATTCCTGAGTTTAAAAAAAATCACGTAAAATAAGGGTGATTTATTTAGTTGTCTCATAACGCAAATCTATGCACAAACTGAATTTGATCTTTCATTGTTGAGGGAAGAAGGTAGCCAAGCACATTACAGAGGCCTGAATTACAATAAAAGGATTAGATAGAGACTTTGTAGACACGTGCAAATGTTTACAGAGAAGATGTGCCATTGCTCTACTCTGGTCCTGACGGCAAGGCCTGTGGTACACGGGCCTTGTTGCTGTCATTGAAGCTGACAGTGTGATGGGCTGTTCACATGGGCCCCTCCATTTGTTCCCATACTTAGATCAGCGGGATGGCCTCTTCCCATCTGGTCCCAGTCTCCGGGGTCTCCTCCCATTGCTCTGCTTTTCCTATGGTCTCTCCCAGTGTCAACCACCACCTCTGTGCCGACAGGTCTCCATCTCTAGCCCTGATCTTTCTCTTAAGATCCACACATGAACGTCCACTTGGCTTCTCATGCTCGGCCATCCCAAAGCTGAGGCAGGCGTTTTTCCCACTCTCTTCTTCCGAGTTTCTGTTTTGCTTCGTGGTACCCTATCTATCCAGCTGCCTAAGCCCGAGAGCAGCAGACATCACACACAGGGCCCTATCTTTCCTCTCCTACAGCTCAACAACAGCATGATTCTGCCTTTTGCTTTTTAAATGTCTGTTGCATCTGTCCCCTCCTCTGGCTTCATGCCAGTGCCCTGCTTCAGGTCCTCAGCGTCTTTGGTCTGCATGGCCTCACAGTTGCTGCATATGTTCGTCTCTCTCAATACATTCTTCATACATCCAGAGTGACCTTGAATTTGACTTTGTGGCTCTTGCTACAAGGCCCTCTGAGTGCAACCACATCTAATTGCCTGTCCTCTTCTCTAGGTATCCTCAGCACCCCCGTCCCAGCTCCCAGTCTGTTAAGCTCTAGCAATAACGCCAGTGATGACTGGAGTTCATTAAGCTCCAGTTCTAAAAATAAGTTCTTTTATTTTTTCCTGCTTTATTCGCTGCTGATCTCCAGGGCCTAGAGCAGTTCCCAACACAGAGTTGCTGTTCAATGACTATTTGCTGAGTGAATGAGTGAGCAAATGAATAAAAATCACAGAGAGAAGCATCCTCTTCCTTTAAAGGGTGAGCTGCTCCCTGTGGGCTCTGGGTCCCCCTGGGTCCCTCCCGAATGACTGTTCCTTCAGTTGTCCCCTCCTCTCGCACCTTGATGCAGCAGATCATGCCAAGTCTGTCTCCATCTTCCACCCCATTTCCTGTCTCCTTTCCTGGCTAAACTTCTCATAACACTGTTCTACGAATATTGCTCTTTCCTTTTCCTGCCGGTTCTGCTAGGCAGAAGAATGGCCCTCAAGGATGTCAATTCCCTAATCCTTGGAACCTGTGAATGTTATGATCCGTGGTGAAGAACCGCAGGTATAACACGTTAAAATAGGGTGGTTTTCCTCGATTTTCTGTGTGGGACTCATTTAATCACATGAGCCCTTAAAAGCAGAGAACTTTCTCTGGCTAGAAGCAGAAGAGATGTGGGAAGAAGAAATCAGAAAGATCCAAAGCATGAGAAGGACTCCACCTGCTGTTACTGGTTTGAAGACGGAGGAGCTATGAGACAAGGAATGCGAGTGACCTAAAGTCGCTGGGGGAGGCTCCCAGTCGATAGCAAGGAAATGGGACCTCAGCCCTACAACTACAAGAAACTATATCCTACCAACAATCTGAATGCCCCTGAAGTGAATTCTTCCCCAGAGCCTCCAGAGAAGACACCAGGCTGGCTGACACCTTGACTTTGGCCTTGTGAGACCCAGAGCAGAGAAACTGGCCAAGCCCAGCTGAATTTCTGACCCACACACCAGGGAGAGCATGCCTCTGCAAGGCATAAGCTGCTGAGGTCGTAGAAATTTGCTGCCTAACATGCTCCAGCCTGGGTTTCATCCCCTCCGTTCCACTGGCAGTATTTTTACCAGGGCCACCAGTTACTCCCTGTGGCCAGATTCAAAGGGGCACATCTTTGTCTTCATCTTCTTAATTATTCAGAAATAATCTGTGTTCTTGGCTTCAGGGAAATCCTTTTCTTGAGTTCCCCTCCTCCTTTGGCCAAGTTCCTTTGCTGGATCTCCACTTTTAATGCTGTGGTTTCTCAGAGCTTACTTCTGTGCCTTCTCCTCTTGGTGGTCTTTCATCAGTTCCCAGGGATTTGAATATGATGTCCTAGATTGAGTTCCCTGGGAAACAGGCTGTGAGATGGAGATTTGTGTGCAGGAGGGTGGGCTTTCGAAGGGGCCCAGCTGTGAGTCATCAGCTAGGGGGGGTGGCCTCTGTCCTCGGGGGTCTGGGTGGCATGTCACAGCATCCACCACACTCCACCCTCTATCCACTCAGATCCACTTGCCTCTCCTAATCATTCACCCCATCTGGGAACAGCTCTTCCATGATTCTGATCAGTTTCTTGTCTTGGGGAAATTCATAAGAGGAAGGTTAATGGGATGAGCTACACCCATTGACACCTCTGTCTCTGCACCTGGTCTTGGGTCTGCACCTGCTACTCATCATCTCTGTCCTATGCTCCTTATTCCAGGTGGCGGCGGGGCCACCCAGACCTTCATGCCTGAGGGTTTCAGTCCTTGGTCATCATGCCCTTCTCAGGCTACAGCCACTGCTCTTGTCCATTAACCATCAAAAGTGGACAAGGGGTTCCTAAGAGACCCCTCAATGGATCTCTGAGGTTCCAGATATACTCTTCTCTGTCCCCCGTTGTGTGACAGCAGCTTTGCCATCCTGAGATACCTATACCAGGGTGACGATTCCTTTCCTAGCCTGCCTGACACTTGACACGAGGAACCCAGAGTGCAGAAGCATTCTCCTTTGGGAACCAGGATGTCTAGTTTAGCGTGTCCAGGGCTGTGGGGCACGATGGAGCGCAAATTCCCTCAGTGTGAATGCTGGTGTGGCTGCTCCGACATCCATCCTATTGTCTCCGAATTTATTACTCTGCCTGTGGGGGATGTAGCATTATTCGATGGTCATTGATTTAAGTGTATCCTGTGTACCATTCTTACAGGGTATTGTCTTCAAGCCAGGGCCTCAGCTACATCATCAAAAGACAGTTTCATCATTTTGTCAGGCCAGCAGCTTTCTGTGGGTGGCAGGACCAAAAGGATCGCTGGCCGACAGCAACTAGCCACTTGCTCACTTGGCTGCCGTGTGCTTTTCAGTGGTGGACGTGCTCAGGTGGGTAGAAACACGCTCTGTATCCACTCCCACCATCTGTCACATGCTTCTCCCCAGATCTGCCCCAACCTTTGCATCTTCCTTCTTTCTCCCGAGTAACCCAACAAGTGTCCCACTGAATGCAAACTGCTCTGGTCCTCCGCCCTGATCAGGGTGGGAAAGGAAAGATGCATTTACCAGACCCAGGGCTGCTTTCCATGCGCCTGAGGCCGGCCATGTCCACGTGCTTCCATCTGCACTGTGAAGCTGCGGCACCCGCCAGTTACCAATGGGGCTACTGCTTGGCAGAGTTCGTGAATGTCCACCGTTGTCCTCTGGAGTCCGCTGGGATTTTCCAGGGGCCAGACTGGTGAATTAAATAGGTGTCTGTTGGGTCCACCCCTGCATCCTCTAGGTCTTTAATCTTTGGCATTTCCTCTTGGCATGTGTGTCTGGGGTGGGGGGCATTTCAGAGGCCTCCATTCGATCTTCCCCATTATGGTAGTTCTTACCACCTACTCCAAGAAATCAATGTAGTAGTTCTGCCAGTTTCCAAAGTCCATTCGAATTGTGCATTTGGGGGCTGAGGAAATGACCACTGGTTGGGTCTGTGGGCCCAGGGGACCCCTCTGAACTAGACCTAGCCAGGTCTTCCTTTAAAGTTGGCCCCCACACACCTCCACTTTAGCAAGGAATTTAGGATTATGCCTCAGGTCCCCAGTTATCAATGTCATCGTGTCCTCAGAATGTCTAGGTGTTTCTTTCTTCTGTGTGTGGCCACCTGTGATATGTCTACTCTGGAACGCCCACTTCCCCGAGTCTTTATCTCCCTTACTCCATTGTCTGGATGGCAGCCCTGGCATTTCTGTTCTACACAGCGTGGACCACTGCTTTCTCCAGGTTACTAAGAGTCATCTCACCAGCGTGTAAGCACTGCCTAGGGACCTTGCCAGAGCTTAAGACTCTGTGTCACAGAAGAGTAGGCCCATATTGCTAAACTCTCCCTATTCCAAACTTAGGTTCTGCCCATCTTGACCAAACACCCTCAGAATCTATCCCCATGTGTTCTGTGCACCTCTTGGTGAGGTCTTGCAGCTTCTTTGGTGGCCCCCTGCCTTCTTCCCGTAGCAGGCCCCGCACTTCCCCATATGGGTACTGCTGTGACTTGAACCTTGTTATTGGTCTGGCTGGCGGGAGGGGAAGTGGGAGCAGATCTCAGGGGTGCATGCGTCAGGGCAGATGCAATGCTCTCCTGTGGTGTAGAGGCCTCTGCAGCATCTTCAAGCAGGGAGGAGGAACACTAGCCTTCAACAAGGAAGAGAGACCACTTCTGCTGGCCCAGAGAGTTTTCTAGGTTGTTAGGGGGTGTTGACCTAGATGTCACCATCCTGAATATCAGGGTCCTGCTCCTTCCCAACCAGGGTCCTCCACTGGCATGGCAGACTTGTCAGGGCTGAGAATGCAAGCTTCTCTGGGGCTCTGCTACACTCGTAATTCAGGCCAGAGTCTGATCTTCAGCTTTTTCTGCCATCTGGCTAAAGGAGGTGAGAGTCAACCTTACATGCTGCTGGGGGGGCGGGGGGCTCTGACTTGCACACTTCTCCTCAAGTTGGTGATGAATAACCCTTTGGCTTTCATTGTCTTTCTCCAATAACTGATAGCAACAGCCATTCGATCCCAGTGTCCTGTGACTGCACTTCCCGGCCTCTCCAACATCTGCGGGCTGGTGCTTGTCCGTGTGTTCCTTCCTTTCCACGTGTCCATCCAGTCTGCCGCTGGGAAGAATTCTAAAGTTGCCCATCACACCTGACATGCTTCCAGGATCCCATCTGCCACCAGTGTTGGGTTCGTGGCTGGCTGTGCACGTCTGGAGGACGAATGCCGTGCTGCCCAGTACCGAGTTCTATCTCGATGGCCATTTACAGATGCTCTGTGATGGCTGTGCACTCCGGGAACATGAGGGGACGCCATCCTTCAGCCTGCATTCTGGTGAAGACCCAGGACACACGTGCGTCCTCACTGCACTGATTTAAACCACGTCTGTGTGTGCACCTGGAGGACATGACAGGCACCTGCCAGGGTCGAGGCGCTGATCCTGCTGGGGGTGAAGTAGACGTGGCTCTGGGGAAGACCTAGGAACCAGGACCACCCACCACCCAGAAGAAAGAAGAACTTTATCCTGAGAATGGACTGTTTTAAAAAACAGAGGTGGCTAAAGATTTAGTTAAATTGCAATATAGACAAGATCTAAAGAATCTGGTAAATAAATTGCCTCTGTGTTTTTTAAAATGTAAATTTCTATAAAACACAGAGTTCTTTTTTTTTTATAACCTACAATCAATACTTTAATTTTCACCGTCAAACTAAAAAACAAAGCCCCACCGTTCTCTATCAAGTTGCCTTAGGAAAGACCTTGGAATAATTTCTTGAGATTTTTAACATGACACCCCACTAACCTCATGCCTATCCCACCCATCCCATTACAGCCCATTCCTTCCTTCCTCCTCTGGTCCTTCCATGTATACTTATTGAGCGCCTACCCATGCCAGGCACTGCTCTAGTTTTAGGATCACAAAACTCTAATGGTCCATTTTGTCCTTTCCCAGTGGCCTCATCAGTGTGGGGGCAACTTCCAGCAACCTAAGGTTTCTGGTCCCTCTTCTCCCACTTTCTCTCACAATGCATCTGGATCCCTTTACAGGAGGTTCCCTGCCTATATAATGGATAAAATAATACATTACATAGATTTAAGATGCATCAGTGTAATTAGAGTGTGTTGACCAAGTGAAGAGTAAATGCACCAAATGTGAATTTAGACTCAACACATTCTCCTGAGTTTCAGCCACCTCCAGCTTGTTGCCGGCAAGCCATCATTTGTATGAAATGTGACCAACCACATGTATTTCCTCATACTAAAAATGTTTTTATGGAAAACTCATAGTTTAGAGTTATCCTGTGCACAGGACATCACAGAGAAGCATGCAGGCCTGGTACTTGTGTGTGTGTGTACGTGTGTGTGTGTGTTTCAAATGTGAAAGTTAATGCATATAGTAATTAATCTTTTGTTTACTTGCAACTTTCGCATTCAAAATGTCTAATTTTCACATCCCAACTTCCTGCTCTCTGCATTGAACAGTGGTGCTGTATTTGTGATTACTCAGCCTGCATGCAGCTTTTGAACACTGCTTTTCTCCCCTTCCTCTTCTAATGAAGTGCCCGTGAAGAGCAAAATCCTTATTTCCACTGGTTTTGACCTCACTGTTGGTGGGGTGGTCTCTGTTGGGTCCTTTGCTTCCTTTGCAACCTTGTCTCTGTGTTTGGACAACTACCGTGTAGATATAGCCCACTTAAGATATTTACTGGCAAGGATTCACTTTTGTAACCAATCCTTTCATGCCAGTTTTTTTTTTTGTTAAAAATAAAAATAATTTATAAAAAGCCTCAGCTGTCAGGCCACACAACTTGTAATAACAAGGGAATATCTGAAGTCTTCACTTCATTTCACCTCCACGTGTTTCTGGCAGATTTCTTTTGAGTCATGTTGCTTTAATTAAGCATGGGCATTCTGGGAGATAGACAATCCTGCATCATAGTCCTGGGAAAGTAATGAAATAAACCAGGTATGGGGTTGTCTGCCGCAAGTGTCTGGCCACAGAAGGAAGGGACGGTAGCTTCCTCAACATTGAACTGTCATGCTTTGGCACACGCTCGGGGCTCTGTTGTGAACTTGAGAAACAAAAGCAGAAACAATTAAAAGGACAGATGAGTAGAAATAGCCGTGCAATGACCCTGCAGCTGCATGGGCTCTCTGCTGGCCTCCCCGCACTTCCTCTGTTTGGTTCAATTTTATTCAGATTTGGACCTTGCTTCCTCCCTTCCTCCCTTCCTCCCTTCCTCCCTCCTTCCTTCCCTCCTTCCCTCCTTTGCTTCCTCTCTCTTCTCTCTTTTCCTCTGGATCAGGATTCTGTGAGTCATTAGCTCACACATATTAAGCCATCAACTTCATGGTTCCATTAAGAACTCTTTTCTCTCACGTTGACACCTCACCTTTATATACTATTCCAAAGCAGGGCCAATTTATCCATTAGGCACAGTGCCTAAGGCTTATGATACTTTCAGGCTTTCAGGAGCCGATAAAATGTTTTCCTTTTTTTTTTTTGGAATCGGAAGGAAAAAAGGAATCTTTAGATTGAAGAAAATGTCAAATAATATTCACATATTTATTGTTTTACGAATGCATTGTAAAATGTAGTTTTTAATACAAGGGTAATTTAAAAAGTTTATGGAAAATTGAATTAAAAGATAGTAAGAATCCTTCCAGGAACTTTTTTAAGATCCCACATGTCATTTCACAGAGGGAGAAACCCACAGAGGCAGAACTGCCTGGAGCCATGAAAGTCACCCTGAGGCCCTGACCTGAAGGCTTCGTGTCTTTGGTCTTGGCTGAATGTTAAAGTCACCTGGGCAGTTTTTGAAAAAAGCCTAGGCCCCACCCCATCGTTAGGGTTTCTGAATTAATACGTCAGGGATAGGGCTCAGGCCTTGGCTATTTAAAAGCTCCCCAGGTTATTTGAATGTGTGATCAGGGCTGGAAACTACTGGTTTAGGTGTTTCTCAAACTCTACTGTCTACACCAATCACCTGGAGACCTTGTTAACATGCAGATGTGATGGGTTGGCCTGGGGGAGGGGTGGAGACTCCACTCTTCAGCAGCAGGGGTCTGAAGTATGGGGTCTGGGCTGAAGGAGCATGCCACTCTGCCTGTAGGCTCTGGAGCCTTCAGGACCACAGCACTTTGAGCACCCACTGTTTGCTAGTCACTAAGTCCTCTTTGCATACTATTTCTGATGTCATAGCTGCCTTATGCAGCAGGTGGTCTTGACCCTATTTTACAGATTAAAAATTTGAGGTTGGGAGAAGTTAAGATTGGAGCCCAGGATCCCACAGAGACTAAGAGGTGGTGCTGGGATTCAAATCAGATCTGAGAACCTCCAAGTCCATGGCCTTCCCCAGGGCCATGCTGCTTCCACAAGCTTGAGCAGCCTTCCTTACAGAAGGGCCTCACTCGGTACTGGACACCTGTGACTCAAGGGGCAATGGCATTCCTGCCCACAGCTTAAAAGGAAATAAACATAGCTTAAAAAGAGTGAAAACATGAAAGTCAAAAATTAAAGCAAAAAGTACATAGTTAACTGTATTACTTTTGATGTCTGCTTACTCCAGACTCTTTTGCATCCTAGTGCTCTATGAGTTCCCCTGACATTGCTTTCATCCCATCTCTCCCCTGCACAAGATGAGTCTTGGTGCAAATCACAGCCTGGCCACACCTGCAGACCAGTGGCCCAGGCCTTGTGGAATCTGGCTTTACTTACCATGTCAACTTCCCCGCGTTCATTCACTCATTCTGCAAAAACTTATTATCTACTTTGACAGAAGCCCCTCTTCTGCATGCCGGAACTTCTGTGTTGCTGAGGGGCCTGCAGTGTTTGGATGAGCAATAAAATAAATACCTACATAACATAAATTATCATGTATTTATTCTAGATGGTATTTAATTTTCTCACCATAATTTCAGCAAAATAACAAATTATATCATTATTCTTAAGAGTTCCACAAAATTCGTGTTCTCATAACAGTGAGATGTAAAGGATTAAAATAGCAAATGCAGTCGTATTCAAGGTATACAGAATTTGAATACATTTTCATTAAAGTATACATTTAAAAAATTTAAAATTCAAGATATGAACGTTATTTTTATGCATGTTTTCAAAAAGCTATTTCCTTCCAAATTATTTAAAATGATATGTTCAAAAGCAAAGTGTAAATTAAAATTAATGCATTTCAACAATTAACATCAAATTATTATTATTATTATTATTTTTTGTCCTTTTTGCGATGGTAAGGGGAACGCAACCCTTGGCTTGGTGTCGCCCGCACTGCGCTCAGCCAGTGAGCGCACCGGCCAATCCTATATAGGTTCCAAACCCGCGGCAGGAGCGCCACTGCGCTCCCAGCACCGCACTCTCTCGAGTGAGCCACGGGGTCGGCCCAACATCAAATTATTTTAACACCTCTGAAATTTTTAGTTTTTTTAAAAAATAAATGAAATCCTATTACGGTTTTAAAAAAACTCTTTGCAATTCTAATGTTCAATATTTATTTGGTTACCCATGTAAAAAATTAGTATCATGTTTTCTGCATGTTATGTCTATATCAACTTACTACAAATGTAAGACCAATAGAAATCATTTAACGTTGCAAAAGGTTTCTCATCACCACATACAACTGTTGCAGACAGTGCACTGATTAGCATGTGCCTCTGAACTGTGTATTGGCACATGAAGAGAAGCAAGAGAAAGGATAGTGGGCACCTCTGGGAGTCTGGCATAGACATGATCTTTGAGAGGAAGGATTGGACAAGAGTGCTGACCTGTCTGCTCTCACCTCGTTGCTTGCACTGCACCATGCATCTCGGCTCTCCAAACACAGCCAAATTTTATCCAAAGACATAAGGCCATGCGTGTGGAGAAGTGCTACCCTGGGACCTGGATGGACTTGGTCATGAGAGCTGATGTGTAAGGATGGCCTATTAATATCCTGTTGCTGCTCTAACGAATTACCCAAACCTAGTGGCTTCAAACAACAGATATTTGTTCTCTCCCAGTTCTGGAGGGAGAAGTCTGAAATCAGTATCACTGGGCTGAAGTCGAGGCATTGGCAGGGCCACACTCCCTCACGAGCTCTAGGAAAAGTCTTCACTTGACTCCTCCCACTTCTGGAGGCTGCCGTGTTCCTTGGCATTTGGCCGCATCATTCTGATCCCTGCCTCTGTGGTGGCATGGCACCCTCCTCTTCCCCAAGTGTCAAGTCTCCCTCTGCCTCTCTTTTAAGGACCCTCTGATTGCATTGGAGGCCCACCCTGCTAATCCGTGATAATCACCCCATCTCAACATCCTAAACTTAATCACATGCAAAATGCCATGGAAGGTGACACAGGTTCTGGGAATTAGGGCGTGGATGTTTTTGGGGGGCCATTATTCACTTACCACAGGTGAGCCACACTGCGTCAGTGTTGAGAGCCAATCACGAGTGGCAAGGCAGTTATGTGTCCTTCACTACAGTTAATGTTTCTGTGCTTGTAACATGCTGGACCCTAGAGCCTGGGTCCCAGGCAGGGGCTCCTCCTCTCCACTTGCCTGTCCTACGGCCGCACTGGCTAAATAGGTTTCTACGTGCTCAGCACTTAGAACAGTGTCTGGCACACAGTAAGAACAAAATAAATGCTAGCTCCTACATTTAACTGTATGAGCTAATGTGTTTAGCTCTGACAGTTATGAAGGTGTAATAGAGTCTGGTCCCTAGTGATTGTTGGATCATCTTTAGCTCAGGGCTTTTCCAGGTATCTTTCTCTTAGCTATTTTCAATCCCCTCTTGGGACACTGGGTTATATTATTCTGCTTTCGTTAATATCTTAAAGTCTTCTGGAACCTGGAAACTATCTCTGGGAGCCCTCAGGCATGTGCCCAGGAGCTCTGGATGCCTGTCCAGGGCTGTTGCCTGGACACACCCCTCTCCAGGGCTCTGGGCTCCTGCTGCCTGTTGGGACCCCTCCCGGAGGTGGAGCCAGGTCCTCGCTGCTTGAGTCTGGGCTCTCCTGCTGAGTCTGGGCTCTCCTGTTGTTGAGTGTGGGCTCTCCTGTTGTTGAGTGTGGGCTCTCCTGTTGTTGAGTGTGGGCTCTCCTGTTGCTGAGTCTGGGCTCTCCTGCTGAGTCTGGGCTCTCCTGTTGTTGAGTCTGGGCTCTCCTGTTGTTGAGTCTGGGCTCTCCTGTTGTTGAGTCTGGGCTCTCCTGTTGTTGAGTCTGGGCTCTCCTGTTGTTGAGTCTGGGCTCTCCTGTTGTTGAGTGTGGGCTCTCCTGTTGTTGAGTGTGGGCTCTCCTGTTGTTGAGTCTGGGCTCTCCTGTTGTTGAGTCTGGGCTCTACTGCTGAGTCTGGGCTCTCCTGTTGTTGAGTCTGGGCTCTCCTGTTGTTGAGTCTGGGCTCTCCTGTTGTTGAGTCTGGGCTCTCCTGTTGTTGAGTCTGGGCTCTCCTGTTGTTGAGTCTGGGCTCTCCTGCTGTTGAGTCTGGGCTCTCCTGTTGAGTCTGGGCTCTCCTGTTGAGTCTGGGCTCTCCTGTTGTTGAGTGTGGGCTCTCCTGTTGTTGAGTCTGGGCTCTCCTGTTGTTGAGTCTGGGCTCTCCTGCTGAGTCTGGGCTCTCCTGTTGTTGAGTCTGGGCTCTCCTGTTGTTGAGTCTGGGCTCTCCTGTTGAGTCTGGGCTCTCCTGTTGTTGAGTCTGGACTCTCCTGCTGTTGAGCCTGGGCTCTCCTGTTGTTGAGCCTGGGCTCTCCTGTTGTTGAGTCTGGGCTCTCCTGTTGAGTCTGGGCTCTCCTGTTGTTGAGTCTGGGCTCTCCTTTTGAGTCTGGGCTCTCCTGTTGTTGAGTCTGGACTCTCCTGCTGTTGAGCCTGGGCTCTCCTGTTGTTGAGCCTGGGCTCTCCTGTTGTTGAGTCTGGGCTCTCCTGTTGTTGAGTCTGGGCTCTCCTGTTGAGTCTGGGCTCTCCTGTTGTTGTGTCTGGGCTCTCCTGTTGAGGCTGGGCTCTCCTGTTGCTGAGTCTGGGCTCTCCTGTTGTTGAGTCTGGGCTCTCCTGTTGTTGAGTCTGGGCTCTCCTGTTGTTGAGTGTGGGTTCTCCTGTTGTTGAGTGTGGGCTCTCCTGTTGAGTGTGGGCTCTCCTGTTGTTGAGTCTGGGCTCTCCTGTTATTGAGTCTGGGCTCTCCTGTTGTTGAGTCTGGGCTCTCCTGTTGCTGAGTCTGGGCTCTCCTGTTGCTGAGTCTGGGCTCTCCTGTTGCTGAGTCTGGGCTCTCCTGTTGAGTCTGGGCTCTCCTGTTGTTGAGTCTGGGCTCTCCTGCTGAGTCTGGGCTCTCCTGTTGTTGAGTCTGGGCTCTCCTGTTGTTGAGTCTGGGCTCTCCTGCTGAGTCTGGGCTCTCCTGCTGAGTCTGGGCTCTCCTGTTGTTGAGTCTGGGCTCTCCTGTTGTTGAGTGTGGGCTCTCCTGTTGCTGAGTGTGGGCTCTCCTGTTGTTGAGTCTGGGCTCTCCTGTTGTTGAGTCTGGGCTCTCCTGCTGAGTCTGGGCTCTCCTGCTGAGTCTGGGCTCTCCTGTTGTTGAGTCTGGGCTCTCCTGTTGTTGAGTGTGGGCTCTCCTGTTGAGTCTGGGCTCTCCTGCTGAGTCTGGGCTCTCCTGTTGAGTCTGGGCTCTCCTGTTGTTGAGTCTGGGCTCTCCTGTTGTTGAGTCTGGGCTCTCCTGTTGTTGAGTCTGGGCTCTCCTGTTGTTGAGTCTGGGCTCTCCTGTTGAGTCTGGGCTCTCCTGTTGTTGAGTCGGGGCTCTCCTACTGAGTCTGGGCTCTCCTGTTGTTGAGTCTGGGCTCTCCTGTTGAGTCTGGGCTCTCCTGTTGTTGAGTGTGGGCTCTCCTGTTGTTGAGTCTGGGCTCTCCAGTTGTTGAGTCTGGGCTCTCCAGTTGTTGAGTCTGGGCTCTCCTGTTGTTGAGTCTGGGCTCTCCTGCTGAGTCTGGGCTCTCCTGCTGAGTCTGGGCTCTCCTGCTGAGTCTGGGCTCTCCTGTTGTTGAGTCTGGACTCTCCAGTTGTTGAGTCTGGGCTCTCCTGTTGAGTGTGGGCTCTCCTGTTGTTGAGTCTGGGCTCTCCTGTTGAGTCTGGGCTCTCCTGTTGTTGAGTCTGGGGTCTCCTGTTGTTGAGTCTGGGCTCTCCTGTTGTTGAGTCTGGGCTCTCCTGCTGAGTCTGGACTCTCCTGTTGTTGAGTCTGGACTCTCCTGTTGTTGAGTGTGGGCTCTCCTGTTGTTGAGTCTGGGCTCTCCTGTTGTTGAGTGTGGGCTCTCCTGTTGTTGAGTCTAGGCTCTCCTGTTGTTGAGTCTGGGCTCTCCTGTTGTTGAGTCTGGGCTCTCCTACTGAGTCTGGGCTCTCCTGTTGTTGAGTCTGGGCTCTCCTGTTGTTGAGTCTGGGCTCTCCTGTTGTTGAGTGTGGGCTCTCCTGTTGTTGAGTCTGGGCTCTCCTACTGAGTCTGGGCTCTCCTGCTGAGTCTGGACTCTCCTGTTGTTGAGACTGGGCTCTCCTGTTGTTGAGTCTGGGCTCTCCTGTTGTTGAGTGTGGGCTCTCCTGTTGTTGAGTCTGGGCTCTCCTGCTGAGTGTGGGCTCTCCTGCTGAGTCTGGGCTCTCCTGTTGAGTCTGGGCTCTCCTGTTGCTGAGTCTGGGCTCTCCTGCTGAGTCTGGGCTCTCCTGTTGTTGAGTCTGGGCTCTCTTGCTGAGTCTGGGCTCTCCTGTTGTTGAGTCTGGGCTCTCCTGTTGCTGAGTCTGGGCTCTCCTGTTGTTGAGTCTGGGCTCTCCTGTTGTTGAGTCTGGGCTCTCCTGTTGCTGAGTCTGGGCTCTCCTGTTGCTGAGTCTGGGCTCTCCTGTTGAGTCTGGGCTCTCCTGTTGTTGAGTTTGGGCTCGCCTGTTGTTGAGTCTGGGCTCTCCTGTTGAGCCTGGGCTCTCCTGTTGTTGAGTGTGGGCTCTCCTGTTGTTGAGTCTCGGCTCTCCTGTTGTTGAGTGTGGGCTCTCCTGTTGAGTCTGGGCTCTCCTGTCGTTGAGTCTGGGCTCTCCTGTTGTTGAGTCTGGGCTCTCCTGTTTAGTGTGGGCTCTCCTGTTGTTGAGTGTGGGCTCTCCTGCTGAGTCTGGGCTCTCCTGTTGTTGAGTCTGGGCTCTCCTGTTGTTGAGTCTGGGCTCTTCTGGTTTTGAGTCTGGGCTCTCCTGCTGAGTCTGGGCTCTCCTGTTGTTGAGTCTGGACTCTCCTGTTGTTGAGTCTGGACTCTCCTGTTGTTGAGTGTGGGCTCTCCTGTTGCTGAGTGTGGGCTCTCCTGTTGTTGAGTCTGGGCTCTCCTGCTGAGTCTGGGCTCTCCTGCTGAGTCTGGGCTCTCCTGTTGTTGAGTCTGGGCTCTCCTGTTGTTGAGTCTGGGCTCTCCTGTTGCTGAGCCTGGGCTCTCCTGTTGCTCAGCCTGGGCTCTCCTGCTGAGTCTGGGCTCTCCTGTTGTTGAGTCTGGGCTCTCCTGCTGAGTGTGGGCTCTCCTGCTGAGTCTGGGCTCTCCTGTTGTTGAGTCTGGGCTCTCCTGTTGAGTGTGGGCTCTCCTGTTGTTGAGTCTGGGCTCTCCTGTTGTTGAGTCTGGGCTCTCCTGTTGCTGAGCCTGGGCTCTCCTGCTGAGTCTGGGCTCTCCTGTTGTTGAGTCTGGGCTCTCCTGCTGAGTGTGGGCTCTCCTGCTGAGTCTGGCCTCTCCTGTTGAGTGTGGGCTCTCCTGTTGTTGAGTCTGGGCTCTCCTGCTGAGTCTGGGCTCTCCTGTTGTTGAGTCTGGGCTCTCCTGCTGAGTGTGGGCTCTCCTGCTGAGTGTGGGCTCTCCTGTTGTTGAGTCTGGGCTCTCCTGCTGAGTCTGGGCTCTCCTGTTGTTGAGTCTGGGCTATCCTGTTGAGTCTGGGCTCTCCTGTTGAGTGTGGGCTCTCCTGTTGTTGAGTCTGGGCTCTCCTGTTATTGAGTCTGGGCTCTCCTGTTGTTGAGTCTGGGCTGTCCTGCTGAGTCTGGGCTCTCCTGTTGTTGAGTGTGGGCTCTCCTGTTGAGTGTGGGCTCTCCTGTTGTTGAGTCTGGGCTCTCCTGTTGAGTCTGGGCTCTCCTGTTGTTGAGTCTGGACTCTCCTGTTGTTGAGTCTGGGCTGTCCTGTTGAGTCTGGGCTCTCCTGTTGCTGAGTCTGGGCTCTCCTGTTGTTGAGTCTGGGCTCTCCTGTTGAGTCTGGGCTCTCCTGTTGAGTCTGGGCTCTCCTGTTGTTGAGTCTGGGCTCTCCTGCTGAGTGTGGGCTCTCCTGTTGTTGAGTGTGGGCTCTCCTGTTGTTGAGTCTGGGCTCTCCTGTTGAGTGTGGGCTCTCCTGTTGTTGAGTCTGGGCTCTCCTGTTGTTGAGTCTGGGCTCTCCTGTTGCTGAACCTGGGCTCTCCTGCTGAGTCTGGGCTCTCCTGTTGTTGAGTCTGGGCTCTCCTGCTGAGTGTGGGCTCTCCTGCTGAGTCTGGGCTCTCCTGCTGAGTGTGGGCTCTCCTGTTGTTGAGTCTGGGCTCTCCTGTTGTTGAGTGTGGGCTCTCCTGCTGAGTCTGGGCTCTCCTGTTGAGTCTGGGCTCTCCTGTTGTTGAGTCTGGACTCTCCTGTTGCTGAGTCTGGGCTCTCCTGTTGCTGAGTCTGTGCTCTCCTGTTGCTGAGTCTGGGCTCTCCTGTTGTTGAGTCTGGGCTCTCCTGTTATTGAGTCTGGGCTCTCCTGTTGAGTCTGGGCTCTCCTGTTGAGTCTGGGCTCTCCTGTTGTTGAGTCTGGGCTCTCCTGCTGAGTGTGGGCTCTCCTGTTGTTGAGTGTGGGCTCTCCTGTTGTTGAGTCTGGACTCTCCTGTTGCTGAGTCTGGGCTCTCCTGTTGCTGAGTCTGGGCTCTCCTGTTGCTGAGTCTGGGCTCTCCTGTTGTTGAGTCTGGGCTCTCCTGTTATTGAGTCTGGGCTCTCCTGTTGAGTCTGGGCTCTCCTGTTGAGTCTGGGCTCTCCTGTTGTTGAGTCTGGGCTCTCCTGCTGAGTGTGGGCTCTCCTGTTGTTGAGTGTGGGCTCTCCTGTTGTTGAGTCTGGGCTCTCCTGTTGCTGAGTCTGGGCTCTCCTGTTGTTGAGTCTGGGCTCTCCTGCTGAGTCTGGGCTCTCCTGTTGTTGAGTCTGGGCTCTCCTGTTGTTGAGTCTGGGCTCTCCTGTTGAGTCTGGGCTCTCCAGTTGTTGAGTCTGGGCTCTCCTGTTGTTGAGTCTGGGCTCTCCAGTTGTTGAGTGTGGGCTCTCCTGTTGTTGAGTCTGGGCTCTCCTGTTGTTGAGTCTGGGCTCTCCTGTTGTTGAGTCTGGGCTCTCCTGTTGAGTCTGGGCTCTCCTGTTGTTGAGTGTGGGCTCTCCTGTTGTTGAGTCTGGGCTCTTCTGCTGTTGAGTCTGGGCTCTCCTGTTGAGTCTGGGCTCTCCTGTTGTTGAGTGTGGGCTCTCCTGTTGTTGAGTCTGGGCTCTCCTGTTGTTGAGTCTGGGCTCTCCTGCTGAGTCTGGGCTCTCCTGTTGTTGAGTCTGGGCTCTCCTGTTGAGTCTGGGCTCTCCTGTTGTTGAGTCTGGGCTCTCCTGTTGTTGAGTCTGGGCTCTCCTGTTGTTGAGTCTGGGCTCTCCTGTTGTTGAGTCTGGGCTCTCCTGTTGTTGAGTCTGGGCTCTCCTGTTGAGTCTGGGCTCTCCTGTTGTTGAGTGTGGGCTCTCCTGTTGTTGAGTCTGGGCTCTCCTGTTGTTGAGTCTGGGCTCTCCTGCTGAGTCTGGGCTCTCCTGTTGTTGAGTCTGGGCTCTCCTGTTGTTGAGTCTGGGCTCTCCTGTTGTTGAGTCTGGGCTCTCCTTTTGAGTCTGGGCTCTCCTGTTGTTGAGTCTGGACTCTCCTGCTGTTGAGCCTGGGCTCTCCTGTTGTTGAGCCTGGGCTCTCCTGTTGTTGAGTCTGGGCTCTCCTGATGTTGAGTCTGGGCTCTCCTGTTGAGTCTGGGCTCTCCTGTTGTTGAGTCTGGACTCTCCTGCTGTTGAGCCTGGGCTCTCCTGTTGTTGAGCCTGGGCTCTCCTGTTGTTGAGTCTGGGCTCTCCTGTTGCTGAGCCTGGGCTCTCCTGCTGAGTCTGGGCTCTCCTGTTGTTGAGTCTGGGCTCTCCTGCTGAGTGTGGGCTCTCCTGCTGAGTCTGGCCTCTCCTGTTGAGTGTGGGCTCTCCTGTTGTTGAGTCTGGGCTCTCCTGCTGAGTCTGGGCTCTCCTGTTGTTGAGTCTGGGCTCTCCTGCTGAGTGTGGGCTCTCCTGCTGAGTGTGGGCTCTCCTGTTGAGTCTGGGCTCTCCTGTTGTTGAGTCTGGGCTATCCTGTTGAGTCTGGGCTCTCCTGTTGAGTGTGGGCTCTCCTGTTGTTGAGTCTGGGCTCTCCTGTTATTGAGTCTGGGCTCTCCTGTTGTTGAGTCTGGGCTGTCCTGCTGAGTCTGGGCTCTCCTGTTGTTGAGTGTGGGCTCTCCTGTTGAGTGTGGGCTCTCCTGTTGTTGAGTCTGGGCTCTCCTGTTGAGTCTGGGCTCTCCTGTTGTTGAGTCTGGACTCTCCTGTTGTTGAGTCTGGGCTGTCCTGTTGAGTCTGGGCTCTCCTGTTGCTGAGTCTGGGCTCTCCTGTTGTTGAGTCTGGGCTCTCCTGTTGAGTCTGGGCTCTCCTGTTGAGTCTGGGCTCTCCTGTTGTTGAGTCTGGGCTCTCCTGCTGAGTGTGGGCTCTCCTGTTGTTGAGTGTGGGCTCTCCTGTTGTTGAGTCTGGGCTCTCCTGTTGTTGAGTCTGGGCTCTCCTGTTGCTGAACCTGGGCTCTCCTGCTGAGTCTGGGCTCTCCTGTTGTTGAGTCTGGGCTCTCCTGCTGAGTGTGGGCTCTCCTGCTGAGTCTGGGCTCTCCTGCTGAGTGTGGGCTCTCCTGTTGTTGAGTCTGGGCTCTCCTGTTGTTGAGTGTGGGCTCTCCTGCTGAGTCTGGGCTCTCCTGTTGAGTCTGGGCTCTCCTGTTGTTGAGTCTGGACTCTCCTGTTGCTGAGTCTGGGCTCTCCTGTTGCTGAGTCTGTGCTCTCCTGTTGCTGAGTCTGGGCTCTCCTGTTGTTGAGTCTGGGCTCTCCTGTTATTGAGTCTGGGCTCTCCTGTTGAGTCTGGGCTCTCCTGTTGAGTCTGGGCTCTCCTGTTGTTGAGTCTGGGCTCTCCTGCTGAGTGTGGGCTCTCCTGTTGTTGAGTGTGGGCTCTCCTGTTGTTGAGTCTGGACTCTCCTGTTGCTGAGTCTGGGCTCTCCTGTTGCTGAGTCTGGGCTCTCCTGTTGCTGAGTCTGGGCTCTCCTGTTGTTGAGTCTGGGCTCTCCTGTTATTGAGTCTGGGCTCTCCTGTTGAGTCTGGGCTCTCCTGTTGAGTCTGGGCTCTCCTGTTGTTGAGTCTGGGCTCTCCTGCTGAGTGTGGGCTCTCCTGTTGTTGAGTGTGGGCTCTCCTGTTGTTGAGTCTGGGCTCTCCTGTTGCTGAGTCTGGGCTCTCCTGTTGTTGAGTCTGGGCTCTCCTGCTGAGTCTGGGCTCTCCTGTTGTTGAGTCTGGGCTCTCCTGTTGTTGAGTCTGGGCTCTCCTGTTGAGTCTGGGCTCTCCAGTTGTTGAGTCTGGGCTCTCCTGTTGTTGAGTCTGGGCTCTCCAGTTGTTGAGTGTGGGCTCTCCTGTTGTTGAGTCTGGGCTCTCCTGTTGTTGAGTCTGGGCTCTCCTGTTGTTGAGTCTGGGCTCTCCTGTTGAGTCTGGGCTCTCCTGTTGTTGAGTGTGGGCTCTCCTGTTGTTGAGTCTGGGCTCTTCTGCTGTTGAGTCTGGGCTCTCCTGTTGAGTCTGGGCTCTCCTGTTGTTGAGTGTGGGCTCTCCTGTTGTTGAGTCTGGGCTCTCCTGTTGTTGAGTCTGGGCTCTCCTGCTGAGTCTGGGCTCTCCTGTTGTTGAGTCTGGGCTCTCCTGTTGAGTCTGGGCTCTCCTGTTGTTGAGTCTGGGCTCTCCTGTTGTTGAGTCTGGGCTCTCCTGTTGTTGAGTCTGGGCTCTCCTGTTGTTGAGTCTGGGCTCTCCTGTTGTTGAGTCTGGGCTCTCCTGTTGAGTCTGGGCTCTCCTGTTGTTGAGTGTGGGCTCTCCTGTTGTTGAGTCTGGGCTCTCCTGTTGTTGAGTCTGGGCTCTCCTGCTGAGTCTGGGCTCTCCTGTTGTTGAGTCTGGGCTCTCCTGTTGTTGAGTCTGGGCTCTCCTGTTGTTGAGTCTGGGCTCTCCTTTTGAGTCTGGGCTCTCCTGTTGTTGAGTCTGGACTCTCCTGCTGTTGAGCCTGGGCTCTCCTGTTGTTGAGCCTGGGCTCTCCTGTTGTTGAGTCTGGGCTCTCCTGATGTTGAGTCTGGGCTCTCCTGTTGAGTCTGGGCTCTCCTGTTGTTGAGTCTGGACTCTCCTGCTGTTGAGCCTGGGCTCTCCTGTTGTTGAGCCTGGGCTCTCCTGTTGTTGAGTCTGGGCTCTCCTGTTGAGTCTGGGCTCTCCTTTTGTTGAGTCTGGGCTCTCCTTTTGAGTCTGGGCTCTCCTGTTGTTGAGTCTGGGCTCTCCTGTTGTTGAGTCTGGGCTCTCCTGTTGTTGAGTCTGGGCTCTCCTGTTGTTGAGTCTGGGCTCTCCTGTTGTTGAGTCTGGGCTCTCCTGTTGTTGAGTCTGGGCTCTCCTGTTGAGTCTGGGCTCTCCTGTTGTTGAGTCTGGGCTCTCCTTTTGAGTCTGGGCTCTCCTGTTGTTGAGTCTGGGCTCTCCTGTTGTTGAGTCTGGGCTCTCCTGTTGTTGAGTCTGGGCTCTCCTGTTGTTGAGTCTGGACTCTCCTGCTGTTGAGCCTGGGCTCTCCTGTTGTTCAGCCTGGGCTCTCCTGTTGTTGAGCCTGGGCTCTCCTGTTGTTGAGTCTGGGCTCTCCTGTTGAGTCTGGGCTCTCCTGTTGTTGTGTCTGGGCTCTCCTGTTGTTGAGTCTGGGCTCTCCTGTTGAGTCTGGGCTCTCCTGTTGTTGAGTGTGGACTCTCCTGCTGTTGAGCCTGGGCTCTCCTGTTGTTGAGCCTGGGCTCTCCTGTTGTTGAGTCTGGGCTCTCCTGTTGAGTCTGGGCTCTCCTGTTGTTGAGTCTGGGCTCTCCTTTTGAGTCTGGGCTCTCCTGTTGTTGAGTCTGGACTCTCCTGCTGTTGAGCCTGGGCTCTCCTGTTGTTGAGCCTGGGCTCTCCTGTTGTTGAGTCTGGGCTCTCCTGTTGTTGAGTCTGGGCTCTCCTGTTGAGTCTGCGCTCTCCTGTTGTTGTGTCTGGGCTCTCCTGTTGAGGCTGGGCTCTCCTGTTGCTGAGTCTGGGCTCTCCTGTTGTTGAGTCTGGGCTCTCCTGTTGTTGAGTCTGGGCTCTCCTGTTGTTGAGTGTGGGTTCTCCTGTTGTTGAGTGTGGGCTCTCCTGTTGAGTGTGGGCTCTCCTGTTGTTGAGTCTGGGCTCTCCTGTTATTGAGTCTGGGCTCTCCTGTTGTTGAGTCTGGGCTCTCCTGTTGAGTCTGCGCTCTCCTGTTGTTGTGTCTGGGCTCTCCTGTTGAGTCTGCGCTCTCCTGTTGTTGTGTCTGGGCTCTCCTGTTGAGGCTGGGCTCTCCTGTTGCTGAGTCTGGGCTCTCCTGTTGTTGAGTCTGGGCTCTCCTGTTGAGTCTGCGCTCTCCTGTTGTTGTGTCTGGGCTCTCCTGTTGAGTCTGCGCTCTCCTGTTGTTGTGTCTGGGCTCTCCTGTTGAGGCTGGGCTCTCCTGTTGCTGAGTCTGGGCTCTCCTGTTGTTGAGTCTGGGCTCTCCTGTTGCTGAGTCTGGGCTCTCCTGTTGCTGAGTCTGGGCTCTCCTGTTGCTGAGTCTGGGCTCTCCTGTTGAGTCTGGGCTCTCCTGTTGTTGAGTCTGGGCTCTCCTGCTGAGTCTGGGCTCTCCTGTTGTTGAGTCTGGGCTCTCCTGTTGTTGAGTCGGGGCTCTCCTGCTGAGTCTGGGCTCTCCTGCTGAGTCTGGGCTCTCCTGTTGTTGAGTCTGGGTTCTCCTGTTGTTGAGTGTGGGCTCTCCTGTTGCTGAGTGTGGGCTCTCCTGTTGTTGAGTCTGGGCTCTCCTGTTGTTGAGTCTGGGCTCTCCTGCTGAGTCTGGGCTCTCCTGCTGAGTCTGGGCTCTCCTGTTGTTGAGTCTGGGCTCTCCTGTTGTTGAGTGTGGGCTCTCCTGTTGAGTCTGGGCTCTCCTGCTGAGTCTGGGCTCTCCTGTTGAGTCTGGGCTCTCCTGTTGTTGAGTCTGGGCTCTCCTGTTGTTGAGTCTGGGCTCTCCTGTTGTTGAGTCTGGGCTCTCCTGTTGTTGAGTCTGGGCTCTCCTGTTGAGTCTGGGCTCTCCTGTTGTTGAGTCTGGGCTCTCCTACTGAGTCTCGGCTCTCCTGTTGTTGAGTCTGGGCTCTCCTGTTGAGTCTGGGCTCTCCTGTTGTTGAGTGTGGGCTCTCCTGTTGTTGAGTCTGGGCTCTCCAGTTGTTGAGTCTGGGCTCTCCTGTTGAGTCTGGGTTCTCCTGTTGTTGAGTGTGGGCTCTCCTGTTGTTGAGTGTGGGTTCTCCTGTTGAGTGTGGGCTCTCCTGTTGTTGAGTCTGGGCTCTCCTGTTGCTGAGTCTGGGCTCTCCTGTTGAGTCTGGGCTCTCCTGTTGAGTCTGGGCTCTCCTGTTGTTGAGTGTGGGCTCTCCTGTTGTTGAGTGTGGGTTCTCCTGTTGAGTGTGGGCTCTCCTGTTGTTGAGTCTGGGCTCTCCTGTTGTTGAGTCTGGGCTCTCCTGTTGTTGAGTCTGGGCTCTCCTGTTGAGTCTGGGCTCTCCTGTTGTTGAGTCTGGGCTCTCCTACTGAGTCTGGGCTCTCCAGTTGTTGAGTCTGGGCTCTCCTGTTGAGTCTGGGCTCTCCTGTTGTTGAGTCTGGGCTCTCCTGTTGTTGAGTCTGGGCTCTCCTGTTGAGTCTGGGCTCTCCTGTTGTTGAGTCTGGGCTCTCCTACTGAGTCTGGGCTCTCCTGTTGTTGAGTCTGGGCTCTCCTGTTGAGTCTGGGCTCTCCTGTTGTTGAGTGTGGGCTCTCCTGTTGTTGAGTCTGGGCTCTCCTGTTGTTGAGTCTGGGCTCTCCTGTTGAGTCTGGGCTCTCCTGTTGTTGAGTGTGGGCTCTCCTGTTGTTGAGTCTGGGCTCTCCTGTTGTTGAGTCTGGGCTCTCCTGCTGAGTCTGGGCTCTCCTGTTGTTGAGTCTGGGCTCTCCTGTTGTTGAGTCTGGGCTCTCCTGTTGAGTCTGGGCTCTCCTGTTGTTGAGTGTGGGCTCTCCTGTTGTTGAGTCTGGGCTCTCCTGTTGTTGAGTCTTGGCTCTCCTGCTGAGTCTGGGCTCTCCTGTTGTTGAGTCTGGGCTCTCCTGTTGTTGAGTCTGGGCTCTCCTGTTGTTGAGTCTGGGCTCTCCTTTTGAGTCTGGGCTCACCTGTTGTTGAGTCTGGACTCTCCTGCTGTTGAGCCTGGGCTCTCCTGTTGTTGAGCCTGGGCTCTCCTGTTGTTGAGTCTGGGCTCTCCTGTTGTTGAGTCTGGGCTCTCCTGTTGAGTCTGGGCTCTCCTGTTGTTGAGTCTGGACTCTCCTGCTGTTGAGCCTGGGCTCTCCTGTTTTTGAGCCTGTGCTCTCCTGTTGTTGAGTCTGGGCTCTCCTGTTGAGTCTGGGCTCTCCTGTTGTTGAGTCTGGGCTCTCCTTTTGAGTCTGGGCTCTCCTGTTGTTGAGTCTGGACTCTCCTGCTGTTGAGCCTGGGCTCTCCTGTTGTTGAGCCTGGGCTCTCCTGTTGTTGAGTCTGGGCTCTCCTGTTGTTGAGTCTGGGCTCTCCTGTTGAGTCTGGGCTCTCCTGTTGTTGTGTCTGGGCTCTCCTGTTGAGGCTGGGCTCTCCTGTTGCTGAGTCTGGGCTCTCCTGTTGTTGAGTCTGGGCTCTCCTGTTGTTGAGTCTGGGCTCTCCTGTTGTTGAGTGTGGGTTCTCCTGTTGTTGAGTGTGGGCTCTCCTGTTGAGTGTGGGCTCTCCTGTTGTTGAGTCTGGGCTCTCCTGTTATTGAGTCTGGGCTCTCCTGTTGTTGAGTCTGGGCTCTCCTGTTGCTGAGTCTGGGCTCTCCTGTTGCTGAGTCTGGGCTCACCTGTGGCTGAGTCTGGGCTCTCCTGTTGAGTCTGGGCTCTCCTGTCGTTGAGTCTGGGCTCTCCTGCTGAGTCTGGGCTCTCCTGTTGTTGAGTCTGGGCTCTCCTGTTGTTGAGTCTGGGCTCTCCTGCTGAGTCTGGGCTCTCCTGCTGAGTCTGGGCTCTCCTGTTGTTGAGTCTGGGCTCTCCTGTTGTTGAGTGTGGGCTCTCCTGTTGCTGAGTGTGGGCTCTCCTGTTGTTGAGTCTGGGCTCTCCTGTTGTTGAGTCTGGGCTCTCCTGCTGAGTCTGGGCTCTCCTGCTGAGTCTGGGCTCTCCTGTTGTTGAGTCTGGGCTCTCCTGTTGTTGAGTGTGGGCTCTCCTGTTGAGTCTGGGCTCTCCTGCTGAGTCTGGGCTCTCCTGTTGAGTCTGGGCTCTCCTGTTGTTGAGTCTGGGCTCTCCTGTTGTTGAGTCTGGGCTCTCCTGTTGTTGAGTCTGGGCTCTCCTGTTGAGTCTGGGCTCTCCTGTTGTTGAGTCTGGGCTCTCCTGTTGAGGCTGGGCTCTCCTGTTGCTGAGTCTGGGCTCTCCTGTTGTTGAGTCTGGGCTCTCCTGTTGTTGAGTCTGGGCTCTCCTGTTGTTGAGTGTGGGTTCTCCTGTTGTTGAGTGTGGGCTCTCCTGTTGAGTGTGGGCTCTCCTGTTGTTGAGTCTGGGCTCTCCTGTTATTGAGTCTGGGCTCTCCTGTTGCTGAGTCTGGGCTCTCCTGTTGCTGAGTCTGGGCTCTCCTGTTGCTGAGTCTGGGCTCTCCTGTTGCTGAGTCTGGGCTCTCCTGTTGAGTCTGGGCTCTCCTGTTGTTGAGTCTGGGCTCTCCTGCTGAGTCTGGGCTCTCCTGTTGTTGAGTCTGGGCTCTCCTGTTGTTGAGTCTGGGCTCTCCTGCTGAGTCTGGGCTCTCCTGCTGAGTCTGGGCTCTCCTGTTGTTGAGTCTGGGCTCTCCTGTTGTTGAGTGTGGGCTCTCCTGTTGCTGAGTGTGGGCTCTCCTGTTGTTGAGTCTGGGCTCTCCTGTTGTTGAGTCTGGGCTCTCCTGCTGAGTCTGGGCTCTCCTGCTGAGTCTGGGCTCTCCTGTTGTTGAGTCTGGGCTCTCCTGTTGTTGAGTGTGGGCTCTCCTGTTGAGTCTGGGCACTCCTGCTGAGTCTGGGATCTCCTGTTGAGTCTGGGCTCTCCTGTTGTTGAGTCTGGGCTCTCCTGTTGTTGAGTCTGGGCTCTCCTGTTGTTGAGTCTGGGCTCTCCTGTTGTTGAGTCTGGGCTCTCCTGTTGAGTCTGGGCTCTCCTGTTGTTGAGTCTGGGCTCTCCTACTGAGTCTGGGCTCTCCTGTTGTTGAGTCTGGGCTCTCCTGTTGAGTCTGGGCTCTCCTGTTGTTGAGTGTGGGCTCTCCTGTTGTTGAGTCTGGGCTCTCCTGTTGTTGAGTGTGGGCTCTCCTGTTGAGTCTGGGCACTCCTGCTGAGTCTGGGCTCTCCTGTTGAGTCTGGGCTCTCCTGTTGTTGAGTCTGGGCTCTCCTGTTGTTGAGTCTGGGCTCTCCTGTTGAGTCTGGGCTCTCCAGTTGTTGAGTGTGGGCTCTCCTGTTGTTGAGTCTGGGCTCTCCTGTTGTTGAGTCTGGGCTCTCCTGTTGTTGAGTCTGGGCTCTCCTGTTGAGTCTGGGCTCTCCTGTTGTTGAGTGTGGGCTCTCCTGTTGTTGAGTCTGGGCTCTCCTGTTGTTGAGTCTGGGCTCTCCTGTTGAGTCTGGGCTCTCCTGTTGTTGAGTGTGGGCTCTCCTGTTGTTGAGTCTGGGCTCTCCTGTTGTTGAGTCTGGGCTCTCCTGCTGAGTCTGGGCTCTCCTGTTGTTGAGTCTGGGCTCTCCTGTTGAGTCTGGGCTCTCCTGTTGTTGAGTGTGGGCTCTCCTGTTGTTGAGTCTGGGCTCTCCTGTTGTTGAGTCTTGGCTCTCCTGCTGAGTCTGGGCTCTCCTGTTGTTGAGTCTGGGCTCTCCTGTTGTTGAGTCTGGGCTCTCCTGTTGTTGAGTCTGGGCTCTCCTTTTGAGTCTGGGCTCACCTGCTGTTGAGTCTGGACTCTCCTGCTGTTGAGCCTGGGCTCTCCTGTTGTTGAGCCTGGGCTCTCCTGTTGTTGAGTCTGGGCTCTCCTGTTGTTGAGTCTGGGCTCTCCTGTTGAGTCTGGGCTCTCCTGTTGTTGAGTCTGGACTCTCCTGCTTTTGAGCCTGGGCTCTCCTGTTGTTGAGCCTGGGCTCTCCTGTTGTTGAGTCTGGGCTCTCCTGTTGAGTCTGGGCTCTCCTGTTGTTGAGTCTGGGCTCTCCTTTTGAGTCTGGGCTCTCCTGTTGTTGAGTCTGGACTCTCCTGCTGTTGAGCCTGGGCTCTCCTGTTGTTGAGCCTGGGCTCTCCTGTTGTTGAGTCTGGGCTCTCCTGTTGTTGAGTCTGGGCTCTCCTGTTGAGTCTGGGCTCTCCTGTTGTTGTGTCTGGGCTCTCCTGTTGAGGCTGGGCTCTCCTGTTGCTGAGTCTGGGCTCTCCTGTTGTTGAGTCTGGGCTCTCCTGTTGTTGAGTCTGGGCTCTCCTGTTGTTGAGTCTGGGCTCTCCTGTTGAGTCTGGGCTCTCCTGTTGTTGATTCTGGGCTCTCCTGTTGTTGAGTCTGGGCTCTCCTGTTGCTGAGCCTGGGCTCTCCTGTTGCTCAGCCTGGGCTCTCCTGCTGAGTCTGGGCTCTCCTGTTGTTGAGTCTGGGCTCTCCTGCTGAGTGTGGGCTCTCCTGCTGAGTCTGGGCTCTCCTGTTGTTGAGTCTGGGCTCTCCTGTTGAGTGTGGGCTCTCCTGTTGTTGAGTGTGGGCTCTCCTGTTGTTGAGTCTGGGCTCTCCTGTTGCTGAGCCTGGGCTCTCCTGCTGAGTCTGGGCTCTCCTGTTGTTGAGTCTGGGCTCTCCTGCTGAGTGTGGCCTCTCCTGCTGAGTCTGGGCTCTCCTGTTGAGTGTGGGCTCTCCTGTTGTTGAGTCTGGGCTCTCCTGCTGAGTCTGGGCTCTCCTGTTGTTGAGTCTGGGCTCTCCTGCTGAGTGTGGGCTCTCCTGCTGAGTGTGGGCTCTCCTGTTGAGTCTGGGCTCTCCTGTTGTTGAGTCTGGGCTATCCTGTTGAGTCTGGGCTCTCCTGCTGAGTGTGGGCTCTCCTGCTGAGTCTGGGCTCTCCTGTTGAGTGTGGGCTCTCCTGTTGTTGAGTCTGGGCTCTCCTGCTGAGTCTGGGCTCTCCTGTTGTTGAGTCTGGGCTCTCCTGCTGAGTGTGGGCTCTCCTGCTGAGTGTGGGCTCTCCTGTTGAGTCTGGGCTCTCCTGTTGTTGAGTCTGGGCTCTCCTGTTATTGAGTCTGGGCTCTCCTGTTGTTGAGTCTGGGCTCTCCTGCTGAGTCTGGGCTCTCCTGTTGTTGAGTGTGGGCTCTCCTGTTGAGTGTGGGCTCTCCTGTTGTTGAGTCTGGGCTCTCCTGTTGAGTCTGGGCTCTCCTGTTGTTGAGTCTGGACTCTCCTGTTGTTGAGTCTGGGCTCTCCTGTTGAGTCTGGGCTCTCTTGTTGCTGAGTCTGGGCTCTCCTGTTGTTGAGTCTGGGCTCTCCTGTTGAGTCTGGGCTCTCCTGTTGAGTCTGGGCTCTCCTGTTGTTGAGTCTGGGCTCTCCTGCTGAGTGTGGGCTCTCCTGTTGTTGAGTGTGGGCTCTCCTGTTGTTGAGTCTGGGCTCTCCTGTTGAGTGTGGGCTCTCCTGTTGTTGAGTCTGGGCTCTCCTGTTGTTGAGTCTGGGCTCTCCTGTTGCTGAACCTGGGCTCTCCTGCTGAGTCTGGGCTCTCCTGTTGTTGAGTCTGGGCTCTCCTGCTGAGTGTGGGCTCTCCTGCTGAGTCTGGGCTCTCCTGCTGAGTGTGGGCTCTCCTGTTGTTGAGTCTGGGCTCTCCTGTTGTTGAGTGTGGGCTCTCCTGCTGAGTCTGGGCTCTCCTGTTGAGTCTGGGCTCTCCTGTTGTTGAGTCTGGGCTCTCCTGTTGTTGATTCCGGGCTCTCCTGTTGTTGAGTCTGGGCTCTCCTGTTGTTGAGTCTGGGCTCTCCTGTTGTTGAGTCTGGACTCTCCTGTTGCTGAGTCTGGGCTCTCCTGTTGCTGAGTCTGGGCTCTCCTGTTGCTGAGTCTGGGCTCTCCTGTTGTTGAGTCTGGGCTCTCCTGTTATTGAGTCTGGGCTCTCCTGTTGAGTCTGGGCTCTCCTGTTGAGTCTGGGCTCTCCTGTTGTTGAGTCTGGGCTCTCCTGCTGAGTGTGGGCTCTCCTGTTGTTGAGTGTGGGCTCTCCTGTTGTTGAGTCTGGACTCTCCTGTTGCTGAGTCTGGGCTCTCCTGTTGCTGAGTCTGGGCTCTCCTGTTGTTGAGTCTGGGCTCTCCTGCTGAGTCTGGGCTCTCCTGTTGTTGAGTCTGGGCTCTCCTGTTGTTGAGTCTGGGCTCTCCTGTTGAGTCTGGGCTCTCCAGTTGTTGAGTCTGGGCTCTCCTGTTGTTGAGTCTGGGCTCTCCAGTTGTTGAGTGTGGGCTCTCCTGTTGTTGAGTCTGGGCTCTCCTGCTGAGTCTGGGCTCTCCTGTTGTTGAGTCTGGGCTCTCCTGCTGAGTCTGGGCTCTCCTGTTGTTGATTCTGGGCTCTCCTGCTGAGTCTGGGCTCTCCTGCTTGCTCTCCAATTCTCTTCTTTCCTGTCCAGTTTGAAGAATCTTTCTCTAGTCCCAAATAACTTTCATTTCTACTCTCTTAAATATTATCTCTTCCATCAAAAGTGTATTTTCATTAAAAAAAATCCAAGAATTAGCTCTTTTCCTGTGTATTATTGAGGCAATGTTGCTACTCTAAGAGCAGGGCTACCTCCATGTCTGGCTGCTTGGATGGGGTAAGGGTTATAAGAAATTCCAGAGAAAACCACTTTGGTTGCACAGGGGAATTGGTAGAGAGAAAGTGCACCCTGCCTATGGCACAGTCTTGAGCTTGACTGGCAAGTCCCACCATGGGCTGGCCTCTTCTCTGGTGTCAACTCTCATCTTCCTCCACCAGGCTTCCATGGCCACCTCACTCAGGCCCAGCCGAACCGTCTCCGCCTTCCCGGCAACATGTGCTTCTGTGACCTCCACGTGGAAGGCCCATCTTCTATGCACTTGCTCTTCCTCCAAAAGAACCAGCTCTGGCACCTTTGCTTCTTTGTTTCTGTAAAAGAAGAATCCGTCCTACTTTCCATGTGTGGCAGAACTGAACCAAGAAGAAAATGTAAGATAAAACATCCATCTTACAGCAGAAACAAAACCATAATAAATCTAGGAATAAATCTCACAAAATGGAACAAAATCTTCATGGAGAACATGATAAAAGCCTATGTGAAAGACGGGAATGGAGAGACATTTGGCATTTGTGGATTGATAGACTTTCGTAAAGCTGTTGGTCTTTCCAAACAATGTATATACCAAATGCAATTTAAACTCAAGCCATTATAATACCTTTATTCATGGAACCAAATAACATTATAAAAATCCATGTAGAAGGAGAAAGGCAAGAATAGCCAAGACAGCTAAAAAGGAAAGGATGAGATAAAAGATTATCCTCTGCCAGATAGCAAAACATGTTATAAAGCAGTAGGAACTAAAACAGGCTGGTGTGGCACAGGAGGACCACACAGAGGAGTGGGGAGCAGAGGGAGAGACCCATGAGGGCCATGTTATGTAAAAGGGGGTGGGGCTTGACAAGTCAGTGTGGCTGTAGGGACTGTCACATGAATGGTGTTGCCATAATTTCTTTGCTTATGGAAAAAACACATCACCCTGAACTCAGACCACATACAAAATATAACATTCCAGAAGGATTCAGTGTCTAAATTTGAAAAATACAAATGCAACACTACAGAAGAAAATACAGAGGAAGCTTTCTCAAATGGTATGAAATACAATTAGTCAATGCCAATATTTAAACTCTCTCCATGACCAGTGACACTACAAAATGTTATTTTTTAACCAATATCAAAAGCTTAGGCCTCAACATATGTAAAGAACTACCAATTGAAAAGAAAAACTGCAATAGAAAAATGGGGAGAGGATATGAAGAGTCTCATGGATAAGGAACACGAAATTGCTAATAAACATACAAATAGGTATTTGATTTTACTAGCACACCCAGATTGTACATTAAAAACAAGATAACAAAATTTAAAGTCATGACAGAAGTTGTCAAAAACTTGATGGTATCAAATTTGATGGCATGATGGTATCAACTTTTTGCACAAATGTGGGGAAATGACACCATTATGTACACCGCGGGGTGAGTTTTACATTCGGAGAGCTACTCTGGAGAGCCATCTGACAGTTTCTAGTAAAATTAAAAACGTGCACAGCCCATGACTCTGCAATATCACTTCCGCATCTGTAGTTAGAAAGACATTCTAGCAAGTGCCTAAGGACTTACGGACAAAAATGTTAGTCGTAGCATCTAATAGCAAAATACTGGGAATATCCCAGATGTCCTTTAATAGGGAAACGGATAAATAAAATGTGGTGTTTTCACCAGATGGAATACTGTGCAGTTATTAAAAGGACTGAAAATAGAGCTGTCTATGTCAACATGGATAGATCTCAGAGCTACAGTGCTAAGTGAAAAAAAAGAAAGTTGAATAAATCTTTGAGTGTGATATTTGTGCAAATCCAGCGCACACACAGAACAATGCCTTACGTTGTGTATGGATACATATACATGCATATGTACCTGCGACGGTTACATGGAAGGTTGTTTCAGAGCAGCAGAGGAGGGGTAAGATCGACAGCCCTGGACTGGTTGGAAAGGTGCTTCTGCTTTAGGTACAGTTAGCTCTTCGGCCCCATCTCTCCCTCCCCAGCTCTTCCTCCTCTCTTCTTTCCTTACTTCCTATCTTTTCTCCACCTCCTCCTCCTTTAATAGATACTGTTTTCCTATTAGTCTGTAATTAAAAATATATTTACATAAAGATTTGATGCAAATATGATAAAATGTTAATACTTGTTAATTCTGGATGTTGAGAATATGGGTTGCATTATTTCTTGTACTTTTCAATGTTTTAAACTTTCCTAAAAGAAAAAAAAAAAAGGAATACTGTTCATTATAAAAATTCAGAAAATGAAGAAAAATATAAAAATCCCCTGAGAAAATGGAAGGGAGTCCTGGAATTTCAATACAACCTGGAGTCCCTGGTTCCTGGGCCTCCATTCTATTCTCTGCTGTTCTCTAAGTTCTAGCACACACAGTCTGTCCTGCAGTAAGCTAAGGGGCCTCTGCTCCTCTAGGTGATGCTGTCATCCAAAGTATAGGGATCACTCTTGTCCACCATAACCTGCTCTGCCAAAGGGTGCCCACAGTGCCCAGAGAATTAACCCATCCTGCCCCCAACAAATGCCACGTGCCCTAACATCAATGTGATTCAACCAGTTCCTATCAAATCCCTGCCATGTGCCCGGCAGCCTGCTAGAGACGGAGGTTCAAAGATAAGTAAGACTTGGTCTCTGCCCTCAACAAGCTCATGGTCTGGTGCAGTGTTTCTCAAATTCAAGTAACTTAGCAACTCCTTTTAAAGGGAAAGAAAAATTTCAGTCAACTGGTATTGTTTTAAACAAGTTTTATATGTACAAACACACAATAAGGAATCAATCTTTTCATGCTCGTAGTTCTATACTTTTTACAACAAAACACATTTTTTTCTAGTGAAACGTTATGAATAGAGTGGGGTCCGTTTGCTGGCACCCCATGAAAAGCCAATGACCGAAGCATGTGTCTTTGTAGTACAGAAAGAAAGTTTAATCACAGGGTGGCCATTGAGAGAAGATGGGAGATTTGCATCTCAGATCTGTCTTCCCCACAATGGGAAGGTGGGACATCGATGGGGAAGTGGTTAGGGGTGGTGCAAGGTGTGGGGATAGTGACTGGTTAAAGGGCTCGAAGCGTCCTTTAGTGACCTGCAGGCGCACAGGGCTTCTGCGTGCTCAGAAGATGGCAGCATTAGCAGGATCTGGAGGTGGAGCCCTTGCCCTCCGTCGTCAAAGGTCAGACCTTTGTTCAGGCGCAGTAGGGGTGTCTGCAGGCTCAGCCAGCCTAGCCCAGTTTGCATTGGGCCAAGCTACCTTCAACGATCCTGGAAAGAAACCTTAGGCACATGGCTCCTGACTTCTATGCCAGAGACATTATCTTAAAGGGCAGATAGGAGGAGACAGAATGAGAGTCTAGTTATGGAAATTTAAAGAACAAGAAATTTAAGTGGGGAATAAACTTTAGCTAAAAAGTCACGGTTACAGAAGTATACAGCAAGCTGAAATCCACTGAAGTTCAAGTTTGTGATGATGTTTTGTCAGCAGGACTATGTCATGGTGTCAGTGGCCAGGCCAAACCCTGTGGAGTTAGGCCTTGCCCACCGCCCCATCTCTGGGTGACTCAGCTCTCCCATCAGAGTCCTCTACTTGAACTAGAGAAGTGTTCATTCACACAGTGCTCTGTGATGTTATTTGACCTTTCACTTGGCCCAACTTCATTATTTGTGTATCAAGTCGGCCTCTCCTTTTCTCATGAGCTTGCATCAATTAAAGCAGAGCCACATGGAGCTAACAGCACTGGCAAAGAGGCAAACGTAGGCACCGAGATGGCGTTATTAGGGGATTAAGTAGGTGATGCAGAATGTACATGGAGCAGCATTTTCTTTTAAGACGACGATCACAATGAAAACAGAAAATTTTCAGCTTTTCACAGAAGGGTCACAGACTTGTTGAGAAGGCATCCTGGGGTCTGAGCTTGGGAAATACCAATGTAGTGACTCTAGCTCACACTTTCTGGGTCAATTCCCACTTCAAGTGTTCTGCTTCCTTGTGTGTTTGTTTGCTATGCGATACTTCTCAGTTTTCGGTTTGAAGATCTATGTCCCCAGACCTAAGTTCCAACCACCGATCCTGAGTCCCCTCTGCTTACCCTCTGCAATTCATCCGGTGCTTCTATCCCTTAGCTTTGTTGACATTTCTCATCCTTTAGGGGGACCAGCTCAGACTCAACTTCTTCCATGAAGCCCACTCAACTCTTGGCTTGGTTCTTTTTCTCTCCTGGTAATGACCGTGAATGGCCTCATGGGATCCGTGTGTCTCATTCACTGTATTGCATTTTCCTGGAGACTTGTCCTGAATCCCCTCTATGCCCCCACTACCCCTGGCAGACTGTTCTGAACACACCAGGTGCTGGGTACATCTTTGGACCTCAGCTGGGTTTGAGGGTCTCTCCTGCTGTGTGGATGGCCCGTGGTACTGATGGGGACAGGGTCAGGGCTTGCCTCCATCGTTTCCTAGGCTGAGTTTCGTTAGACTTTGCAACACTGACGTGGTGTGGAACACCCAGGACGATTCTTACATGGCGGCAGGTTCTGGCACCAGCTGTGTATGTGTGAGTGTGTTCGTGCGTGTATGTGTGTATGTGTACGAGCTTAACGGTGGGATAAATACCCCCTGTCCCCTCCCCACTCGTCCCCTCCTTCCTCCTAGGGGGTTAGTGGTGAATAACAGGGGCAGTGAGATGCTCTGAGGACTCTTCCTGTTGGCAGTGTCGTTGATGAGGAATCGCAGGAAATGAGTTACTTGTGACCTATTTTAGGGTGCGTCCTTTGGTGTAGGTGCCCGTCACACCCTCAGGGTGTTGCCACAGGCCAGGCTTCTGAGCTCCCTCGTTCCCAGATGGTGCAATTCTACCTCACGCTGTTCGCACCCCACAGAGGCTTCTGTACTGGTATAAATAAGTGAATTATTGAAGGCCGTTGCTTTGATCATCACCCGTGGGCAGCCATCGCCGCACCATTCTCCGCGAGCCCTCCCTTGCAGTGGGAAGCAGCCCTTCTGGGGGCCACTGTGTGGCCCGTGTGTCCTGTAGTGTGCAGCGGTTTCCAAGTCAGTCACCAAGCTTTCTTCTGAAAACAACCTTCCGAGGGCTGCGGCGGAGTTACCACAGGCATGCCTTCCATCTGAGAGTGTCGCCAGGGTCTCGGCTAACGTGGACACTCTGCTCTGCAGCGGTGCCTGGTCTCTGCAGCCGCTCAAAGTGCTGGGCACATGGAATTGCTCCCGCCTTTGTGGGCGATTCGCATGGGGCATTTCCCAAAACGTTACTCACACCGCTTGGGTGAAAGGCACTTGGGGGTCACTTAGGATCTGTATAAATTAGCATTTATATCATATTCATGAGGTGCTAATTGCTCTTGCCACCTTTTTAAATGCAAATTAATCTAGTCCTGTTTGCACTATACCCAGCCAAATACCTTGCAGTCTCTCTACCGTTGCCAAATTATTAGCGCTCCCGTTAACAAGGAACATGTTTCACGTTTGCTCGCTACTACACATGGGGTGCCTTTTGGTGGTAACAAGGTTGTTCTAACATTGTTAGGATCATTTTAAAATTACAGTGTCTCCCAAAGACGAAAGTGTTTGCAAAGGGTGCTGCAGTTAACTCTGCATGTTGAATGTGTGTGGAGGGGATTAGCCCGCAGGAAGCTAGTCCCAATTAGTGGACTCACTAATGTCATCGTAGGTCCTCTTCCTGGTTCAGTTTCCGGTCACCTTTCTATGCTGACTAAGTGATGAGCAGGCCAAACTGGAGCCTGAGGCACAAGGACATACCCGCGCCCCCTTGGGCACTTGTCAAATGGCCTCCTGTATTCTGAACCAAGCAGCAGCAGTGAATAGAAGCTGTGCAATGAAAAAGACATCACCCCAGACCGGCCAGCTGCCAAACAAACAAACAAACAAACAAACAAACAAACAAACAAACAAACAAACAAACAAACAAAAGCCATGACTAGAGACAAAGCCCAGAGGTGCCTAATATGTTTCACACCATTGTCAACTCCCATGAAGTATCTGGTGGGGACACAAATGCCACAGCTGATCAGAAACTACAGAGTCATAAAACAAACAAACAAATAAAGAGCAACCTGTCTTTATTTAAAATGTTGACATTTTGTTCATCATTTTTTTTGGCATTAGTTTTTATTTTTAAAAAAATTATTGTATTAAAATATTTATTTTGATTACTGAGATTTTTGGCTCCCCTTAAATTGCATCTCAATCGCTTCACTTTAATCCTGGCCCTGAGCCATTTAATGGGTGACTCTTGCTGTCACAGTAAGGATATTAACCCTGGTGTAGACAGCATTGCTGGGGGTTTGGGATTCTGAGTCTTTCCTGGACTTCCCATTCTTGTACCTTTGAGAAAAATCCCAACATTTTCATTATTGAAGACATTACTGAGTTGCTGGTGACAGGGTTTTTATAGGGGTAGCTATTTTAAACTTTCTTAGACATGGGTAGGGTATTACAAATAATAAAAATAAATCTGCAGATAAAATTTGAGTTATCTGAACACATGCAAGGATGCAGATGAATCATGGATTTTGGATTCAGAAATTTGGTTTTTCCGCTTTTTTAGCTGAGTGTTCTTAATCATCGAGCCCCAGTTTTCTTATAAGTAAATGAAAATAATGCCCATTCATAGGGTTGCTATAAGGATTAAATAAAACAATCTGTATAAAGAATCTGGCATACATTAGACTCCACAGATTTTTAGTTTCCTTCTACATATGAAAAGAAGACCTTGTTTTTCACAAATGGATTCTCAATTCAATGCCCCAGCAAGTGGTCATTAGGTCTGGGATTTGTTCTATCACACAATTAATATATTCCATTTGCTCAAGATCACTGTGTTTCCCAAAGTGGAAAAGCCCAGACACCAACACGGTCTCATGCTACGGTGGGACCTCTGGCCTGGGGAGGTTCTGGGAAGAACACAGGAGCTCCCCTGTGGATGTGCGGCGGTTCCTTCCTCCCTTGCACGTGGCATCCCCCGTTGTCCTCCCTTGCTGCTCTCCTCCTGGAGAACTTTGCAAACCGCAAAGCTTCTTGGGGGTCTCAGGACGGCTCTGTCTTGATGCTCCCCCCACTGTGGGGGAGGGGTACACCAGTGAGGGCAGCGCTGTCACCAGTGTAAAGTGGTCCATGACACGTGTCCAAGCCTCTCTGTGCTCTTTGCACATGGAGGCAGCTGCCTGCCTGGTTTGGGTCCATGGATGTTAAAGTGGTGCTGCTCACGCCCAAACCCCCTCTGTGAAGGTGTCCCCTCGGGGCAGGGCTGCTGTCCCATTCCCTTTGCCTTAGGGGCGGCCATGTGGTAGAGCATGGGCAAAGACACAAAACAAAGCACAGTTTGCTTAGAGTTCCTGAAAACTTCTGCTCTAGGGTTCCCTTGCTCCTTTCTGATGGAACAGAGGCAGATGCGATGGGTGGAGCAGGTGCCGCCAACTGGAGACCATGAGGGAGAGACCAAGAGAGTCTCAGAGACCTCAGCACTGGGCCACTGAACCAGAAAAATAAGTCCCTTGTTTGTTTAAGCCATGGTGGTTAGGTTTTCTGTCCCTTCCATCCCAGAGCCTTCCTCTCTGGTACACCACCAACCAGCTCCTGTAATCCCTGGTGCACCCACAAACCCATGGAGGATAACTACGAGTGAGGTGCCTCTGGTATGTGGGGTGCTCCTGGTCCTGTGGAAGTCAGTGCACGGCTGCTTGATGAAGCCTGTATTTCTGACCTTCTCTAACCTTAGGATGAGTCTTCCTTTGGTTCCTGTTGCAAATAGAGCCCTGGAGGGCTCCCCCTGCCATTCCACCAGACCTGCCCAGACACCTCAATCGCAAGTGCAGACTTTGCTTTGGGCTCTAGCTGGGCCTCCTGCTTTTGCAAATGCATCATGAAGCTTTTGATTGGAAAGGAAACAGTTTCAGCATAGTAAATACCTGGGAAGGAGGGCAAGGTGGACTTCTTTGACATCATCATTAAAATGCCAAAATATGGCCATTGTTCTAAGAAAGTTGTAAAAAATTAGCCCGTCCATTTAAAGTCTGTTGATAAAATGGCATCATAACTTTTGTAAAACTGAAGGGAAAGGACACTGCAGGGATAGACAGCGGGTCACGAGCTGTGACTTTTAAAGAAGGTGCCTTCCAAATGGATTAGGTATTTCAGAGAGTAAGGGTGTTCTATTTCATCTACTTTTCCACCATGCCAAGGTGCTGTTATGAAGATGCGAGGCTGGAGTCCTCAGACTGCACAGCCTGGGCTCTTCCGTCTGATGTCATGGCACCTCCTGGTCCTCAGGTCCCTTTGGCCCCCTCTGCCCTCCTTCCCGCAGGACCCCACCCATCATCAGCTGTTGACAGCTGAGCTGATCACTAGAATCCATAGCAGGTGAAAATACAGCTGGTATATATTCAGTTGCCCAAAGATCTCACAAGTTTTATCTCAAAGGAGTGAATAGAATTTCAGGTACCACAATAGACTTGGTTCGGGATGGAGAGGCTGATGAGCATTGGTGCTTGGTGGAAGAGTGACATTTTTTATCAGAAGGTAAAATGCATAAAACTCTTCCAAAATCCTGGTTATATATAAGGGCGGCATATGTTTATCTAGAATAGCTCCCGAAGAATCTGCTTTTTGAAAAGCTCCAGACACAAACAGTCATCTGTAGGTTGTGGCAACTGTGGGGATGCTAATTTTATAATGAGCCAGACATTGATTGACAGGAGGCAAAACAATAATGGGGTAGACAATTGGCTCAGAGACACGAGTTGGCAGCAAACGGGAGATGACGTGGTCGTCCCAAGCGGCTGAGGGTACTGGAAGCTGATACCATGAAAATGAATGTGGGGAGGAGCTCTGGCCTGAGGTCACCTGGCTGAGTCAAGGGCTGGGGTGGGGCTGGGCAGTGTGGACGGCCCTGCAAGTGGATCCAGCTGCGCTCTCCAGGGTGAGCCTCGCTGAAGGGGTGTCTGGGTTTGAGTGAGCAGGGAAGGGGTGCCTCTCGAGCAGAGGCAGCATCTCCCAGAGCTCCGACACAAAGAGCCACACTGCCCTGACCTCCAGGGAGGTCTGAGAGAAATCCTCATGGATCAAGGAGAAGGGGTGACTGGGAAGAGCCCCGTCTATGGGTTTTCCAATTTCATCTTTATCCCTGTAGTTTGCCTACCTGTGAGTGATGTGTTACTTCAACTTGACATCAAGACTTACATCAAGTGCTTGCATCCTTGGGGTGGGAGTCTTTTCACTTTAATATCTCCACGTGAAGGCTGATGCTTTGCATGTGGTGGCCACCACCCAGTAGTGTTTGCTCGTTGAATGGAAAGTGTCACACTGGTGGACTGGAACGAGACAGAGACCTGGGGTCTAAGAGAGGGGAAGCTCTTTGTCCTCGCATGGTGGTGCTAGAGGGGCAGGACTCTGGTTTGGAAAACTTCCTGGTCTTTTCTATCCCAAGGTAGATTCAACCCTCCTGTGACAAACTGGAGAGAGACATGCATTTCACCTTCTGGGTGGGGCATCTGCCTCTGGGGCTGCCACCCCTAACTGGCAACCACAGCAATAGTGGAGCGATGACTGGGCACATTTTCTTAGGGTTTTTCATAAATGGGTCGTGGTTGGAAACATTTGGACACCATGCCAAATGTGGTTTTTAAATTTTCACTTGATCTACATTTAAAAATGGACCCCATTTGTAGAATTCATTTGCAAGCTTGACCATTTCGTCCCCCACAGCCCCTCCTCGTACAAGTTTCATCACGGCACTGACATACCCATTTCACTTCGATGCCTTTGTTTCAAGGCTGCCTCCTCTCTGCTAAGACAGGGACATCTTTTCAACACCCACACCTTTTGCAGCCCCCAGCACATAGTCAACACTCCCAGGCATTTTGCCGAGAATGCTATTAATGCTGAAGATTCCTTTAGAGTGTATTTTTCACATATGGTATAAAGTAGATGTTTGAAACATTACTCAGCTATATCAAACCAAGAAATTCACCTCTTGACTTCAACTGTCTCTGTATTTTAAGGCAAAATTTATTTTTGACCTGACATTTAGATAACGGCTTTCTGCTTCCATTTTGCCATAGAAGTAAGATGGGGCATTTGATTATAATCCCATAGTGAACTTTGGCTGCTTTCTCTTGCTCTTTCTCTCTCCTTCTCTCTCTCTGTCTCTGTCTCTGACTCTGTCTCTCTCCTCCCTTTCTGTCTCTCTCTGTGTCTGTTTCTGTCTGTCTGTATTTCTCTCTTTCCCTCTCTCTGTCTCTGTCTCTCTCTCTCTGGACCAACAGCTTCCATGTGTATGACATGACCTGTATGATGTGACAACTCTCTGCTGGGCTCGTCTCCAAGCCTCTTGCTGCTCTGCGTTGCAGAGGTTCTCAAAAGGAGTGAGATGATGTATGGAGGTTTAAAAAAAAAAAATCCCAGGAAGCCTGGTATGGACAGAGAAAAGAGAAGCTCATACTTTTCATGGAAATGTCTTGTAATAATTAGCATATTTTTAACATAACAGCAAATCGAGTTAGAGTGTGATGTTAACAACTTTAAATCAATTAGCACTTAGTGACTACCTTCTCTCATGGATGAAGAGATGAGTCAGGAATGGTATCTGCTCCCAAGAAGGTGATAATTGATTAAAGGAGGAAGATATAGAGATACATAGAGATGATCGACGGATAGATAAATAGGTGGTTGGTTAGATGGATGGACAGAAGATAGATTGTACATTTCTTGATTGTTTATTGTGTGTTAGACTCTGGTGTTTTAATTGTATCATCTCAATTAATCTTCAACCTGCCCCCCGCCCCGTAAAGTAGATATTATTACTATTGCTCTTTTACATCTGAGTAACTGGGGAACGGAAGTGTTATGGGTCTTGGACAAGCTTACATGGCTAGAATTCAAAGCCAGGTTTGAGGACGGGTAGCCAGGGGTTCCATGGCCCACACTGACACCTCGTCTTCTGCATGTCCCTTAACCATCTCTGTAGGTGGTCCAGGATGTGTTTGACCAATTGTCCGAGGAGGATGCTGTTGGCAAGGTAGTAGCCATCATGGAAACTTGGGGCCATTGCAGTCTCTATCTTCCCAGGGTTGAGGAAGTCAACTTTCAGGGAAAGGCAGGGGGTGGGATGGTGCAGGCAGGCCACTTCTCCCTGGTGGCAGCCCCAGAGGAAGTCCTGGAACATCAGAGGCAGAGCCTGGTGCAACCCCCTACCCCCTGAATCCAGTGATTACGCCTGACCACATGTTGGCAGGGTGAGTGGTTTTAGAGGACATTGTTTTATTGAGGCACAGACTGGAATCAAGCTTAATCAGACTATTGAAAGTTAGAACCTGGCCAGGGTTAAACAGCAGCTCAAACCTTGGAAACCAAATGGATCAGCCACATGAAGTTCAGAAAAGTAAAGACTAAGTAATTTTTAACTAAATAGGATTTTGGAGTTGGGTTACAGATACATTTTTGGCAACAGATATATCACAGAGGGTAACATTAGAAAAATTAAAGTCAGAAAGGAATTAAATCCAGCTGACCACTTTATTCAGATAAGTGAAAACACTAGAATGTATATGAAAAGAGGGCAGCTACAAATTCTTTCCTTATGTATTTGTGCATTGTTTGTGTTCATGGGCTAAGTAACTCTTATGGTACGTTAGGGGGTCTTGACATAAGCCCACCTTGAGAACATCAGCACTTTGTTCTGCTGCTTGGGTTATAAATGAGACTGGATTTTCTCTTTCCAGAAGATAAACTTATTGTTATGAACAGGTACTATCACGTAAGAAATGTTGTTACCATGGAGATGATTACAAATATCTGAAGACGGGGTGGCAGTTGAGAGACCAGCTGAATGTGGGGCACAGGTAAAGATGGCTGAGAAACTGCAGAATTGGGTCATGGAAACCGAAAGCTTGCTTGTCCACTCAGCCGAGGGACTTCCCACTGTGGGAGAATGGTAGCACGTTTGCAACTGCCTAGTAAAGCTGATGTTTAAGAATTATGTCCACACTCACAGGGCTGCAATAACTGACAGAGGAAGGATGCTGGGCAGAAATGTAGCAGCCCTGATTTTCCTACTCAATTTCTGAAAGTCAAGAAGTCTCCTCAAAGGGAAGGAATAAGGAAAATTCCATAAAACACAGGAATAAGTTCGTCTGTTCATTCGTTCATTCATTTATCCATTCATCCATTCATTCAACAAAGCTCTGTTGGGGGCTTCATTTGTGCCTGGTTCCTTGCAAGATGCTGGTGACTCCTAGAGGCATGGGCTTCACCTCTGCCCTCAGGAAGTGCACAGTCTAATTGTGGAGAAAGATAACTACATGCACACGATGATGTGAGAGGTTACAGGTGATGGCACAGGTGAGCACAGCCTGCAGGCAGATGGCATGTGTGCTGATGCTGTAAGTAGAACAAGAGTGCCTGGCCCCAAAGGGGGCCCCGGGAGGAGTCGGTGAGATGAGTTCCGCAGACAGCACAGGAGGCAATGGTGGAGAAGGGCTCTCCTGGCCCAGGGAAATGCAGCATGAGCAAAGTCTGGGAGGCCTGAAGCAGCCTTCTTAGCTCGGGGGTGTATTTTGCCCAACCTTTTCCTTCCTGAGGTTTTCTATTTTGCTTGGACTTAGTGCCCTAGACTTGGGGTCCGATTATTCTCATAAGTGCTAGTCTTGCCTCTCCAGTTGGATTCACATTTCCTGTAGGACACGGAGCATAGGATGGGGCACAAAGAATGTGCTGGGCGGTGGAGCAATTGGTAAACTTCTGGCTCTTAACCATCTATACAACCTCTGCACCACCCTCTTATTGGGGGCTAATCTACACCACCTCCTATACCACCCACACCACCTTCCTGTTGGGCAGAAATATGGAACACTGTCAAATTCAGTTGTTAGTGTTTATTAGACACAGGACCTTTTGCATTTCAAATAGAATGAGATGACATTCATTTGGGATAATTCGGAAAGCCACCAGTTTGAATATTAGAATATTTGATACAGTAACCAAATTACGATAGAGATGTTGCCTATTAGGAGTCTTGAGGGAGCTGTGGTTACCGAATGTTTGACTGACGACAACTTACCTCTTGTAGCGATTACTGTGAGTTGAGTTGTGGGTGTTGAAACACTGTCTTCTCTGATGCACTTTGACACTTACCCCCCAAATACTGTTTATAAATTTAAGTTGCTGTGTGAAAGAAGAAAAGGTTTTCTGGGCAAAGTAAAACTTCAGCCTAGTGTGAATGATTTCAAATCAGCCAATTCTGAGCTGATGAAATATTACCTTCGTTCACATAAACAGGTGTATTCTGTCAAAACGTGGAATAAGCTTGGGGAAGGGGAAGTGGTGGGGGCAACACCTCGAGGTTAATAGACTTTGTGGAAACAGTCAATGGAAAACAGACTTCAGGCAACTTCCATTTCTTCCATGGGCCGCACACCCAGAACACATGTGTTCAAAAGTGGCACTCTGGCACCTGAGCCCCCAGCAACTTGCTTCGTCTGAGATCAGCAGAGTCAGTGGCCTCAAGGCAATGAAGGACTTGGTCAAGATCAGTAGATGTGCTGAGCCCAGAAGGGCTAGCTGTCTTCCCCCGATGCCACAGGCTCCTGGCGGCTGCCTTGAAGCTGGCCTGCACTGGCTCACAGCCTGGACGTGGTTCATGTTCTGTGAACATCTTGACACTGTTTCCCTCACTGCCAGCCATTGAGTTCTGGCACCAGGAGCATCGTTGAGAGGTGACTGCAGTAAAGGTCTGACATGGGAGGGAAGCTCCCTCCTTCTTTCAGGTTTGCATTTGAGGATGGGCCCAGAGGACTCAGGACTATATAAATATATATATATTATTTATGAAGGGCCAAGAAGTGGAAATTTGGCCACTGAACGAGAGAACCTGCTGCAAGATAACCCTCTTGGTTCTCCCCCCCCCTGCATTTTCTGGGTTTGTTTGTTTGCTTGTTTTAAATCATGGTCACCCTGACTTGAGATATTTTTGGTAGTTTTATGTGGGGCAGGGCAGGGGCTGGGGGCAGGGGCTGGGCGGTGCTGAACTTGAAGAGAACTCATCTCAAATTACTTGCTTTTGCGGTAACTGGCAGGGTTCTGAAGTTCTGAAAGAAGCTTTGAAGTTTCCAGTGCCAGGCTATGTATCATTTCTCACCTCTTTTTCAAAATCACCTGATTGAAATACAAATTATTTTTTTGTGATGCAGAAACACTTGTACATGTGAAGCAAAGCTTTACTTTTATGGGCTTATTTTTAAAGGGAAGAAATGCTGATGTGGGCCAGATGCCAGTCACCCTGGGATCCTCTGGTTGCATCTGCAGCTGGCGAGCACACCTCTTGCTAAATGTTTCCTGTTCGCAGAGGCGTGCTCGTGTGTTGAAAGACTTTCACAAGAGCTCTGACCCATTTCTCTTATAGTCCTTCCCATATTTTATTGCCTGCTTTTGCTGATAAGAAATGCCTATGTGCTTTGGGTTGAAACTGTATCAGGAAAAAGTCAAAGAACTAAGTCCAGAGAGATCTTCTTAAAAAAAAAAAAAAGTATGCTTTGGCTTTTCTCACCCACATATTCTTTCTCTTCACCTCAGGATTTTGCTCTCAGAGTCTACTACTTAGAGTGAGGTGACCATATGCACTTCTTACCTGGGCAGTGCTGGTTTACACCTAGTTGCTCAGGTGTGTTTAGTAATAACTTCTCCTTTTGCTCTTGAAAGTGCTCTGGTTTGGACAATATATTATATGGCCACCCTACCTGGAGTCCAACCGCTGTTGCCTGTCTGGCTTGGATATTCTGAAAAGCTCAGTTTGTCCCGGTTTCTGCACATTGCGCTCACCCTGCACCCTGGAAGATGCACCTTCACTGCTAGGCTCATGTGGGAAAACAATCACATTTATTTCAAAGTTGTTCATGATATAGCCACCAAAGCCTTTATCCTTGGCTCCTTTAGAGAAAAAAACACAATGTAAGTGGTTCCTTTTGCCCAGGTTTCAGCTGCAAACTTAGAGTAGGGAGGTGTGCTTCCCAAATTCTCAGACCCGTCAGTGTCTAGGCGAGGGGAGTAGAATGGTCTTTCAAGAAACAGTTGAGAGGGTTGATGGTGCCTTGACATTGGGTGTGTCAGGGCGGCCATGGCAGACTTCCCTGCACGTGGCTCTGGGATGTGCTCGTCATCCAGCAGAACCTTGCGTGTCAACATGAGGTTGCAAGGGCGCTTGTTACTCTATCCTATGCCTGTGCAGTTTTATGATGTAATTTCCCCAGATTCCTTTAGGAACGTTTCATCACGAAGGCCGGCTCTCGCAATGCCTGGGGGAGCTGTTCTGTTTCCCTGCCCTTTTTATTGCTCAGTGCTTAATGAACTTTTCTTGGCTGTTTCATCTGTCAGTGTTTAAAGTCCGCTAGTGAATGTCGACTTGCTTTCTCTGTGCTAAACTGGACCATTCAGGGGCAATTATAGTTCTTAATCATGGTGAGGAATTTGAGGAAAGGTAAACCTTCCAAAAGTCTGTCAATGCAGCAGCAGCGAGTGAATCTGGCAGAAAAAGGAGGGGAAAAAACACTAAGGTCCATTCCATTCTCATAAGACAGGATGTAGCATATACTGGCAGGTCCTATAGAGATAGAGCTAAAAGGAAAAGAAGAGATGCCACATAGATTTCTCCCTTCACCGGTATTGTTTACACTACACAATTGGCATTTGACTGCTTCATTTGCACACTAATCAATCATCAATGGAATGCCTACATTAGACCAGGTGGCGCTCAGGAGACTCCTAGACAAATATGGCATGATTCCTGACTTAGGGAACTCAGATTAGTGGGAAGACCAGCAATAAACTAACTCTTAGGAAATAGTCTCCCACGGGGGTGACAGACCCAGAGCATCATGCATCATGAAGGCCCAGAGGGGCACTCACTCAGCCTGGGGAAGGGCCCGGGAAGCTGAAGACCAAGCAGGGAGCCAGCTAGATGGGTGTGAGAGCAGGCAAAAGTCCTGTCCTCAGCGATGACATGTCTAGGGAATTGGAAATCATTCAGAATGGCCAGAGGAAAGGTTCTTATGAGGAACCTGTGGAAGGTTCATTCATTCATTGATTCATTCATTGATTCATTCATTCCAAAGTTATTAATCCAGAGCCTGTTTTTCACTAAGTGTGAATCCCACGTTTATGGAGATGGGCTAGAAAAGCAGGAGAGATCATGAAGGGCCTCATGTGTTGACAGGACTATGGGCATGGTGGGGAGAGCCATGGAGAGCTGGGGGAGGGTCTAACCAGGAGAATGATCTGATTGCACATATGTGTTGGCTGCTGTGTGGGAGACAGGTTGGGGGGACCCAGCCTGGAGGCAGAGGAGCTGGGCAGGTGAGAAGGATAAGCAGATGGGAGTGGGATTGGGAAGTAGATTATCCGGTTAAGAGGTTTGGAATAGATCAGATCTTTTTATTGGATGGAAAATGAAAGGGGCAAGTCTGGGATGACCGTTTGAGTGCAATTTTGGGTAAATGCCGCATGCTGATGTCATTCGCCCAGCTCAGGGAGGAAGGAGGCAGGGTTGAGGAAGGATGTTGGTCCAGTTGTAGGTGGGTCTGAAAAGTTTGAGGTGCCTGTCAGAGTTATGGGGTGAAGCCCATGAGGCTGTTGGGTTTAGGGTGGACCATTAGAAAGAGAGATGAGCTGGAGATAGGGATGTGAGGGTCGTCAGCCTATAAATACGATGAAGTCATGGGCATGGCTGAGGTCACGTAGTAATAAAACTCATGAGCATTCACTCTGGGCTAATCCATTTAGTCTTCAGTGGGGTCCTATGTGATACTGTTTTAATCACCCCACTTTACAGAGGAGGAGTTGGAGCAGTTTAACCAGCTTGCCCAGCATTGCACAGCTAGTTAAGAAGAGTGGTGGGTTGGGGATGGAGTTTGGGGCATTTAAAGGAGTGTGGGAGGAAGAGATGTCCCACAGGAGGTTGAGAGGAAAGAACCTGAGGTGAAAGCCTCCAGAGAGCCATGCTAGGGCAGCCAGCAGGGTGGGGTCAGTGTCTCTTTTGCTTGGCACTCTTCTGCAGTCCCTGGTCTCACCTCTGCCCCAGTTAACCGCTGCACTTTCAAGTCTTTTCTGAATGTCGATGCCCTCCTTGCAGTGCAAGGAGAACATATCTCAAAGTAGTCCCTCATCTTAGGAGAGCATGGAGGTGTATAGCCTGCAGGCTGAGTCTTCCTCCTTCAGACCTCCAGGAATAGGAAGAAAGCTCTGTGCCTGGCATTTTACCTTTTCAGGCTCCTGAGAGTGCGGTCAAAACTCATCTCCCACCTTGGCAAGCTGGAGTCCCACTCAGCCTTGAAGGCTCACTGCAAAGGCAACTTCTCCAGGAAGCACTCCAGATTCTCCCCCTTGGACCCTGTCTCTCCCAGGGCTTTGGACAGACACACAACTTGCCACATATTCTTTTCCGCAGCCATTTGTGTTTCTGTCCTGATAGGCCTGGAGGTCAGGAACTACACTTTATCTATTGTGTGCCTTGCATGTAGTAAGAGCTTCATAAATGATGGCACTAGCAGGTGCTTAAAAAATAGATTGAGATGAAGAGAGGAAAGATCCTAGAAGCTTTTTTTCTCCCCTAATTTTCCCTTTTATGGGTGAACTTGCAGCCAAACTATCCTTGCAGCATAGTCTCCTGTTTCTGTATTCCCATGTTTTTCTTTCTTCCCCATTCATGCATCCTTCCATCCGACATGTATTATAATTAGCTGTCTCTGTGTGTCAGGGGCCCCCACTAGACTCTAAGTGCTTGAGGGCTGGGTTCCTATTCATCTATAGGTGCCAAGTCCAATGCATGGTACTTAGTCAAGGTTAATAAGTGGCAGCTGGTGGGATGGAATTCCAGTCCCCCAGGGAGCACCTATTGAACCTTCCTCTGGCCCATCCCCAATGCACACCCCCTTCTCCATGGGCCAATCACCCACACTGTTTCATCTCATCCTAATGAGGGGAGCAGGTGGCCCAGCCATGCTCACTGTCCCCTGTGCTTCCTCTTGGTCTTCACAGCCACTGCTGATCCAGACCCAGGCTCACATATGATGTTATGATGATATGGGCTTCGGCTTTGATCAAAGCTGAGAACTGCAGCTGAGACCTGAACTGGCTGATCAATTAGCAAAGATTTAGTTCAGCCAGTTGGGCCAGAGTCTGCAAATACGTGGTGCCAAGAGCCTTTGCCATAGGTCTGAGTCAGAACCTTCTAAGCTATTCCTTCAAGAACTGCACATCATAGGGGAGAAGACTGGTGTGTTCCAGATGTAGGATGACTTCTAGGGGGCTCCCTGTAACCAAGCAGAGAGAAGTTACATTTGTCACTGTTGATTTTCTGCCAATAACTCCCACTGTCTTAATAAAGAGTGGGGGATGAGGTTGTTGAAAAGAAAAAGAGAGAGCATGCATGTTTCTGTTTCTTATTCCAATGTAAACATTACAAGCATGTTCATTAGGGTAATATTTTCAGGGGAAAGATGTACTTCTCCTGGACACAATGCAAGAATTTTTGCTCATGGAATTTTCACTTAACAGTAGGGAAAAATTTTGTTTTCACACAGGTGGTTTTGGCTCCAAATATGGATTTGACAAGTGTTTTCCCAAATGCTACCAGGTCTGAAGCATGCAGCTGCTATGGGAATTTCTGAACTCTCAAAAGAACTCCACATGCATTAAAAAAAAAAATCACAAAATCATATATTTAAATTGTGCTTTCTATTATTGCTAAAAACATTTGAATACTACAATTAGGAAGATCTTGTCTGAGAAACCTTAAACATTCATTTAGCTGTTGGACTTTCTGTACTTTCATTTAGCATCATGGCCAAATACAAGTTGTCTGTTTGGTGAGTTTCACATCCTGTTCATTGTAAGTTTCACTTTCTGGCCCTGAGACATTGATGTTTGGGTTGTCAGAACAAAAAGATAACATTGAATTTGAAACTCACATACCTTTGTATCATTTTTATTGAACTCGCCACCTGTCTCTTTGCTTCATGTCAAAAGCTTTCCCATGCACCTTCCCTTTTTCCGATGGGATTTCTGGTTCACTTTAGTGTAGTTGCCATAAAGTTGTCATCAAGATCAAAGAAGGCTGTGTTTTCTATTCTGCGTGACAGTGTCATCAACTCAACCTAGTGACGCCAGTCATCGCAGGACTGGAGAGCTGTTGACCGGCTCAAAGAAGAAGAGGCCATGTGGGTTTATGTAACTCCCTAAGGCCATGCTGGGGACTTCCACGGGGCTGTGAAATTCTGTCAAAAATGACTCAGCTGTCTCATGGCGATATTTTTTAAAGCATTTTTTTTTTTCACTCAGGAATGATCTTGATTTTCTCTCTCAGTTCCTTCTGGTTAATCTTATTATTTTCAAAATGTAAATCTATCCTGCTCAATTTTAAACTAATTTGCATGCTGAAGAGTTTTTTTTCAGGTGACTTCCTTCTTTTCTTATGACGACATCTGGCAGGCAAAGATCAAGCCGACTTCTTAGAGTCTATTTTGGGATTAATTGGCAATCAGTTCACACATTTAAAAGATCTATATAAAAAACTCCGGAAATATGCACATTAACTGATTAGGATCACATATTGAAGGACACTTGGGCATCATTTGGGGACAGAAACAAGAGGTCTCATTGCTTTAAAGTTTATGTATTATATTAAAGTCTATATATTACATTACAGCTAGTATATAGTGGCAGAGTGAGAATAACTTTTTATTATAAATTTTTCTTGATTTTTAGTGTTACACCTGTAGAACTTCTGCTCAATTTTACCTGTTTCAATCACTAGAACAGGCATCATCACTGGGATCTTTATTTAACAAAACTGCAAATCAAATTTTACTTTCTTATGATGATTAAAAGAGGGGTTGGGAAGTATAAGGTATTAGTCAGAGTTGGAATTTCTTTAAGAATTTTAAAATAAAATATTTTCTAATTTGGAGCAAGAACACTTTCATTAAAAGATTTTAGGTTCTTGCGTAAACCAATAACTACGTTATCTTATTGATAGATCCTATTTAAGTGTTCTCACCACAAAAATAAGTACGTGAGTTAACACATATTTTAATTACATAGCTTACTCTAGCCACTTCACAATGTATACATATTTTAAAACATTACATTGTACATGATAAATATATACAATTTTTGTTTGTCAGTTAAAAAAAAATAAACCCTAAAATGTTTTGCTTAGGTGAATTCCCTAATAGAATACAGGTGAGACCAAATTTGGAAAGATCAAAAGATGTCTGGCTCCAGGTTGTCCTGGCACATAAGAGTTCTGTGTGCTTCCGACAATACCTCTCCAGGAAATGGATTCCTTTTTCTGCTTCCTTATTGTAGCAAATTCTCCCACGTGCCTAACTTAATGAAACTTAAAATCAATTTTTCTTCTTCCTTTAATGAAAGAGCAATGAGCCTTACAAATTATATTCTTGAAGCCTTTATTGAATTACCCAGATGGATTTTGCTTTTTGATGTTATAATAGTCATACTGCCTTCAGTCTTTCTCCATAGCTCACCTCTCCTCCACTAACCACCTCTCTAGATGGAAATGATCCTGTTACAATGGATCTCAGTTATTAGATCTGTCTGTCTCCATGAACCTAGAGCCCAGACAGCTAGATTGCCTTCCTAAGCCTCCTGATGAGGTGTCTCAGCTCTGCAGTGACAATGTCCATCTATTTGGAGTGTGGAGCAGAAAAAGAACCTGGGCTTTGGAGTTGGATTTTTATCCATCCATCCATTCATTTTGCAAATGCTTATTGAACACCTACTAAGGGCCAGGTATTATAGTGGAGCTTAAAGTCTATCTGGGAATATGCAATACACAAGAAAACATTATGATTACATTTATAATTACAAATTGCAATTACAGCTTGTAATTATAATTTAAATATAACTAAAAACAGTCATTGCAATGGAATTATAATGGGAGGGAATAATGAGTTGAGGGTGTCCATTTTAGATGGAATAGTCATGGAAATCCTTTCTGAACCATTAGAGTCTTAAGGAAGGGGATTAAAAACTGTCTCTTTGGGTACTGTGGGAAGAATGGTAGGGTGAGAGGTGGGATGGGCAGGAGTGAGGTGGGGATCCCAGACACACTTGGGTTCCCTCCGTGGCTCACTCACGCACTGGTTATGTTCTTAATCAACTTTCCTGGTATTCGTTTTCTGCACCTGCATTCACCTGATAACACTGACCATGCAGAATGGTTGGGAGGATTCGAAGTAAGACATATAAAGCTCATAGCCCAGCCTGGCACCTACCGGACACTGATAAATTGGCACTATTACCACTACCTTGAAAGGGCACATGTCCTTAAATCACTATTGTGTTTTGCTAGCTTTCAATCTCTGCTTTCACAGAGCACTCAGAGGTATGCGGGCCTCTCCCAGCCCCTGCCCAGCTCAACTTTCATTTTCATTGATCTCCTCCGAGCCCTGCACCCTAGTGGAGCTGGAGAGACGAGATGCGTAAGACATGCCCCTACCCTTGGGGAGCTCAGGCCAGGACAGCACGTGCTCTGAGAGAGGAATTCTCAGAGCACAGAAGAGGCTGCTGGGGGCCGGGGGCTGCTTGGAGGAGTGGCTCAATTGGGTGGGGTGGGGGGCAGGCATGGAAGAGGGGAACACAAATACAAGAGGGCTTTGTGGAGTCCAGGCTGGCAAACAGTGCTCCTTAAAATCAGACCCGACTATCGCTACAGGTCATTCTGCCTGCACCTGACATAGTAGTGCCTTGGCTCCTGCCTCTGCTGGTCCCAGCCTCGTCTGTCGTGTTGATGGTACTGCTCTCTCCTTACACCAAGCACAAGCAAGACACCCTGCCTCCTCCAAGCTTCCCCAAGCAGCGAGCGCGTGGCCTGCCCCCTCCATTCCCCAAGCCGCAGGCTGGCAGCTGCCGGCCCCGCTTGCTCCCGCTGCACCGCGTCCGGTCCTCAGTCCAGCCCTAATGCATTCCCGCCGTTCCCTTCAAATTCGTCTGCTCTGCAGGGCTGTGAACTATTTGAAGGCAGGAACTGGCATCCTTTTTTCTAGATCCCACCTGGCATAGATCTGCACATTGTGGATGCTCAGTCAGTATTTCCTGAGTGACTAAAAGAGTGAGTTGAGAGGAAAAGAAAGTGGCAATTGTCAGTTCCTTGGTGATATTTAGTTACCTTCCTTTTTTCCACAAAGACTTTGAGGTGACCTTCAACAAAGGATTTAGAGACAATAAGATTAAACACATGGCATTGGAAAAATAGGAGCAAGGAGGCAATGCAAATATGACAACCACGAGGATTAAATTATTTTTGTGCCTGAGCCAAAATTTACCTCTGAGCTTCCTGCTAGCAAAGGCAAAAGGGAAAAAAAGATAGTTATGTAGTTTTTGCCAACAGAAAGAATAAAGCATCTCTCTTTTTAAGGGAAGATTATTCTCAGGCACAAGATTCTTAGTTTGAATATGTTCCCAGAGGATAGGAATAAGTGTCTTTGTATGAATGTTAAATACGTGTGAAAATGTGTATTTAGATTTATAAAATAGTGGAGGCTCACTGACAGTACAAGTGAGAGAAAACAAGCAATAGCAGCATTACTAACAGAAAAGGAGGATGTTTAAAAATTCCACTGTGAGTAGCATTTGTAAAACAGAAGAGCTAGGCACATCATTCTTACCAAGGAGAGGGACATCCAGTCTCTATGTCCCCGCTGGGCCTGTGAGCCTGGTTGTCGCTGCTCGTGGCCTGGGCTCTCCCCTGCAGATGGCTGGTCCCTCCCTGGTCTCTGACTACGCTCCACCTGCTCCTGCCTCACTGTCTTTGTCCAGGCTGTGGTGCCCGCCGAGGCGGACGTTGCTGCTCTTCTCTGTTGATGTGGTCACCACCACCCTTCCAGGGCCAGGGCCAGTCCCCCTTTCTCCATGCCTGTGTCCCTGATCCATTCCACCCCTGCATCCCGCCCTCCCCCATGCCATTGGCGGGCTCTGCTCCTCGGACCCCCAGCCGCAGTCAGTTTTCTGTTGCTGTGGGAGTTTTGCATCCCCCCTGCCCCCCTCTTATTGCCAGCCCCTCATAAGCACATGCTTCTCGAGGGTCAAGGGCATTTTTTACTTCTTTGCATCTTCACATGCCAGCAACTGAAGGGACAGGATAATGTTGAGAAATTAGAGGACTAGGAAGCTGACAACTTAGACTTCAGTACGGGAGTGGCCAGTTATTAGCTGCGCGGCCCTGGTGAAGTCACTTAGGTAGTTCTGAGGCGTGATTGCCATATGTGTAAAATCTGGACAATAGCCAAGTCTTTCCCATTCATCCCTCGGTGACCCAGTGAGACAGGAGGGCAGGCCTCTGGGATGTCCCCAAACTGCACATGTGCCAGTCACGTGTCCAGCACCCTGTAGGTGGTGAACAAAGAGGCGGGAAGTGAATGGGTGGCGGCCGCAGTTCTTTTCTTCTGTCTGGTCTGTTCTGGACTTCTAACTGCCATGGCAGACGGTGGCATCAAAAAGAGGAGGGACAGACGCTGAGAGTGTGGCAAGAGGAGCAGCTGGGATGCTGTCCTGGGACGTGGCCACGCAGGCAGCCCCGAGCCTTGCTGCATGGGTGCTGGGACGAGCTGCAGAGCCAGCTGGCACGGCAGGGCCCAGGGGAGCCCTCTTGACATGGGGATCCCAGACTCGGTGGACAGCCCAGCCTCACAGGACAGTGTCAGAAACAGGACCACTTACATCAAAGTCTTGGGCTCACATACCAGTTTATAAAACCATCCCCCAATCAAAGACATTTTTGGGAACCCCACGTGGAGCGGTCGGTTACTGATCTTCGCTGCTTTGCCTGCTGTAGGACTCATCCTGGAGAGGAGGACTGGGGCCGAAAGCGAGAGACAGGAGCGCTTAATGAAGGAAAGGAAGGGGACAGGAAAAGGAAAGGATAAGACGAGCACGATCAGAGAGGAAGAGAGACGCGGTGTCAGGGCAGCGGGCAATGGACTGTGTGAACGCCTAATGGATTTTCCCTTGCGGGATTACCACGAGAGAGACTTGATTTCTTAGTTCCTTTTAGCCACGTTTCAGACATTATTGATCAAACTAACTGAAAACAATCCTCAATAAGCTGGCATTTCTGTATCAAACCGTGATTTTAATTTAAGGAGAACCCGGGCACATGGCAGGGTGGAGTAGCTCTGCAGCACCAGGAGCACGGTTAAACTTACGTGCTGTTTCGTTGAAAAGAGATGCCTGGGTCATTTCTTTTTGAACTGTTTGGCCTAGAGTTTTTCCTCCTTTTGGCTATTTTCCAGGTGTTTCTTTTTCCCTCTTGATTTCCATCATTAGGCATGCCAGGTATTGGGGTTAAGGTAAGTAACTGAATTTGGGTTGGTCATTTGATTTCTATCCACTTACTCCATGTAAACAGTGTCTGAGCCAAAGGTCAAGGCAGAACGTGTACTAGAAAGAGAGGTAAAGATGAAGTTTCCAACCAGTAGATGCAGAGCAGAGACCCAGAACATCTGACCCCATCATTCTGGGACTTTGCTATTGTTAACTGGCTCAGGAAGAGAGGCTGACCATTTCAGATGATGCTAATGGCCCAGGTACCTCCTGGCAGCAGTACATTTGCCTCCAGGAGAGTTGATGAAAGACACAGGGATCCCATAGGACAAGACACACCCGGTGAAATTATGATTTACAGTTGCCGGTTGGCCTGAGACTTGGGTGCCTGGGTGAACAGGGCAGGTGAGAAAAGATTCGCTTCCACGAGCTTAAGCATCCTCTAAATGGGGTTCGAAAAATATACTGAGACAATTTTGTGAGAGGCAGGGACAAAAGTTGGTGGCTAAAGTGAGCCTGCAGTCTCTAAGGGGTCTCAGCTCCAGTGCCGCCTCCTGCAGGGCGAACTCACTGTGGCGGGGCCGAGGCCACTTCTCTTTGCAGCCTAGCTACCTGGAGCAGCCCGGCTCTGCCTGCCCAGCTGGCTGCAGGGGTCCTGGCATTGAGGGTGGGTGATGATTGTGTTCTGTTGAGTTGTTTTGTGGAAGGGAAGACAGTACCCTCCTCGTATGCACACCTGGGGCCCACGCATTCTTTACCACGGGAATGGTTGAAGGGTGAGAGGGGGGCCCAGAGTCCCCGTGCCCCCTCCACATCAGGCTGTGTGTGGCCTACAAAGGTGCCCTGATTACAGAGTAGTTCTGGATTCACGCCAGCTGGGCAGCCAGTTCAGGAATGGTGCTCAGGAGGCCACCTGCGTCCTTCCTCACTGCAGGGCTGTGCGGAAGAGGAGTGGCCCAGATACCGGGTGGGGGAGCGCCAGGATCCTCAGGGGTCCTTCCCACCACTCTCACACACCGGAGTTGTTGCTGGAAGGGCAGGCGAAGGGGCCTGACCTTCAGGAGGAGTCAGGAATTTCCTGGCCCTGCCCCTAATTCCCAGCCAGCCTCTTCACTCATTCTCTCACCTTTCTTTGGTTCCTCTCTCCTTGAAGCCTGTCTCAGCCCCCTGCTGGGCGCTGTGCTGTGCATCTTTTCTGGCCTGCATGAGTCCTCTGGTGGACCGGGTTCTAGTTCCACCACCTTCCAGCTAGCACCTGTGGGTTAGACACACCCGTCCTTCAGCCAGGGCCGCAGGAAACAAACCATGTGGGCTTCCCCCCAGCTCTCTGCTCTGCCTTGTCCACAGTAGGGGGAGGAAGAATCAGGCTCACAATTGGAGAATGACCTCCCACCCCCCAAACAGTAGAACCCTTGAGTGGTTTGTTTCTAGGCTGGTCCAAAATAGGGTTAAATTACCATTATCAGAGCAAAAGAACATTTGTGAACTAGCCTGAAAAATGCATCATGTCTTCTAATACTTTTTTCATGGCATATTACAGTCTGAAATACAAAAAATTCACCAATAGATGCACTTTTAAAACAGGCTTTTTAAAAACCACTTGCAAGTTTTAAAATTGATTTGAACTATCAAAGTAACACAACTGTGTTAAAGAAGTTGGAAAAAGAAAGGTGTGCTCCCCGGCCATCGAAGACATCTGCTCCTCCACCTCGTGGCTAGATTTTTCGCCTCTGCACCGATATTTCGCATCTTTGTGATCTTGGTGCAGATGCAATTTTGCATATTACTTTTTACACTTAACTTGGAAGTCTAAGTTGAATTCTGAATTCTAATTCTGCGTGGTTGGGGAGTCCTTGCAATCACCATCTATAGCAAGTGAAACCTGCTCCTGAATGGATGGACCGCGATTCACTCTGGTTACAGGGACAGTCTGTTGGGGAGCTGGGGGGTGCCTGTCATTAGATGTTTTGCTGATAGCATCATTCAAAGTCCTACAAAGGTAAAGAAAACATTAGACTTCGAGTCGCAGGTATGAAGTTGAAAAATCAAGATGTCTGGGTGGGTCCTTGCACCTGAGTAGCTGAGCTGCCCCGGTCCCTGCCAGTGTACACCACGCTTCAGAGCAGCTGTGCGATGACACTGCCATCTGGGAGCGGGTTTCGGTTCACTTCCTCCCATCTTAGTGCCAGCTCTTGATCGTCTCTCCTCTCTGGATCTGGCCTTCCACCTTGCACTGTGCATCTGGGACTGCTGTCTATGGAGCCAGTCAGCTGTGGGACTGAGGCAGTGTCGCGGGTGCTGTGTGACATCCTCATGTGACAGATTTGCGTTTGCCTCAGTCTCTCCTCTGATGGCCTGACATTTATATTATCTAGTAGCAGAAACATTGCCATTTTAAAGAACTAATCTGGGTGCAGAGCTTGTCTGAGGTGATACACTGCAGCGCATTTGGGGGTTATGTGGATATCACTGTGGGATGAGCCGTATTTGCTTGGGGAGAAGAGCATGCCTGCCCTGTGAGCAGCTGCTTCTGGTCACTTCCTCCTCTTTTCACTCTGGGTGTGGTGGGCCCCGAGCAGCTGTGATTCTGGCCCAGTCGTGCTAGGAGCTGGAGAAAAGGCTAAGTATAGAGAGGACAGGAGCAGTGCTTATTCATGAGGTTGCTGGATGAGGGGAGAGGAGGCTGTGGTCTAGGAGGGCAGCGGCTCAGCCAGGTGTCGGAAGAACAGACTCCAGGTAGATTTGAGCTGGGGTGTGGGGAGGGGGAGGAGTGACCGAGCGTGGTGGCTGGTCGAGGGGACCGTGTCAGTCCTCACATCGGCCTTGCGAGTCAGGCAGCACGATCTTTCGCTGATGTAGGCCCGGGGCAGGGGGAAGGTGAGGTGCTCAGAGCTGAGCTGCTGGCCGGGGTCTGGTTGAGCCGGGTGGAGAGAAGGACTCTGCTGTCCAGGCTTCCTCCTGGGGGCCGAGGGGATGGGGAGGGAGGAAAGGAGGAGAGGGGAGAAAGCCCCGTGAGCAGCCGGTAGACCGGGCTTGGCTGGCCTGCCTATCTTTACAGACCCGAGGCTTTCACACAGGCTAAGGCCGAGACCACGGGAGGCCACTGCCTGGTGGCCCGGAGCAGTGGCAATAGCCCTGCCACACTGTGGGCGCTCTTCCTGAACTTAGTTATTCACGAATTCGTCCTTCACAGTCAGCTGTTGTCGTGCTTCGGGTGGGGTCTCCGGATGGCTGGCCCGAGTTACCTTTCCTGTTGAAACCACAAAATCTGCATAATCTTGAGCATCCTGCATTTGACTAACTTTCCTGTATGCTCTATTTTAGAAGCCATGTTGCCCTGGCATCCTATTTCTTTACTAAATATTTATTTCCAGGGTTTTACGCTTTTCCATATGGAAACAATTTGATTTAACTGTGATTTTTTTGATGTTCCTCAGGTATACCATATTACTCTTTTATTAAGGGATATTCCAAGAGTTATTTTTCAAGCACTTCTCCTTGCAAGGCGGATGCGACGAAAAGGCCTTCATGGTAATCAGGCCGACCCTCAGGGGAGGCGTGCCATGCGCCAAAGGCTGGTGGCTTCCTCGCTTCCACGGACATGGTGGACGCTGCAAAAAGACACAAACTCAGGAGCAGCCCTTCTGGCTACTGACGGGAGAGTGAACAACAGTCATGAGCTAGCACAGTGCTGAGAGTGGTGAGTCAACCCTCAGTAGAGGATCAATCGTGACAGGGAGCGTGTCTCCCCCTAGGTAGCCAGTTCTTAAGCTTAGAAAACTGTTAAAGTAGATCGAGTGTCTGAAGAGGGCAGATGGAGAGTATAGGTCACTTGTTCCTTTGTTCTATTTGGAAGATCTGTCTCGTGATTTGGGTGACTTCAGGTCACCCTGGAGTTTTGATATTTGCATGTCTTCAGCTACAATCCCACCATGCAGGACAGCCAGTGGCTCGGAGAACAGCGCCTGTGGGGTCAGTGCAACTCCATTGACTCATTGACCTTGGTCAAGTTCTTTACCGTCTCTGAGGCCTCAGTGTCTCTGGACTCAAATTGCTCATAATCAAGTGGAGGAGACAGAGAACAACAAAACAGTGATGCAAATAAAACATATAAAACTGCAAGTGGGTAAGAGCTTCAGAAGGTCAGAGCATGGTGTTCTAAGAAGCTGCTCCAGGTTGGGGAGAGCAAGAGATCTTCCGGCAGAAAGTGATGAGCTGAGAGCTGGAGGCTGGGTAGGAGCTGACGAGGGGACGGGGAGGAAAGGTGTTCTCAGCAGAGCACCGGTAGAGGTCCTGTGGCCAGAAGCGGGGAGGGGTGGCTGTGTATGTACTGAATGGCCAGTGTGTAGTAGGGCAGAGACTGAATGGTAGGGACCAGAATGTATAGGGTCTTGGAGGCCAAGTTCAGAAGTTGTGTTTTATCTGAAGAGCAATGGAGAGCCAGTGAGGGGCCTCAAGTGGTGTGTGTACGTGTGTGTGTGTGTCTGTGTGTAGGCAGGGGGGTGAGGGTGGGATGCTGTGACTTGATGCACGTGTGATAGGATCACTGGGGCTACAGGTAGGACAGAACTGAGTGTGTGCAGGTAGGACCCGTAGGAAGCCTCTAGGGCAGTAGTCCAGAGATTGGAGAGAAGTGGATGGATTTGAAAGTGTTTTGGAAGACAAATCCAGGGCTGTTGAGGGCTCGGTTATGGGCAGCTGGGAAGAGGACAGGGTAAATAATTGCGTGTGTGTGAGCTGCAGCCCCACCACGGGATAAATGCAGGGCTGTCCTTGAGCAAGCAGGGAGTGCGGGAGGGGGACAAGGCTGGGGGCTGTCGGGGACTGTGTGAGTTGCCTCTGAGATGTCTGAAGCAGGGGCCTGGACTTGAGCCTCCAGCGGCGCCACAGTGACTGGCCAGGAGAAGGTTGGCAAGGTGACAGGCAAGGGGACGCAGCAGCCAGACAGAGTCAGAGAGGGCTGCTGGATGGAGGGATGTCCACAGTGTTGAACGCTGCCCGGAAGCTAAGTGAGATGAGAAAGAAACGTTTTTGGTTTTATGTAGGGATACCGAGGTCTTGGGCAATCTTTGATCCTACTGGGATTTTGTAGGACACAATTATCAGGTTTTATCAGAAAAGACTGCTTCTCATAGAGGCAGGATTAAATGAGACAATCTGAGCAAAATGCTTGTGCATTCAAAACACTCCAGTATAGAGAACTGTCTCTTATTTTACATGAGAAAGAATTCATAACAGGTCTCCATCAGGTTTGCTTAGCCTCGGCACTGTTGACATCTGGGCTGGATGAGTCCTGGTTGTAAAGGTTTCCCATGCGTGACGGATGTCTAGCAGCACCTCTGGCTTCTGCCCACTGATGCCAACATATCCCTCTCCAAGGTACAACAGCAAAACGTGACACTGTTGAATGTCCCCTGGGGAGCAAAATTGCCCCTGATTGAACAACACTGGTTTAAATAAAATAATTTTTAGAAACAAATTTGATTGATTCATATTTTTCTTACTTCTATAAACAAACTATTCTAATGGTATGGAACCCTTGGAATGTCTTTTATGTTACAAGCATAAGTGATGGGGTGGGGGAATCATTGATTTAGTATCTGACCATCGTAGTTGCTACCAAGTATGCAGCTAAAAAACTGTTTGTGGAAGGGCTCTAAATGTTTTCTAATTCCTTAGGAAGAATGAAAGCATATCATTTATGTCACACGGGAGAAGCCAGCTCTGCCCAGTGATGGCACAATCCACAGCTGGGGGGCACAGCCTGTCAAATGACTCCCCCATTTGGGGCTTATGCTTTGCAACAAATTTATGTTAATATTTATGAGGAGACAATGCCTATCGGTGTAAAAAAAAGTCTAAATGAACATTGCTAGCAGGATGGCACCATGTCTCCCAAAACATATAATCTCCTTTTTTGGGCTGGCAAAGTTTGCAAAATAAATCTCATCCAATGCCACACTGACTGCAGTATTTATCTCTGATGCCCTGTGCTATTGAAATTCTTAACGCTGTATAGCTGACTTCAGCAAACAAATTTAGCAACCTAGTTAAAACCAAATAGTTTTATAGAGATGCTGTAACTTCTTTGTTAAGTTATAGCAGGACAGATTTAGGAAGGCAGACAATAAAAATCCTGTAGTTGCTCATATACTGTATATTGCTGCAGAACATTAACGCAGTGACACTAACCTAAGTGGCAGCCTGGGATGACCGTGTTTTAAGGGTTTGGAGCTCCTTTTGCCCAGTGCTATTCTGTGCCAGAACAAAGGTCATTTCAATCTCCTGTTCCATTGCACAGTTTTTCTGGGACATGTGTTTAATGATTCTTTTACACCAAATGAGCTGTAACACGAATTGTACTGATAGGCTCCGATGGGATGCCGGGAGACGGAGCCGTGAGAAAGGAAGGGCTCTTCTCCAAGAAGACGGTGCTTGTGTTCATTTTCCCGGAGAAGCCGTGCACACTGCAGTGGGAGTTGGAGACTCTTCAGGTTGGGCAGCTCACAAAGTAACGCCCCTGAGCCCTTGGATGAGTAATCGCAGATGTTGTCTTGTCTTTCTTCTTGAAATTAGTTTAAAGAAACCTGTCCCTTTTGTTGTACTAGGCACATACTTGAGCTAGAAGCTCACAGCTCGATTTCTGTGCAGATTCAGCCTCATTATGTTACAAATACTGAGCAATCTGTAGGCAAACTGTGGAGAATCTGCTGTAGGACTGTCATGTAGAATAACAAAGACGTGGAAGGAGAAAGGAAGGAAGGGAGGAAGGAGGGAGGGGACAGAGGAAGAAAGGATTAGTGTTTACAAACCTCTACTTTGCAGCTATGGCCCACCCGAGGCAGAATTCTTTCAGGGTCTCTAAAATGGCATTCAAGAAGTTGTCATTCTAAGGAGGACAGTGGAACCCCCTCATGAAGTCATCTGGATCAGGTGGAACAGGAATTGCTTGGTGGGTCTTTAGGGAAAGCTGTTCTGATTCTAGGAAGGCCAGGATTTCTTCATGGAATAAAGAATATTACTGTCGAAAGAAATTTTTACTGAGCTTCGAACGCAACTAGCTCATGGGATAGATGAGGAAACTGAGGCCCAGGAGATGGTGTGACTCAACCCAAGTCACACATTAAGTAGAGGTAAGGGTGACATAGGCTGAGGTCTCTTGAGCCCTCAGTTGTGTACACATCATAATAACACCTTGAGTTGATTATATGACATGGTCGCCCCCCAAAACTAAGTGGCTGGGGGGCTCTGGGGACAGGTGGACATGCTCAGGCAGCCCAGGCCTGGGGTGGGTCAGCCCGTTGGAATCATGGCTATATGACTGCCACTCCCCGTGGCTCACCTGGGACTGGGCTGGGACAGAAGTGCGGGGATAATGCTGCCTTCTTTGTGCCCCAACTCTGGCCCTTTCTGTCCTGTTTTCCATCAGTCTTTGCCTTGGAGAGATCAGCCTTTCCTGCTTTAGAGAGTAATGAGGTTGGTGACCTCTCTCAGAGATATTTGCATGTGAAACCTTCTTTCTCACTTGAAAATGGCATTGATTTGAGCCACATGGAATGCCCTTAGGTGTTGTTCTCTGTGTTAAGGTGCCACGCAGAGGCAGGGAAAGGGCAGGTCCATGTCCGAGCAGCGCGGAGGCGCCCTTTGCCTCTCGCTGGCTCAGCTTCTCTGTGGCCGTCCACTTCCCCCTTCCCTCCTGCCCGCCCCCATCACCTCCCCCCAAACTGAGCTGCCCAGCTAGAGGGCTGGGAAGCCTGTGGTCTCAGCTCTTGGCCTGTGGAGGGGGAGGCAGGTGAGGGAGATCGATAGTGTTTCTGTGTGTGAAACATGCTCCCCTGGGAGCTTCTGAAAATGACCCTGCTAATTGGATGCCATCGCCTTTCAGAGAAAGGGCCCGTCCTGCACTCAGGACGAGCCACCCAGCAGTGGTGAGGTTGTCATGGACGCTCTTGTTCTGGTGCTTGGCAGCTGGAGCAGGAGCAGGGAAGACACTGGCATCATGTAACATGACTTTTCAAAGAAAGCACTCCCCGTGCGTCTCCATGTTTAGAAACTTCAACCTGTTTCAAGGGAGAGCCTCTTTGCTTTCCAGATGTGAATTTCTTGTAGAGAAACTTCTAACTTGTTAGGTCCCTTCATTCTGGGGCTCTTCAGTATTTTCAAATCATTTCTTTAAAAAAATCAGCAAATATTTATGGAGCATCTGATACAGGTTGCCATGGAGATTTGAAGGGATTGACACCCAGTCCTTCCTTCCCAGATTTCTGATCTAGAAGGAAAGCTAAGCAGAAGCCCAGTGCAGTCAGCTAACACGGGTAGCCAGGATTTCAGTGGGCAGGCTCCAGGGCAGTCTGACGAGGTGTGCAGCATCTATCTGGAATTCTAGGTCTTTGAGCTGGCTGGTTGGAGGAACATGCACAGAAAAATACACTCCAGATCAAACATGCATCTGTCCTCCTGTTTTGCCTGCGATGAACGGCACCATGCTTCTCGCTTAATTTTTTATTTACTCAATATTGGCTTCCATCTTAGAATTTCAAACTGTTTTATCCTCAAAGTAGGCTTGTAAAGGAGCTTTCCAAGACTCCGGCCTCCCCATGAGGTGACAGGGGCCCTAGACTTCGTGAGATAAGGTTGCTGTGTGTATCAAATGAATTAATATATGTAAAGCTCTTGCAATAGCACCTACCACAAGGTAAAGCCAGTAAAAGCTATCAAGACGATAGTTACCTTTTAAGCCCCACAAGAACCCTGTGAGATCGGGATTTTTATCACTATTTTACATGTGAGGAAACCAAGGCCCATGACAGGAAGTCCTGTTCACAGTTATCACACAGGAACTTGTGATTTGAACCCAGGCCCGTCATGTTACCTTCCTCTGCCCAGAACTACTCTCTTGCAGAATGCATCCCCAGGCACCAGGAAAGCGTTTTGATAACAAATTTTATTTTCAGTTTATAAAATGCCCCTTTTCAGGACTGACTGCACAGTCAGTGCTGAGAAATAAACTAGATTTGGGGGCTTTCAATCCTGCCCTTGATTTTGTAGAGAACATTTCTTTCTTCTTTTATTTTTCTTTCTTCAGATCAGGAGAATGCTTTTCCCTATAAGTATTAACAAAATTAACCTATTTTCTTCCCCAAACATACCTTATAACCTATTTTGAAGTCCTTCCTTCAGAAGCATTCAGATGTAATTATGTCCTAGGCCAGGAAAAGGTGAGTACGAGGACAGGATGGTCATGGGGAGGAAATAGTTCCATGCAGAAGTGGGTGGCAGGTCCTTCAGATCACGCCTTTGCTGGCACTACCGCGCCAGCATGCTGTTTGTTTAAACAAAGACTCCTCCAGGCTTCACCTCCACCCATCTCTCTAAGGCCATTGTTATCTTCCCCGCAAGGAGGGCTGGAAACCGGAGGGCCAACTGGCATCTCCTTCTTAACCTCCACACCCAGCCCTTCCTACCTCTCCCATCTCTGTCCTGCGTTCCCTCCCTCAAACCGTCGCCCTAAGTCCGCTGGCCCTATAGTGGGCTTATGGAGAGCAGATGGACAAATGGACCTGGGCAGCCCGCTGAGCAGTCCTCAGGAGCCCTTTCCAGCCTGGGTCCTGCCTCAAGCATTGATAATGAGGGCTGTGCGACACCCAGAAAACAGCAATGGCCAGGAGGCAGCATGGGGCTAAGTCCCTTCAGGAGAGGTGGACTTGTGGGCTCATTCCAGAGTCCCTGCACTCACGGTCTCAGTGTGTGACCAACGGGGTTCTCTGCTCCCTGCACACTTAAGTTCCAGGGGCCTCCTGGGCAGAAGATCTCTGTATTTGTACCCCCAGGTCTAGCACTGGAGCTTGAATCCTGGTTATGCCTGAAGGAATTAGGTTGAAGCTACGTGAGTTCAGGGGACCCCATATTTCCATCCTCTATAACAGAGAGTATTCTCAGTTCTTGAAATTTAGGACTTCACCTGCACGGGCCACTGGCCTCTCACTTAATACCTGCTGCAGGGACTTCTGGCTTCCTCAATATGCTCAAGGAGGTGTTGCCTACAGATCCCCTCCTGCATCCGCCAAGCAGACTTAGAGATTGGAGGCTAACCCCTAGCAAAACATGTGGTCTGCTTCTTTGATTGACCATACCTTTCTTAGCCTTGGAGATGTTATTCAAAGGGATTCTTTAGCTGAACAAATGTGCCCAGCACCCTGCTGAGTAGTGTTTTTTCAGGAGCACATAATTCCTCTGAGCATGGTTTGAGCTGAGCGAGGACACAAGACAGACACTAAGTGATTTTTCCACTCCAAAAGCCTGTAATTCTTTCATTCTTAAAAGGGCTTTTCTTATAAGGAGTTTGCCTAAGGTAAGTGAATTCTGATTGTCCAAGGCATTAAAATAACTCTTAGTAGTTTCCTGTGCAGGATGCGACCCCACTGGGACCTCCAGGTTAGCTCTCCTTAGGACCGAGGCCTGCTCTATACTTCCCAGATGCCTCTCCCCAAGTGGGTACACATGCTTCATGTCTTCCCCGCAGTTGGCCTTGTGGCGTATGGGCTGCATGTGGAGAGGGACCCCAGGGACTGTCTTGAGAGTGGAGTCTGCAGACCTGTGAAATATGGGGCTAATTTTTAAGAAGTTCTGTTTGATCCAGTCTCTTGTCACTTCTGAAAGCGACAGAGGCTATCCCTGTGGTTGACCCAGAAGGATCTCTCCCCTTGAAGGACATTTTGTTCATTGCACAGATTGTTTTGGCCAGACATGGCATTTTCTCACATTTGAAGGCCCACAGTGTGTTGACCATTTCTCACCCCTTTGGAAGGACTAGTGGCCCCTTGTTTGAGAGGGTGACCTACAGAAGCAGGTGTTCTATTTATTTGTTTAATTTATTTTTTCATGAACTTAAAAAAAAATTAAAACATTTTAAAATATTTTAATTTATCAATATAGTTGATTTTTGTGTCCCTTTACCATTTCCTCCTTTTCCTCCCTCCCTTTCCCCCTCCCCCATCAACATCATAAGTGTTCACTTGTCTTAATAAGATCAAGGAATTGTCACGATTGTTGTGTCTTCTTACCCCCCGACCATGTTCATTGTATATTTACTTATTTATTTTTATTAGCTCCCACAAATAAGTGAGAACATGTGCTATTTATCTTTCTGTGCCTCGCTCATTTCACTTAATATAATTTTCTCTAAGAAGTCCATCAATGTTGCTGTGAATGGTAGTATTTCATTTAATTTTTTTTTTTTATAGTAGAGTACTATTCCATTGTGTAGATATACCCCATTTTCCTTATTCACTCATCTGGTGATGGGCATTTGGGCTGGTTTCAACTCTTGGCTATTGTAAATAGTGCTGCAATAAACATGGGAGTACAGGTGTCCCTTGGACATGATGATTTCCATTCCTCTGGGTATATTCCCAGCAGTGGAATAGCTGGGTCATACAGTGGATCTATCTGTAATTGTTTAAGGAACCTCCATACCATTTTCCATAAAGGCTGTACCATTTTGCATCCCACCAGCAGTGTAGGAGGTTTTCTTTTTCTCCACATCCTCACCAACATTTGTCGTTCTCAGACTTTTGGATATTAGCCATCCTAATGAGTGAGATGGTATCTCAAAGTGGTTTTGATTTGCATTTCCTGAATGCTGAGTGATGTTGAGCGTTTTTTCATGTGTCTATTGGCCATTTGTATATCTTCCCTTGAGAAATGCCTATTCAGCTCCTTTGCCCATTTTTTAATTGGGTTACTTGTTTTTTTGCTGTTAAGTTGTTTGAGTTCCTGTATATTCTGGTTATTAATCCTTTGTCAGATGTATATTTTGCAAATATTTTCTCCCACTCTGTTGGTTGTCTTTTTGCTCTGTTAATTGTTTCTTTTGCTGTGCAGAAGCCTTTTATTTTGATATAACCCCATTTGTTTATTTTTCTCTTGGTTGTCTGGGCTTTTGGGGTCATAGTCATAAAGTCTGTACCCAACCCTACTTCCTGGAGTGTTTACCCTATGTTTTCTTTAAGGAGTTTTATTGTTTCAGGACATATATTGAATTATTTAATCCATTTTGAGTTGATTTTGGTATATGGTGAGAAGTATGGGTCTAGTTTCATTCTCCTGCATATGAATGTCCAATTTCACCAGCACCATTTACTGAAGAGGCAGTCTCTTCCTCAGTGTGTAGTCTTGGTGACTTTGTCAAAGATCAGATGGCTGTACGTGCATGGGTTGATTTCTGGATTCTCTATTCTGTTCCATTGGTCTGTGTGTCTGTTTTTATGCCAGTACCATTCTGTTTTGGTTACTATAGCTTTGTAGTATAGTTTAAAGTCAGGTAGTGTTATGCCTACAGCTTTATTGTTTGCTCGGGATTGCTTTAGTTATTTGTGGTCTTTTGTTCTTCCATATGAATGTTAGTATAGTTTTTTCCAATTCTGAGAAAAATGTCATTGGAATTTTGATGGGGATTGTCTAGAATCTGTAGATCACTTTGGGTAGTATTTCTTCCAATCCAAGAGCATGGGATATTTTTCCATCTTCTTGTGTCCTCTTTAATTTCAACAGTGGTTTGTAGCTCTCATCATAAAGATTTTTTCACATTCTTGGTTAAGCTTATTCCTAGGTATTTTATTTTTTTGGTGTCTATTGTGAATGGGCTAGCTTTCTTGATTTCCTTTTCTGCCAGTTCATTGTTAGAATATAGAAATGCTACTGATTTTTGTGTGTTGATTTTGTATCCTGCAAATTTGCTGAAATGGTTTATTAACTCTAAGAGTTTTCTTGTAGAGTCTTTAGGCTGTTCTATATATAGGATCATGTCATCTGCAAACAGGGACAGTTTGACCTCATCTTTTCCAATCTGGATGCCCTTTATTTCCTTTTCTTCCCTGATTACTCTGGCTAGTACTTCCAACACTATGTAGGAGTGGTGAGAGTGGGCATCCTTGACTTGTTCCTGTTCTTAAGGGAAAAGCTTTCAATTTTTCTCCATTCAGGATGATATTGGCAGTGGGTTTGTCATAAATGGCTTTAATTGTGTTGAGATACTTTTCTTCTATACCCAATTTATAGAGTCTTTATCATGAATGAATGTTGAATTTTGTCAAATGCTTTTTCAACATCCATAGAGATGATCACCTGGTTTTTGTGTTTGATTTTATTGATGTGGTGTATCACATTTATTGATTTGCATATGTTGAACTAACCTTGCATCCTGGGATGAATCCCACTTGATCATGGTGTATAATTTTGTGTATGTGTTGCTGTATTCTATTAGTTAGTATTTTATTGAAGATTTTTGCATCTGTATTCATTAATGATATTGGCCTGTAGTTATCTTTTTTTGGTGTGTCTTTGTCTGGTTTTGGTATCAGGGTGATGTTTACCTCGTAGAATGAGTTTGGGAGAGTGGCCTCTGTTTCAATTTTTTTGAATAGTTTGTAGAGAATTGGTATTAATTCTTATTTAAAGGTTTCATAGAATTCTGCAGTGAAGCCATCTGGTTCTGGGCTTTTCTTTGTTGGAAAACTGCTGATAATAGCATCAATTTCTTTTATTTTTATTGGTCTATTCAGATTTTCTGTCTTCTTGGCTCAGTCTTGGTAGTTTGTATGTGTCCAAAAGTTTATCCGTTTCCTCCAGATTTTCAAATTTGTTGGCATATAGTTGTGTATAGTAGTCTCTAATGATTCCTTGTATTTTGAAGTATCAGTTGTAACAACCATTTTCATTTCTAATTTTTGTTATTTGTGTTTTCTCTCTTCTTTTTTTAGTTAGACTTGCTAAAGGTATGTCAGTTTTGTTTATCTTTTCAAAAAACTAACTTTTTGTTTCATTGATCTATTGTATCATTTCTTGGATATCTATTTCCTTTAGTTCTGCTCTGATCTTAATTCTTTCTTTCTGTGTACTAACTTTGGGTTCAGATTGTTCTTATTTTTCTAATTCTTTAAAGTGAAGTGTTTAGTTGTTTACTTGCCACCTTTCCATTCTTCTGAAGTAGGTATTTAGTGCAATAAATTTCCCCTTTAGTACTGCTTTTGCAGTATCCCACAGGTTTTGGTAAGATGTGTCATTATTTTCATTAATTTCAATACATTTTTTGATTTCCTGTTTAATTTCTTCTTAGACCCATATGTCATTAAGTAGAATGTTGTTTAATTTCTGTGTATTTGTATAGTTTCCAGAGTTTTGTTTGTTACTGATTTCTAGTTTTAATCTGTTGTGGTATGAAAAAATACATGGAATAATTCCAATTTTTTGAATTTGTTGTGACTTGATCTGTGACCTAAAATGTGGAATATCCTGGAGAATGTTCCATGTGCCGGAGAGAAGAATGAATATTCTGAGGATGTTGGATGAGATGTTCTGTATATATCTGCCAAGTCCAATTGGTGTAAAGTGTTATTTAGGTCTTGTGTTTCTCTGTTGATTTTTTGCTTAGATGATCTGTCCAATGCTGACAGTGGGGTGTTCAGATCCTCAGCTATTATGATATTAGTGTTTATCTCTTTCTTTAGGTCTAATAGTGTTTGCTTTATAAATCTGGCTGCTCTGATGTTGGGTGCATAAATATTTATGATTGTTATGTCTTCTTATTGAACAGATCCTTTTATCATTATATAGTGGCCTTCTTTATCTTTTTTATGGTTTTATTCCTTGTCAGTCATTTCAAGGACTTCCTGTTCTATAGGGCCTAGAACTTGAGAGTTATTACATTGCTTTGAATAAAATGAAAGTCTGTTTTATCTGCTATAAGAATAGCTACTCCAGCTCTTTTTTCATTTCTGTTTGCATGGTATATCTTTTTCCATCCTTTCACTCTTAGTCTATGTGTGTCTATATAGGTGAGGTGAGTCTCTTGAAGGTAGCATAGACCATCTTTTTAATCCAATCATTCAGTCTGTGTCTTTTGAGTGGGGAATTCAGACTTTTTACATTAAGAATTATTATTGAAAGCTATTGATTTACTCCTGGCATTATACTGATTTTTGTTTGGATGTTTTAAATATCTTTTGCTCCTTTCTTTCTGATTTATTGATTGTCTTCTGTGTTTGTTGGTTTCTTGGAATAGTGGATAACCTTTTCTTTTCTTCTCTTTATTGTTAACATTTTATTTTACTGGTGGGTTTTGTTCTATCTTGAGTATTCACGGTAATGATGGTTGTTTTTCAGGTACCAGATCCGGTATTCCCTTGAGGATTTCTTGTAAGGCTGGTCGTGTGGTAGTGAACTCCCACAGTTTTTGCTTGTCTGGGAAATATACTATTTGTCCTTAGTTTCAGAAGGATAGTCTTGCTGGGTAAAGTATTCTTGGCTGGCAATTTTTGTCTTTTAGTATTTTGAATATATCATCCCATTCTCTTCTGGCTTTTAGGGTTTCTGATGAAAAGTCTGATGTTAGTATGATAGCAGTTCCCCTATAGATGACTTGATGCTTCTCTCTTGCAGCTTTTAAGATTCTCTCTTTGTCTTTGAATTTTGCCAATTTGACTATAACTTGTCTTGGATAGGACCTTTTTGGATTGAATATGTTGGGAGATCTTTGAGCTTCCTGTATCTGAAGATCTGTATCTCTCCTATACCTGGGAAGTTTTCTGCTACTGTTTCATTGAATATGTTTTCAGTGACATTTCCTTTTTCCTCTCCCTCTGGAATACCCATGATTTGGATATTTGAGTGCTTGAAGTTCTGTGTTATCTGCCTTAGGTTTTCTTCAAGTTTTTAAATTCTTTTTTTTTTTTTTTTATGTCTGCCTGTGTTATTTCAAACAAGCCATCTTCAAAGGTCAGATATTCTCTCTTCTGCTTGATCTAGCCTGCTGGTTAAACTCTCTGTTGTGTTTTTTATTTCATTGAATGAATCCTTCAGTTCCACAAGCTCTGCTACATTCTTTTACAGGGCATTGATTTCTTTGTACATTTCCTCTTTCAGGTCCTGTATACTTTTTTTCATTTCATTGTGCTGTCTGAGTCTTCTTGTATTTCATTTAGTTTCTTTAGAATTGTTGCTCAAAATTCCTTGGCAGTCATTTCAAGGACTTCCTGTTCTATAGGGTCTAGAACTCGAGAGTTATAATATTCCTTTGGTGGTGTCATACTTTCTTGGTTTTTCATATTTCTAGTATCTCTCTGTTGGTGTTTAGTCATTGTGGGTAAGACTATTGCAATCTACTTGTTCCATCCTGGTATCTAGAGCAATATCAGGGAGTTTTGTTGATGCTCACCTGCCTGTTGCTGCCTCAGGTCCTGGGGATTGGTGGCATCTTAGGCCTCGCTTGGGGATGGAGGCGCCTGGAATGGATGGGGTCCCACATAGCGGGTGCTGGGATCTCCACGGCTCGGCTGCCTCAGGTTCCAGGGTCAGTGGTGAATGGGGCCTCTCTCCCAAGTGTCATATTTAGATCCAAGCGGCCTCATCCCAGGTCTGACCTGGCTCTCAGCACTGGGGCTCAAGTCCTTGGTCTCGGGGACCCAGTTCAGGCTTCACTGAGGGTGATATTTTGGAGACCTCTGAGCCACCTCCACAATGGACTCAACTAAGAGTCCTGGGGATCTTGTCCTGCTGTTTGCAAGACGTGAAGACAAAACCGAACTCTGTGCTGCATATTCCAGAAAGAAAAGCCAGCCTGTTCCTTGCATTCACCTCTTGTAGACACCTGGAGGAAAGGGGTGATGGTGTGTGCCAGCTCCTGAGCATGCCAGCCCAGCCCTGGCTGCTTGTCACCTGCTTCTCTGCTTTTTGGCTCTGCAATGAAGTCGGGACCAGCCCTGCACTTTACTCTGATGCTTTGCCCTCTGCCCCTCACCCTGGAGCTCCCTTCAGTTCAGCTGCCCTATTTCATCTCATCCCCTCCTTGTTTATTAAACACCTTTTGTGCAGGTGGGGCTGTCTTATGGCTGAGAGCTCAGTTTCAGATTTGGGAGGCCTGGTACACCATCTGCATTTACTGCTGACCAGGTGTGTGTTGTTGGGCTCCTGTTGAACCTCTCAGCCTCCATCTTCTTACCTGTAAAAGGGGACTTGACAAGGTTACCCCCTTTGGCAGGTGAGTAAGTGCCAGGCACAGAGGACACACCAGATAAATGACAGTAACAGCTATCTTGCTCATTGTCCTGCCCATGAGCTAAGCAGCACCTGTCCTCCCATGACGTTTTAGTCCAACCCAGTTACCAAGGTCCTGTTCATGTCCTGAGCATTTTCTCATACCACCAACTAGGTTCAGTTTTATGTCCTACCTGGGCTCCAGGAGAGATAAAAAAAAAAAAAAACAATTGAATTAGGCAAAACAAGAGTTAAATTATAGTAACTTCTCAGCTGCTTCCACCTTAGCTTCTGCCCCTGTTGAACTCGCTGGAGGTGGGAGCACCTTATCAGGCTTGCTCTGTGGCTGTTATCCCCGCTTCCAATTTAATGCAGCTATTTGTATACCAGACGCCTCTCTCCCAGAAGACTGTAAGATACTTAGAGCAGAATGAAGAAAGGAAGGAGGGAGTAAATGAGTGATACTGGGCTCATAATACTTGAACCAGTATTTTTATTTTTACTTTTTTGGTGGCTTGCTTGTATGGGAACCGAACCCTTGATTTGGTGTTACAAGGCCACGCTCTAACCAACTGAGCTAACCGGCCATCCCCTTGGCCCTGTATTTTCAAAGTGATGAACGTACCAAGATGTCTTCTCCTTTGCTGACGAGCATCGATAACCTTCTCTAGCTCAACAATTTATTTCTCTTAATTTTAACATTCTTACCACTGAAGCTGAGATTTATTTAGAAGAATATATTCCATATCATCCCTTTTCCCTATAAATGTTTGGAGGAAGGTTTGGGATATGGACCTTTGGCTGGAAGGATAAAAATGGATTAAATTATGTATTTTCTGACTGCTCAGTTTCGATTTATAGTACGGCAGTGATTTCCCCTCACTGCCAGCCTTGGTGGAATTTAGTGATCGACCAAGGGAAAGTCATTCATCCTCTCTGACATCCTATTTCATTCCCTTGCCCTCTTTTCTCCTGCACTCTCTTTTCCTGTTCAGTTCCTATTATGATCTTTCTTTGTCCGTGACGTTTCTCACTATTAAGTGCTGATATCTGTAGTTCCTCAACATATTCATTTGAATAGATTTAGAACAGATGAAAGTGCTAAAAATAGCCTAGTTTCTCTTTTCTCTAGACAGAAATCCAAGGAAGATGTTAAACTAATGGCTCTTGACTTGTTTCAATTACTATAAAGTTATCTAGCTTTTAGTCCCATAGTCCTATAAAAGTCTAGATCTTTTTGATATTAAAGGAAATACGGAGCCGGCCCTGTGGCGCTCTCGGGAGAGTGCAGTGCTTGGGAGTGCAGCGGTGCTCCCGCCGCGGGTTCGGATCTGGGAGTGCAGCGGTGCTCCCGCCGCGGGTTCGGATCCTATATAGGGCTGGCCGGTGCGCTCACTGGCTGAGCGCGGCAAGACAAGGGTTGCGATCCCCTTGCCGGCCACAAAAAGGACAACAAAAAAAAAGAAAAAAAAAAAGAAAGAAAATACGAACATCCTGAGTGACCTACCGAGTTCCACCTAATTGTTTCTGTTTCACAGAGATGGAGACAGGGGCCCGCTGGGACTTTGATCCCGAGACTGCACCCTGAGTCTGTATGAAATAGATGATGGTGTTAATAAGCATTTCTTGCTTTAAGCCACTTTCATTCTGGGTAAAGTCCGTACTTGGAGTTCCTGTACTAACCTAACTATGGTTGCAGGTGGGGCCAGAGTTGGCGGAGAACCTTGACTAACTGCCCCACCACTTTGGGTCCCTTTCGGTAACCACCAGGCCCACCTGGAAGTGTGACTCTAGGTTACGTGGAAGTGAAAACTGCAGTGGTGAGCAGCTAGCATCTATTTTTGGGCTTCTGACTTGGTTCATCTCTCACCTCTCTGAAGGGCTGGCTTGGTGTGGACTATTTAGTACCTTTCCTTATGGAACTCAAAAAGCCTTTGTTCATAGCCTTATCTTTTTTTGTCCTTACAAGCTCTATTGGCATTAGAAGCAAAGATATCTTCAACTACAGTTCTCCATACCTTGTATTTTGCCCCAAGTTCTACTTGGTTGTTGGCAGCATGTCACCGAGTCCTGGTCTTATTGCCAGATGTATCCCAGGTCTTGTGATCTGAGACCAGGGACTTCTGATCTGGTGGGTCTAGGTCCCTGGCTCAAATCTTACCTGCATCACCAGCTACAGAGAGTAATCACTGCCCACTTCCTCCCTGTCCTTCGGAAGGTGTGGAAACTGCAGCTGAAGCAGCTGAAAAGCTCTAAGGAGTATTAAACTCCTGTTTTTTTCCAATTCTATTTTTTTAATTATCTCTTCAGATCCAGTGATCCAGTTAGAACACAGTACAGATTTTGGTTGGAGAAAAACCAGTGTAACTTGTATAATCTGCTTCAATCACTTGAGATACTAATGTGCTAATATCACTTTTATATTTCAATTAATTTATTGCATATACATAGGCCCTTAGGTATCTGTCTCTTGAGGATATCCCTCAAAATGTATGTAAACTTTTGGAGGGTGAGTCATTCAGTCCAAAGCTTCAGTCAATTCTTCTAAATATCAGCTGTAAAGGGCACTGGAAGGTGCCCAATATCCACAATTGCAGTTGCTCTTTACTACCACATTGTGTCACTGTCAAAAATTAGTCCTGAACAGCCCTGTGGGTGTTCATTCATCATGTGCTGGTGCCCATATGTCCTCCATCCCTGCACCGGCTGAGATGATGGGCTGTGGGTGACCCCCCACAGGACAGTTCTCTTAGTTCACAGATAGGCTTAGCCAGGTTTTCTGGAGCAGGGCACAGTGCCTGGGTGGCTATGTTCTGAGGACTTACTGGCACAAGCTATGCCTGCAGCAGACTTCAGGTCTTGTACTGAGCCCACGCCAACAAATAGACTTTCAGTGACTTCTGGAAAATTCCTCGGAGGGACCCTTGATATCTACAGGGTCACTGTTCTTCCTAACAGAGCCTTAATTTTGAATGCCCGGATCTGTCTTTTTTTCTCAATAAGTTTTGGCTTCTTTTACAAATTTTTGAACTCCATCTATAGTGGCCAGTTCTTCATACCAAGGGGGAGGAGATGTTTGCTTTTGTTTGACTACAAAATGCTTATTAGACCCTAAAGGATACCCTCAAGTGACTCTTTACTGAGCAAGGAAGATGTATTTTGAAATGACTTAATATATTCATCCTGACAACTGTTGTGCAAGTGTGGCTATGGTGATAGGTGGTGGGTTGTGTGGGTAGCAAATAGCTTTTGGCATTCAGTTCTAAGATTCAAGACCACATAGATAATGGTTTGAATGTAGTTATTCGTGATCTACAGCTATGGAAGCCTTTATCTCTCTATGAACTATTTGGTATAAGAAAATCTCATTAGGTATTTGCTGATAAATTGACTCATATTCCAAAAATTCCAAAACTGGTTTCTAAAATTTAAATAATTTCTTTCACAAGAACAAGTTCTTCAAAATTTGGGGCAATATTTCTTTAAAAATGATTTTTGAATTTCAAATATTAAAAAGTTACCTATGTCAAAGGATAATTTTTTAAAAGGCTTAAAATTATGACTCTTTGATAAATACAAATAAATACCTACAAATGCCAATAAATACAAATGAAGCTTTGATTTAACTCATTAAGCAATGAAAGAGCCAATGAGATCCTACAACCAGTTCAAAAAAAAAGAATTTAAAACACACAGGGGCAATCAGGAACACTCAAGTGAATTTACAAATAGATGCAAAACTGGTCAATATCCACAGACCAATAATCGACTGCATCACCACCAAACACAATTTGCCTTTCCATGGACAAGAATTAATTGCATTACTATCAGTTTTCTACAACTTAAAATTATAAAATAGCTCAAAGACAATAGAAGGTAGTGATAACTTGAAAGGGTAAACAAGACAGGCACACAATAATCCTTTTTTTTTTGTCCATTACAAAGTCTTACACAATTTTTGTAAACACATGCCTGGTTTAAGTTTGGAAAAGGGATGATGGATAGACAGTAAGACATCTTGATGATAATTGATTCTAGTTGCCTAAACTTTAAATCAATAACTGTGTAATAAAGACAGTACATTTCCAATATGCTAATTTCGGATTGCTCTTTAGCCACTCTCTTGTTACACTCTCTGTGTTCCTCATTTTCTGTATGGTGTGGTAGAAAATGTACTAGACTTGGAAGAGAGTGTTGGTTTTCACAGTGGTATCATTTACCCATTGCTGCAGCTTTCCTAGGGTCAACTCAGTCTCTCTGAGCCTCAGTGTTCTCCCTGGAAAATGGGGATAGTTTTCACACTGTGAGCCTCAGCATATCACCGCTGAGCAGATTAAATGAGATGCAGTGTGGCCATGAATCACAGAGGGATGCTTCCTTTAGATTTCGCTGAGCTGGTCGCATTCACGCACCACTCCAGCTGTTCTGCAGCTGTACTTGCATGACTTATCGTCATGTCAAAATTAACAAGGCCAGGACTCAGCTCTCGATTCCCATTTTTCTTCCCCTAAACTTGCTTCTCTAGTCCTACTTATTTCACTTAATGGCTCGACCATCCACCCAGTTTTTTAGTCCACAAACCCATGGTTCATCTTTGATGAACTATTTCTTGTCCTTCTTACATCAAATCTGACACCAAGCCTTATTAGGTTTACATCCAAGGTATCATTCCAGTCTATCCATTTTCCCAATTTTCGGTGTTATTACCCTGGACCAAGCCAATGCCAGCTCTTTCTTGGATTACTGTTACTGTCTCTTAATCTTAAGTTGGCCTTTCCACATCCAGTCTTTCCAACCTAAATTCCATTCCCCCAGAGTAGCTACAGTGGCCTTTTAAAAAATGTATATCAGAGCAGATCACCCTTCTGCTGAAAATCTTCCAATGGATTTATATTGCATTTATAATAAAAGTCTAATGTTTCCCCCCTAATATTTCAAAAGGTCTGTGTAACTCGCCTGCCATCCACCTCTCTTTTCATCTGTGTGTCCCCTCGGCTCCCTGGCTCCAGCCACCCTGGTCTTTCTGTTCTCTGCCAGGCCATGCTCATTTCTGCAGCAGGGGCTTTGTATTTTCTGTGCCCTCTGCTGAGAGCACTCCTTCTTAAGGACTCAGATCAAATATCGCCTCTCCAAAGGGGCTGCCTTTGACCATTATTGTAGGATTTATTATTGTCTATCTCTTTCTCTACGTGCGCGTCTCTTTCTTCGTCCTCTCTCACTGTTCATCCCTGTACCTTTTCTCCTCCCATTGCTTTATCGTCCACCTTCCCCCCTTTTCTTCCCTTCTCTTTTTTAACAGACCATACCAAATGCATCGCTGTGCTTGCTTCTTGTTTGTGGCTTTTACTGAAATAGTATTGTGTGCCCTGATCTTCATTTTACAGACAAGGCGTAAAATTATTCATAGTTATTTGTCCCTAAAAAGCTATACACACCCAACCAAAACAAACTGATTTTAGCATGTTTATAGATCTCACTGCATGTTACTGTAAGTCAATGGCTCTTAATAGAAAACCAGCACGACCTTCACCAATAACAAAATGGTTCTTCATTGCTGTTCTAGACACAGGGTTTAGTTCTTATCCTTAAAGTAAGAAATTACAGAAGAGCAAATTTCTATTATTAGTGGAAAAATGGAATGAAAAATATTCTATGGAAACAGGCTGCCACTTAGGTTTATTGGTTCTTGGCCTATTCTCCTTTGCTAATCATTGCACTGACAGGCTCTCTTTTACACAATTATTATTATTTTCCTCCCTGAGGAAGATAAAAAATTTTCCCATGATGCACATTAATTTTAAGATCCTTAAAAAATTAGGAAAACCAGTTGTGAGGTAAATATAAAAGTCATTAAAAAATTCATAGAATAGTTTGACTTTAGGAGAACTTTATACTTAAAATATTTCTTTCCGGCATAAAAATATGGGCTGAACCAAAGAAAACAACTAAAAATGAAAAGGGACAAAATAAAGATGAGCACATGCTCATGGGAAAAGTCACTACATCAAGTTTATAAAATATGCTCTTGCCTGCAATTTCCACAGGCTGCTACCGGCAGCACGGAATGTGTAAGCCCTTCCCATGGGTTCTGCTCTTCATAATATTATAAAGTGTGAAAATGGCTTTAATTTGATTGAAATTTATAAATGATCTTGTATAACTTAGCCTGATTTACATTGACGGGACGATAACCATAGTGCAGAATTTGTGTTACATCTGGAATGGAGCCTTTCCTTTGTACTGCTCCAATAGCAAGCATTTCATTTGTCAATTTAATCTTGGATACTAGGATTTTTCTCCACATATATTTTGAGATAATCCTCACAAGAATAAGCTTTTGTTCACTACCAAGAATTGAATGCATTTTGAAATCCGTTTGAATATTAGAGAGACAGGAAGAATGGAGCTAGGGTTCTGTAGTAATACAGGAAGACTATAGTTAATGACAAAGGACTGTGTATCTTGGAATAGCTGGTCAAGATGATGTTGAATGTTCCTAACACAAAGAAGTGACAGATGCTTGAGGTGATGGATATACTGAGCACCCAGAAATGATCATTGCACATGGAATGAATATATCCAAATATCATATATTTTACTCTGTAAATGTATACAATTACCACGGGTCAATTAAGAAACAGAAAAAGAGAGAGAAAAAGAGAGAAGTAGAAAGTAGAATAGTGGTTACCAGAGGCAGGGAAAGGGATGGGGGCTGGGGTGCAGGGAATAGGTGATAGACCAGTACGAAGGTACAGTTAGATAGGAAGAGTAAGTTCTGGTGCCCTAGGGGGACAGTAGCTAACGATATTGTATTGTATATTTCACAATAACCAGAAAAGAGGATCTTGAATGTTATAACCACTAAAAAGTGATAAACGTTTAGGTGATAGACATGCTAACTATCCTGATTTTATCATTGTACCATACATGCATGTATTGAAACAACAAACTGTACCCCATAAACATGGACAATGGAAAAAATTAAAAAAAAAAAAGAAATCTATTTGAACTTCAAGAGTCATGTATCTCTTCTATGCCAAATTGTGTGTTTGGATGATGGGAATCTGTGAGTCTGAGAAGACTCAGCCTGAGCAAGATTTTACAGTTTGGCTTAAAATACAGTTCTTGGAGATCAATTTAAAAAATTTTATACTTTTTTCTGGATTTAATGGCCAGAGTTTTGTTGTTGTTAGCTTGATTTTGTTCTCAGTTTTGTTTTGTGTGTACACCTGTGTTTCATTCCTCTCTGAGGACCTGCTCACTCTGCTGTGATGGTTCCACCGCAAATCTGGCTCCTGACCTGCCAGTGAGCGCGTAGGTGTCAGGCATCTGCCTTACCCACCTTTGCATCTCTGTGCCTTGCTCAGGATCAGGTGCAGAGAAATCTTGTGGTAAATGTTCACCGAATAAATGATAGTGCATCTTAATGATCTATGGCTTAGAGGATGAAAGGGGCATTTTGTATCCTGGTACCAAATCAAGTTCAGTCTATGATCTGGGAAGATGTACAGTAGTGGTTATAATTTCCCTGTGTTTTTGCTTATAACATGTTAACATTGCTATTTATGTTGGGAAAATGTGCCAGATCACCAATGGGATGAAAGCACTTCCATTTGAGAACAGACTGAAGGCAGGAGGGAAGGAAGGGCCAAATGTGCAGCGTCACGGGGAGCTGAGGCAGTGGAGGTCATTGGGGATCATTTAACTGAAGACCACATGGTTCTGTCAAGTCTGGGCGGGACCTCAGCTGTGCCGTCTGCATCCAGCCATCTTTGCATGCTGTCACATGCTTGGTCCTGAAGTCCCTAAAGACTAGGATGTGGAACTTGAAGAAAGAAGTATAGAGGGAACAGTAGGGTAGTAAAAAGTTCGTGAATCTTGCAATGAAATGGTTACAGAACCACGTTTTTCTATTATCACTTGTGCAAGCTTGGACCCTCAGCAAAATGGGGTAATACCACTGAATTCATAGAGGATTAAGTAAAATAATAGATGTGAAACATATCTGCCACGTACAAGGTGGAATACAGGGGATCTGACCAATGGCCAGACCCGGGTGATGGGCCTTACATTTTAGTAATGAATGTTTTATTTATTCATGCACAAATTCATCAGTGTTTACCAAGGACCCACTATGAACCAGGGGCTGCTGAGCTGGGAATGCAAAGGTAAACTATCATCCTGTGCCAGCCTTTTTGCGTGCAGCAGGGATGGTGTTGAGTCACACCTCTTCCATACCTGATGCAGGGTGACCCCGAAGACACACAGCTGAAGCAACAGCCCACATGGGGACGAACCCCTCACACCTGTTCTGAGAGCCTCCTTCAAAGCAGCTATCTAGGGTATGCAGGTGATTTGAAGCTTCTCCCAAATCTTATTAAGAATAAATGGATCTTGTGATCTGAGGACTGAATAGTTTTAGGCTTTCTGGCCTCTTACCCATGTGAATTCCTTACAGATTGGGTAAAAGAATCCTATTTGATCAAAAGCAGTCCTTCACTCTATTTCAAAATTTCCCTTAGTGTGTAAACCAGGCAGTATCCTCACGAGACATGGACCTGTGAGTTGTTCTGTGAAAAAGGATACTACAGACGAACGATTTGGGGGTAGATTTCTTGCTCCATTCCCACTCCTAGAGACTCATGCTATACTAAAGGTTTTGGGAAGATGCAGACATACCAAACCCAAGTGTTGGTTACCTCTGGGGGTGAAATTGAAGTAGGGGAAGTGAGATTATCAGTATTTATTTAATTAACTCCTGTGTCATTTGTTTACAGGGAGCATGCATTTTTTAAGTTAAAAAATTCTTATAAAACAAAGAAAAATAATAAAAAAAGGAGACCCCAAAAGGTTCAGAGAATTCCTGCTATAAGGAGACCTAGCACCCAAATGTTCTGACCATGCAGTCATTTACTCGTTCAGTAGAGCATTCTTTGGGAAGTGCTGCTCTAATAAACATAATGGTCCTGACTGCGTAAATCTTAGAATAATTTAAATTTAGATGTAGAAGAGAGTTAAAATGCGGCCTCTATACCTCATTCTCTAGAAAATAAAGTGACACCTAAAGAGGTAGGGCGGCTTGTCTGAGCTGACCAGCTCAGTGGAGGCAGACCGGAGCCTCTCATCTGCTTTACCAGGAAGGAGAAGCCTCCCGTAGCCTGCCCCTGCTGAGGAATGACATCGTTAAATTAAACCAAATCTGGCCTGAGGATGCCACCGTACCTTGAGTCCCTGTGCAGTGCTCTGCAGCCTAACGTTGTAGGTAAACTGATGGAAACCTGATTAGGAGTCCTGTCTACTTCTGCAGCAAGTAGCTGAGTCCCAGCCAATCACAGGCGGCGCTGATCAGACCACGTTCAAACAAGGCCAGCCGAGCTGTGCCCCATCAAGCTGTCCATGCACGTCACTTCTGCTTCTGTCACTAAACGCTGCCTGCCCAAGTGGCAGAGCAGAGCTCTCTGACCCTCTTCCGGTTCTGAAGGCTGAGCAATTTGCAAATCATTCTTCACTCAGTTAAACTGTGTTAAATTTAATTCATCTAATGTTTCCCTTGCAACAACATCGTTGTCATTATAACATCAGCCACTAATGACTGGGCAGTGTGTCCCGGCGATGCACCCAGAGAGGTGAGAACCGGGGCTCTGCTTGTGTGTGTTGTGTCCGGGGCAGTAACACCTCCAGCCTTCCAGAAAGATAAACACTTGTTCAGATTTAGGCTCAGGGACCTGCTGTCACTATCCTGGGCTTTAAGAACATGCTGTCACCCTTTTTTCTCCTGACACTGCCTCCTCTCTCGGGAAAGGGTCTGGCCAGGGTTGAGCTGGCTTAGCTCTCGCAGGCACAGCCACTGCTTCCACCCACCCTCCGAGAGTCTCTGCAGGTGCTGCACGGAGGCAGGACGCACAGGAAAACACGGACTTGGAGCATCTCTCCTCTGAGACCCCACAGGACATTTCCTGGGACACTTTCGTGGTTATCAGACAGTGTCCTCTACCGAACGAGGAAGCTGGCTGCCCTCTCGCACTCCAGGCTCTTGCAAAGGTCAGACTTCTGACTCCATGAGTGGCCCAGATATGACACTTAAGGGAACTGTGTTTACAAGGGGGTGGGGGACAGGTACACAGCTGCGTTTCTATAGACAGCAAAGTACAGGGGATAAGGCCATGGATTTTAATTCTGACATTCTTTAATTTAAAAAATAAAACCAAGACAGAACACAGCTGGCATGCTGGCAAAACCTGGGTCTGAAGTCCCTGCGGGAATACCAGCCCAGGGAGAGTGAATGCGGGGAGCGGGGAATGGGGTGTCAGGCAGCTTCTCCACGGGAGGTCACCCCACATCACTTATAAAAGGTAAGTGCTGGCACAGCCTTGATGGCCCTGAACACCATGCTGCAGGTGTGATTTATGAGGAAGAGACTGGCTGTAAATCAGACCCCTTTGTTTTAAGTAGTAGTTTCAGTGCAGCGGGTTAATTTACATGCAAGGAAAATGAGGAAAAATTGCAGTATATTATAACTTGTGGATATCATAGAATTAGACTTTAAATGTAAACAAAGTGTTTCTGCTGGGGTTGACCCCCACTGCAGAACAAGTGCCCTTGCGTGGAGTTCTTTGGGGCCCAGTGACAGGAGAGTGACTGTGGGGTCTTTGGGATGGCAGGAAGGAGGGATTGATGCCCCTGAGTGAGGGGCTGCAGAGCTGCAAACCAAAGAATCATTTCCTGCTGGTGTCAGCATGACCTGATGCCAGGGCTTCAGGGTATCTTCATCAGTAAAAACCTTGGGCTGCCATTAGTATCACCACCACTTTTGAATTTTTGGAATATTGCTGCTCTCGGTGCTAATATATTGTGAAGGAGGGTAAGACGAGAGTCCAGCTAATTCTCATCAGCCACTGCACAGTTGGGGATGAGAGAAGAGCCAGCTCAGGAACATACCGCTGACACTCAGCATTTCCATCACACGTCTGTTCTGTTTATTTGAACGTTTGATTATATTTACTGTCTTAATGGTTCATAATTATCTCACTTATATAAACCTTGTACTGCTCGAGATAAAAAACTTCCAGAGAGTGGAGCTCAAACCTTCTCTTGTATTTTTCAAAGTGCATAGCACTTTGTTCGGGAAAGAATAGACTCTCAGGATGTACCTGTTGACTTGAATCAAATATCTATGGAAACAAGGAAGAGCCATTGTATGAATAACCAAAACCCTGGGGTTATTCAAAGACCTCATTTCAGCTATTAAATCTAGCTTTCCTTTCCCTCGAGCCTTTTATCATAAATACCACTAGAAAAAAAAAAAAAAAGAGAATTATGACATCATCTCTGTTTCCTTCTGCACCCCCGCTGGTACTGAAATGATCAAGAGAGTAGAAAAGTGGCCACGAAACGAAGAAGGGAAGAGGTGCAAAGGGCTCAGGGAACCACGCACAAGAAGATCGGCCTAGAATGATGGGGACAGACTGTCACCTTCTGAGCACTGCCTATTTCTAGTGAAACTCGAGTCTTAAAGTCCACAAATAACAGAGGCTTCTTTTGGTTTGGTGGTGGCTCTCTGAGTGGAGGAAAGCTCATTTCTACCCATTTGCATATGTGGTTTTGCATGTGTGCACATCAGGGTTTCAGGTTGAATTGGAAGTCCATCCTTTCAAGGACAGAAGGGATTCCCCACAGTGTGCTGACAGTAAAGCTGATGACAAAGAACTTCATCTGAATGCCATGGCTGTAGATGCGGATGTTCTTGGAGATTTTTACCCCTTTTGCCCTAACACAAATCTTTTTATTGAATACAAATGCTCTATTTCTAGTAAAATCATGAAGCATTATATGCCTCTGTTAGAGGGTAGTATGGTCTAAAATTGTCTTGCAAATTGTTGCTTTTTCTTTTCTTCTAGATTTGCACGTAATTGCTGGCAGAGAGAACACAGGCTGTATTACCTGTGGGTAGTAGATTTCACCTGAGGCAGACAACTTGCTGTACAAATCCCAGAGGGAAATTGAGGCTGAGCCGGGTAAGGAAAAAGCCAGGCGGGTTCTGGAACTGCTCATTTATCCCTTCATCAACCATTATGAAGTGCCTGTTGCCATCCAGGCTTTGTACTTGGTGCCAAGAATATAGTGACAGGGATGATATAGTCTGTGCCCTCAAGGAGCTCAAGGTCTCTCAGGGGAGCAGGAGGCTGTTGTGATAGAGAATGTCTGGGGCTGGGGAGAGGATCCCCAGAGAGGCTGGGCCCTGCACCTGCCAGTGAGAAGAGTTGGAGGGGAAGGAGGGGGCTGGGACAAGTTTCTGAAGGAGAAGCCACTTGACCTATTTTGAGTGCTGTGTTCTCTAGGCCAAGAAGTGGGGAAGGGTGTTTCAGTCATGCAGATCGATACAGGATTTATAAAGAAAATATTTGGGTAAGGTGCACTTTCCAAAACACAAATGTAATACAAAATTAAACCCTCTTTAATTTACTAATCTTAAAACATTTATTATTGGCACGTTATAGGAAGTCCTAGACTGTGAACTGCTCAAAAGAATGAGCTCTGGCTCTCTTCTTGTGTACATCACAACTCACACTATCGCCTGGCACAGCATAGAGGCTAAATTTGTGTTTGTGGTAGAGTCGGTTAACGTCTTAAATTTTTATTACCTGAATCTCCTTTTAACACTGAACAAATAGTGGTAGGAGAAGGAAATGTTAACTGTGGTTTGTAACTTAAGGGCTACCTTGGAGAAAAGGATGAGATTTTTAGAGTCTCTAAGAAAGTTTACTACTCTGTAGAGTAAAAGCCTAATTTTCTCTATATACAAATGAGTGTGATTCTTCTAAAGTGACAAATAATTTTGCTAAGTGATCTATTGCCTCACTGACCCAGTGGAAGAAAGCAGTGGTTTTTATTTTTGAGAATGAGAATTTTAAAATACGAGAAGTCTGCAAGCTGTGGGTACCCTGTGTGCCAAACTCAGAAGTAGGACACAGGTTTCTTGCTTTTCAGTCTTCCCACCTTCCCACACAAAGAAACCACAAATGAGGAATTAGGACCGAAAGAGTCAAACCAGCCTGGGCCCACTCCTCCTGAGCTGGGCAGGTTGAGAGGGCCTCCAGCTTTCAAAAGCACTGAACTGAGACCCCAGGTCTGAAACATCATCACAGCTACACTTCTATGCCCCTTATCATGGGCTCGTCCCTTCTGTAGTGTTCTACAGGAATGAATCCATTTAATCCACACAACAGCCTTGGGAGGTGGAGACTGTGATCATCTTCACTTTACAGGTGGGGACTCGAGGCATGGGGAGGTTAGGAATTTGCTCACGGTCACCAGCTAGTAAGTGCCAGAGCTGTGTGGGGTCCCGGATGCCAGGTAACATGCAGGCCGAGGCTGTGCTGTTACCTGCAGTGTCAGCCACCTCCGTGCTGAAGAAGGAAAATGTTGCAGCGTGGATGAGACAATGACAACATGATGATGCCGTTAAGTTTAGTGGTGAAAAGTGACACAGAAATATATGACTTTTTTTTTTTTTGGTTTAAAACAACTTGAAATGTTCTAAGAGAGTAATGATTAGAACAGTTATTACTTTTTTCAACAGTTACCAAGATAGGAATTTTGAGCCTTTGAATTCTTACGAGCATTTTAGGGCTCCAAAGATCAGAATCCGTAAGAACTAAAGATGGAATGCTAAACACAGCCAGCGAGCATATATTCCCTTCATACTGATTAAAATACATTTTATTTATATTTTTGGATTTATATTTGGATAGTTCTTACATGCATATGATACAACATTCAAAAGTATAAAACGAATACAGCGACACGTGAGTCCCCTTCCAAATCTCGTTCCTAGTCACCTAATTCCCTTCTTTAGAGGCAACTGGCATTTGAGGGTCCTTGTGTGACCTTCTAGAGATGTTCTATGCATATACAAGCTGATGTGTGCACACAGTTTATTTATTTTTTGGTGGGGGTGGGGCACGATGTAATTCCCCATCGGTAAGCAGTTCAGCACTTTTGCTATTACCATGTAAAATTTTATGCTGGAGTTCAGTATGAGCTCGGTCCATAGGAATATATTGAATATCATCAAATCGATCACTATTTGTGAAAGCAGTTGATTTCTGTGTATAAAATTTACATCCAGCTATCTTACTAAATTCTTATCATTTATGATAATTTTTCAATGATTTCCTTTTATTTTCCAGATTAAAGGTGAATTCCTCTTTCCAATTTTTATATTTCAAACATATTTTCCTTATTAACTGGATGAATGAATTCCTCTAGAATAATGTCAATATATAGCTGTAATCAGGGGGGTTCTTATTTTTTTCTTGGCTGAATTAGAAGCTGTTCGCTTTTCTCTATTAAACATGTTAACTTTTGGGTCCCCCTCCCCCACACAAACTAAATATAGATACACAGGTACTTAATTGACATTCTTTTTATAGATGTTACATTTTTATATCCATATTGGGAAATCATCCACCTGTTCCTATACTTAAGAATATTTATTAAAAATTGATGTTGATATGTAAAATGCCTTTTCATCATACATGAACATAATCATTTGATTTTTTTCTTTTGACATATTTTTGTAATGGTTCATGTCAATAGCTTCAATAATATTTAACCCTTCTTGCATTCTAAGATTAATATTACTTGATCGTTGTATATTGTTCTCTTAATTTTTTAAGAATTTTGCATTGTTACTCATAAACGAGATTTTCTTCTTTCATGTCTTCTCCGCTGTTGTTAATTAATGTTATGCTAGCTTAAAAAGGATGAAGAGCCTTTATTTTTCCATGATCTAGGATAGTTTGAAAGAAATACATGTTTCTTAAAGGTTTGATAGAATTATTTTGCCAAATCAGCTAAACTTACTGTTTTCGGGGACTAACATTTTAATAATTTTCTCTGTTTCCTCTAGAATAATTGATTTCCTTTGAATTCCTAAATTTCTTTGATGTAAGTTTTGGTAATTTATGTTCCTAGAAAATAATTTCATCTACTCAGATTCTTAGTTAAGGCTTTATAGAGTTCAGTAAAGTGGTCTCTTATGATTTCTAAAATTTATCTCCTTATTTCTTACAGTGTTTATTTGTTTCAATTAGGTTAGACAATAATTGACTTTTGTATTTATGTATTCATTTATTTACAGCTCTTGGATTTATAATTACTCTCATTTTTCAGTTTTATAGTTAATTTCACATTTTATGCTTGCTGATCCATTTCTTCTGTTATTTTTGGCTTTATTTGATCTATTTTTAGTTATGCTTCATTAGATAATCTTTTCATATATTTTTAGTTGTTTTTTGTTTACTAATCATATAAACTTAAGGCTCTGCATTTTTCTCTGACCTCTGATATAGATGTAACCCGTTTGTTCTGTGTCATAGCATTTTAATTATTGCTATTTTCTACTTATAATAAAATTCCAGTTTTGATTTCTTATTTGACTATGAATTGAGAAAGAGCCTTTAAGTTTCCAAGTAGCAGGGATTTGTTTGTTAGTTTTTAATTTTAATTTTATTATTCATTTCTAGTTTTGTTCCTTGTAATCAGGGCATTTTACCTTATTACTTCTACTTTTTGGGAATAAATTGAGGTTTTATATGTGGCCTGATATTTTGATATGTGTATGTTTCTTTCAGTAATTGGCAAGGTTTGTAATTTGTGTTTGTGTTACTTTACGGAATAAACTTAGTCTTTATTTCTTTAATATATTTATTGATTCTGTCAGTTTTGCCTGAGACATTTATTTCAATTTTGTGGATTAAAGCCTCTTATTTCTGAAAAGTTTTCCAGTATATATATTTAAATACAGATAAACATATACGTTTTTAACTCAGTTCCATATTGGGGGTACCAATTAGGCATATGTTGGATCTCTTGGTTTGTTTTCCTTACTGCCATTTCTTTCTAGCCTCTCTTAGTTATTTTAATTTTATTTTGACTATGCATTTCAATCTTTTGATTTGCCCTGTCCTTTGCTAGATTTTCAGCATTTCTCTATTCCTCAGTAGGGCTGCTGCCGACGTGGCCTTCATGTCTGTGATAACTTTATTTTTCTCTTCTGCATCTTTTCTGTGCTCTGCCAACTTGTTATATGTCTTGTTGCTGGTAAACCATGGTTTCCCTGAGCTTTTATATCTACTTTGACATCATATTTTGTCCAGGTGATTGCTTTTTAATTATTTTAAATACATGGTAAATATATCATAGAACATGATTTTATGCTTTTCCATAGTAACATTTTTCCGGTTGGCGTTTGTCTTTTATTTCTTTTACTCGAGCTTTATTTCCTTTTCCTGCAGTGTTATTATTATTATTTTTAATAGGTCTGGGCACTGACTCCTTTTTGGTCATTAATTACATTTGAATGAGGCAAATTCTTCCTGGTCTGGTTAATTGCAGAGTGACATAGGGAGGGCGGGGCTGTGGACTTGTTAGCAGGAATTCTTCATAGGACAAGGCCTGTTTGAGATGTTCTTTCCAGCTCTTGCTTTGAAAATCACCTGAAATGCTCAGAGGCAACTTTGCCCACAATACTGAGTTTGTCTTCTGTGTCCCCTCACAAGACACTGCTTCCTGCATACGTGGCAGGTCTGGCTGATTTCTCATCCAGCCCATCTTGTTCTGCTTTCCTTCTGTGCTGAACTAAGTCCATGGAAGCTGCCCACTCCCCACTGCGTCCTTCTCCCTCATGTCCCCAACAAGGGAGGTTGGTTTGCCCCTTGGAGTATGCCACTTCCTTTGGGACCTTTGCCCTTTCACCCCCATCTAAAGTCTGCAGCCATAGAGTTCTCTCTTCTGTTTGACCGTCACTACATTTAGCTTTCATTCCTTATATGTTATGGGGTTACTTATGTCTCTAAGTCTTGTCAGAACTTGCAGGTTGGTTTTATCAGAGTGTTGAAATATCTTCTTTACTCTTCCATATTAAATAAAAGTGGAAGTTTCCATCATATTTTATCAGTATTTGTATTTTAAATATAGAAAAATCCAAATTTTGGGAAGCATTTTTGTGCTGCAACATGTGTGATATTTTGGTACCAATCTCTTGGCATATATTTTTTAGTGATTCATGAATTTTTGTTAAATGTATAATTTTATATAGCTTCTACATTGTTTATAACTTATTTATCAAATGAAATGTTTCTATATAAAGAAATAATGATATGATTTGTGAATTCTTATACTCATGTAGTTACATTTTATTTTCGATATAATTACAATTTTGGAAGATTTTACAAGAAAATCTCTTTAAAACTTTTGATTCCTAAATTGATGCTCCACGCTAAAATTCTGAAAATGTTTATGTTGTAAAACATACACATTAATATACAAAATTACTATTTTCCTTTCTGTGATTCAAATAGCAAGGCCCATTCCCATCTCTCTTTTGTACCATCAGGTGGTGCTAAATATGTCATGTTCTTAATGATAAAAATTTCAGGAATATTCTCTGTGCGGAGTTAGGATTTTTGGCTAGATGGATGTAATTATTACATCAAAATTAAAAATAGCACGATTAGAAAGTACAACAGTTTAATGTAATTACATAAACTACAGAGATATGTCAAAGATCAACAGGACTTTAAATGTTTTAATGTGCTGAAGTTAATTTGTGGTCTTTTGTAAAGAACTGCTTGTGAGTACTTTATCCCATATTTAACACAGAAGTTACACAACCTTCCTTCAATGTTATCTTACTCCTTTGTTCTTTGGAAAGTTAAAGTTTGGTTAGTTTATTTATCTAGCATCAGCATATCTAATTTCTCCATGTCATATTTGATTTGGTTTATTGCATTAGTCTCTATCCTTGGACGAAACGTGATTTCTATAATTTGTTTATCTAAAGAACCTGGATCAGGAGCTTCACATAACTGCGACCTCAACAATTTTTTTCTCTTACATTTACGCTTCTGCTCATTCTGGAGGTAGAAATGTAATAGACCTTCCAAAGGGGAGCAGGTGACTTTTAGTGTCTCTTGATTGAATTTCAGTGGCCAGACAGTATGCTGAATAGGTTGCATTTAGCAGCAATGTAATTATAAATTTCTTTAGTAAAGGAGAAAAAAAGAGAGAGGGCCTATATTACTGATTTCCAAATCCCTGAGGATTGCTTATAGTTATTTAACACTATTTTCTTTTCTTCTTGCAAAAATAAATATGCATTTTTTATATTTCAAACTACAGTATAGCTATGGATGCAAATATTTGGTGATTCTACAATATCACATATTTAATGAGTGTCTTTTAAATCATTAAAAGGCTTGCATAACTTCATTGCCCAGCAGTCACTGTGCTGGACGATGAGGATTGGGTGTGAAAAGTGAAAGTGAAGTGAGGTGCTTGCCGGGGCCGGAGAGGAGCTGGGTGGGGAAGTGCAGGCGTGGGAAGGGGTGGTCAGGCCTGCTGCAGAGGTGGCTCATATGCAGAAGGGATGGCAAGAAGACTTGCAAACTAACTCCCATCCATGTCTCAGTGTCCGATCCTCTCCCTGGCACTCTCTGGGATGCCCTTGCTGTCGGCTCTTTGGCACAACCCCTGTGGCTCTTGTCTCTTCTCTCCTTGGCACTTGGTCTCCATCTGCAGCTCCCTGCACCTTCCGGAAGGAGCAGCCCATCACTCTTCACACTGCCCTTCAGTGACTTGCTCCTGCTGGTGGAGACCAGGAGGCCTGATGCTGCCTTGAATACCATGTGGATCAGAGCATGGCAGAGATGGAAAAAGAAAAAAGGAAAGAAGGAAGGAAAGATGGAAAAGCACCCAGCAGCAGAGTGAGTCCTCCTCTCCACACCTGCCTGCCTCTCCTTGCAGGGGACATGTGGGCTTCAGCCATCATCTGCATATGGGCTCTGGGACTAGCAGCCCCTAGGGACACCACAGTGGAGACTTCTGGTTCTATCACCTCCTCATTCAGTAACTGAGAAGACTGGGCACCTGTGGCTCCAATGATGGGGATTTTAGTCCTGGCCAGAGTGCGCTGAGCTGGCGCAGTGGGGAGGTGTTTGGGCGCAGTGGCCTGCTGGCATCTTTCAGATTGCACTCCTGACAGCTGCCTGTGAACTTGAGCAGTGGCCCCATTCATCTGTGCGCTTTCACCAGAGGCTTTCACAGTGGAGGGTCTGCTGGGAGGCTCCTCCCAAAGGAGTTTATGGCATAGCTTCAGGGTGTCCTAAGGGATTTCAAGCCTGGCCCTTGCACAAGGGACAATTGGGCATGTGCAGGCCACTGCCAGCAAGCATGCAGAGTTCACTATTCAAGTAAAGCATGTACCTTTTACTAATTCTCCATCCTTAGGCATTTCATTAATGAATTAAATAGGAACGTACTTCAAGACGTCTATGGAAAGATCTGAATTATTTTTTAGTTATGTCTTTCCCTGAACTTTTTGAAGGACCCTCGTATTTTAGCCATACCAACTTCTCTGGAGTGTTTCTGCACCCCCCCCCCCTTTTTTTTGCATCGGTCTCTATTTTGGAGATTCTTTCTTAAGCAGGAAATGGAGGGATTGAGTGGGACTCCAATGCTGAGGTGGTGACCAGTGGTCCTAAAAGAAACCCAGTGAGGGAATGAGGGGTGGGGGTGCAGTCTCTGGCTTGTCCACAGAGGAGGAGCTTGAGAGCCCCTGGGGTAAAGGAGGGAGTGACTTGAAGAGGGGGCAGAGAGAACATTCCTGTGCCATCTGGGGAGGCATTTACAAGCAGAAGGCCAGACTTGGAAATTCTTAGGCAAGATGATGGGAACCGGCTTAGGTGACCTGGAGACCATATGTGGAATTAAAGTTGAAGGCCAGAAGGACCAAGGCAGCTTTGCTTTGGGAGCTTCCATCCCAAACTATGGGTGGTGGGGGAAACGGGAAGTGTGGAGGCTGGGCAGACAGTTCGGTTGGGGCAGCAGCAAGGACAGGCCAGTGGCCAGTGGTGGAAATCAGAAACAGGAAGGTGGCCAGGCTTGGGTGACAGAGGGCTGGGGGATGGAGGTGGGAGCGGGGCCACTTGGAAATGCCCGGCACCCAATAGCTTTTGACTTCATGGAGACCAGCCAGACCTGTCACCAGCAGTTAAAGAGCAGGCCCATGGCTGGAAGCGGATTAGAGTTCTCAGGACTAGTCCTTTATAAAACTACGGAATAGACTAAAATTTTCTTGGGCCAGTTCCATTTCCCTTTCTGCACCTGGTCATCTGCCATGGGGTCTCACCTTCTTGCAGCCCAGGGGTATATTCCAGTTACTGAGCCAGCATTTCATGCCTCTGTAAACCTTGTTAGGCTAAACCTCAAGTTTTATTCAAAGCAGTCAAAAGTAATTCCCCATTCTAGGGTTTAAAAATAAAGGATGCATCTCTACTGATGCATAAGGAGTACAGGTGCAGCATCATGGTGGGAAATGGGGACTTATTCTTGATATGCCACAATCTCTCAAAACTAAGTGTAGATCTAGGTTTTGGGGGGTCTAAAGGTTATTTGGTGCTCTCTTAAAAATAAAAAAAGCACAAAATTATGAATATGCAATGATGTATAGAAGTTAAAATGTATTAAGAACAGGGGAAATCACAACAAATCATAAATTTAAAAAGTTGACAAATATCACAATTATGACAGAAACCCACAAAAATGGCATACTATTCCTAGGTAGCTGCATAACACAGCTCCATGACACCTTTTCTCCCTAGATATTTTGGTTCCATGTCTTTTGATTGCCTCTTTGTGGCAACAATTTTGTGATATTATTTTCTTTTGAGTGACTAGAAAGAATTCAGTCTTTCTGCTGGCACGGCTGATGGATTCTTGCTGGGGATTGTTGGTAGTTCAGGGACACTTCTTTTCAGCTGCAGGGCTCTTTGCTGGCGGTGCGCAGAGGGGCCGCCTCTGCAGTTTCCTGACCTCAGAGAACTGTAGCCTGTGATCTCTGTGGGCATGGACAGTTGCACTATTACCTTAGCAGCTGGCCCAGCTCAACCAGATCTTTGCACCCCCCCTGCCCCCTAGCACCAGCCACTGTTGATGGTGAGTTGGCCACTAAGGCTGGACAGCGATAGCCCCAAACATGGAGCAGAGTCAGAGAGGTGTTGGTTCAGATTCTTCTTTTTGGGCCAGAGACAGGGTCTGGATGCTCAGCCAAGGCCAGGCTGCCGCAGGGGTCTGGGCAGGGTAGGACAGGGCTGCAGCCTGCAGATACTGCCCCATGCCCGGGACCGCCAGGCTGGGGCAGGGCTGCATGCAGGGCTATGGAAAGGGCCCCTGCAAGTGAGGGACCTGTTGCTTAAGCTGTGTATGTAGATGGCATCTGCTTATGAAGCCACGCGTGGCTGTTATGATGTGCTGTGAAGGAAGATGGATGAGGGGTTTGTTTTTTTCTTTCTGGGGATGAGTTGTGTAAATGTGTGGTTTATAATATGTCTTGTGTTAACTGTTCAATGACTGGCAGCTCTCATGGTTATTAGTAAATTACCATCTGCATTAATTGTTCTCCTGTGAGTATCATTTGAACCTGTTAGTTTCCCAGAGCTTGCTCACGCTTAGGAGAAGTCACAAAGCTGAAGACCCACTCCAGCTATGGCTCTCCAGACTCAGTCTTTGAAACTCCTTTGCTGGAACACCTTGAAGCAGAGTGTAGACACTGCTCTGTGAATGTGGTGTGAATTACCCTGTAAAGTTGTAATCTGGTTGTTCATCCTCTCAGTGAATATTCACTGAGGGGGTCCTCCAGAGAGCACTGTATGGGGCCAGTGGAGGAACCAGAAAAGATCTATTGCTCTTGCCCTAGTTGATTACCCCAGCATTGAGCAAATTCAACACATTGTTAAGATGTTCTGACTGTAAGTGACAGAAATGATTTTCTATAGCTGAAGCCAAAGAATAGAATTTATTGGCTTGTACATATGAAAGTTTTAGGGTAGAACTAGCTGGCCTAAGTGTAGACCTGGAGCAATGGTTCATGAAATCATCGGGACCTAACCTCCCCCTACCCTGTGGTTTTGTGCTCAGGTGCACATTCTCCATGCAGTGGATCCAGGCGACTTCAGGCTTTCGTCTCCCCAGGTTAGGTAACCCAGTGGGAGGAACACGTCAGTCTCCTGTGTTTCTCCAGTATTCTGGAGGCTGATGCTCTGATTCTAATTGGCTCATATTGGTTCACATTCTCCCTTCACTGGTCTCTGTGGCCAGATGATGGAGTGCTCTGATTGCCCAGACCTGGGCACTTTGTCCTTTCTGGGAGTCAGGACTGCTTGTCAGTCCCACTCACACTATCTGGATGGAGAGGGGCTGGGGGGACCCTAAAAGGCCAGCATAGTTCTTCCCTCAAAGTAGAGGCCATGGGTGTTAGGTAAGCAAATATTGCAATATATACAATAAAAGAATGCAGAATCACTGCATCATGAGTCTGTCATCACTGACTCTGCAGCATTCTGTATAAGTGATAAGGTCATAGTGTTCAGCAAGTGATCAAGGAACATTTCCTGATTTGATCTGCCACCAGACTCTAAGTTCTGGGAACATGTATTGTTGTATTGTTTTGTCTCGCATATTGCTTAACAAATACAGACTTTTCATAAGCATTTGTTGAATGAATTTGCTATAGGATGTCAGAGGGGCAAGGGTGTCTTAAGACTGATTTCTTTAACTTGGTTCTCCAGAAAACTGAGATTATAAACTGCTGGGGTCACAGGGCTGTCTTCTTTTGAAAATATAGTACAGATGTTTTCTTCTACATTTGTAAATTTTCAAATTAAAATTTGAAGGGAGCGGTGAGTTTGTGGCCTCTGGTAACAAATTACCAATTCTGTGAACATTTGTCAAACCTTTTTATCTATGTTGTCATGTGAGTGTTCACTTTTTCTTGCATTTTTAGACGGATTTTATATTGCAGTATTTCCTTGGAGACCATGACAGATGGATTTCATGTATGTTCCCTCATACAAGACAGTATGTAAATTTTCCCTGAAGCTGTCGGCTCCTCTAGCCTCCTTGCATTTCCACCTGGCCGTACACTTTTATTCATCCTTCAGCACTCGTGGGAGGCCGAGCGCAGACGATTTCAAAGCTACAGAGAAGGTTGCTTCCCCCTTTGGGCTCCTACAGCATCCTTGTCCTTTGTCCTGATCTTTCTCACACCAGATGACACTGATTTGTTTCCTTGTCTGTCCCTTTCTACCTGGGCCATGAGGATATACCGATGCCTGTGCCACCTGTACCTAGCACCAATGCCCGGCACATATCAAATGCTCAAGAAAATATGTACTGACTGACTGCATGAATAGGGCTATTTTGAGGAACATTGCCTTGAAAAGGCAGAGGGCAGATACGGGTTGTTTTGGGAAAAATTCTATTAAATGAAGACGGAGCATCTAAACTTATGCTAGACAGTAAATAAAAAGTCATATCAATTGAGCATTTATTACTCAGCATTATGTTAAAATCTGTGGGAGACACAGGAGAATATAAAAGTAGATACTTGCCTGGTTGAGGAGCTAAATATTTATTCAAGAAGTCACTTTAAAATAAATACAAAGTATCACGTCTTTCTATCCACAATAGAATGATGCCGGTGGATTCTCTGTTCCCTTGCATGGAGCAAGGGGTCCTGTGGAGGCAGATGGGCCATGAACTGGGCCTTGAAGGCTGATTTATCAGCCAGGTTTCTTCCAGAGACAATGACAGGAAACCTAATTCAGGCAGGCTTAGAGTTAAAAAGAAAAAAATAAAAAAAGAATGGGGGAAGAGCTTTATTAATTCGCTTACTGAAAATAACACAGGGTGTAGGCATGGAGAGCAGGTTGACATGGTGTCGTGGTGCCTGTTTGCTGTCTGCATGACTCTGATTTCCTCTGAGGTTTCATTTTCAGGCTGTCTCCTTTGTAGCCCTGTAGCTTTGGGCATACATCCTTACGGGTCTGGCAGAAAGTGAGCGCCTCTTTCCAGATGGCTCCTGCAAATGTCCAGGCTTAATTCTTATGGGCTCTGATCATTCCTAGCACTCACCAGGCCCAGGGGAAAGCAAGTTCTGCATGTAAGACTGGATTTCAGGTTCACTCCTGTAGTGGGGAAGGGGTCAGTAATTCCGCCCGCCAAGGATGTGTACTGAACAAATCATGAATACATGAATAAATGAGTGAGTGAACAAACTGATGGCAGGATTGATTTGGAATTGAGGAAAGCGAGAGCATAGAGAAACATACTTTTGGCTTCTGTGGCTAAGTCCTCTCACTTGAAACCCCAAAGGAGGGCCAAGCATCATCTTGTGGATGCCCTGCCCATGTGGTCTCCAAAGCTGGATGTGTTTGCCATCCAGTTGCAGCACAGACTTGGCCCAGCATGGGGCAGCATGTGGTCGCCCATGGTCACCCATGGATAAGGGCGCATATGCAGGTTCGATGTCCACTTAAGGATGAAATTTCTGGACCATGCCTGCTCCTGGATGCCTGAGGCCAAGAGTGGGCTCAGGTGCGTTGCAGGAAACACGTGGGATGTTGACAAGCCGAACTTTAAACCGTGAAGGTGAGACAAAGCCTGGCTGGTGTTCCTGGTTGGATGGTTCAAATGCACCTGCATTTCCGAGTGTTAGCATCCCAGACTCCAAGTCTAGGGGAACTTAGCAGTTGGAGCATGGCACAATAAAAACATTAAAAAATGTGTCATTTCAAATGGCTCCCAGGACTCTGACTGATGGCTTTCCTTGTTCCTGGTGCACAGTGGGTTACCCTTAACATCTGACCCTTACCATTAGCGTCTTGGTCTCAGAATGTAAGCCACACTCTGCAAGTCCAGCATGCTGCTTCCTGCTGGGGATAGGGGTCTCCTCTGCCAGGCAGCCTCATGTCACTCAGAGTGAACTCAAACAGCTGCCTCTCTTCGGGGTGTTGATCATGTAGACACCCTCCTCTCCATCTCCCATCTCTACTTTCCTTTCTTCTGGAAGAATTTTGAGTGGAAATACTATATTATACACATAAGTTAGCAGAGAGATGTTGAATTAAAGTGCAAATACTCTATACATCATATTGCCTTCAGTAGCACAGAATCAGAAGTTCTTATAAGGAACCTCCTAGAATTACGTGTCTACTTTTCAGATTGATCTTTTTAGAACTTTTTTATGAGTCAGCTGCCAAGTCAATACCTGGGAACTCCCCTTACTTACATCTGTCTTCTCCCATGTTCTCTACCATTAGTCAGGAGATTTGCTTGATTTACGTCCCTGGATCTCTTGAATTGTCTCCTGCTTGTATTTCTCCTCCAAATCGCCTGCCTTGCCTCCCTGTCTTGAATTTTCTTTTTTTAAAAAAAAGTTTTTTATTTTTTTCCCTTTATTTATTTATTTATTTATTTTGACCAGTAAGGGGATCGTAACCCTTGGCTTTGTGTCGCCCGCAGCGCGCTCAGCTAGTGAGCGCACCGGCCATCCCTATATAGGATCCGAACCCACGGCCTCGGTGCTCCCAGCGCCGCGCTCTCCCGAGTGAGCCACGGGGTCGGCCCCTTGTCTTGAATTTTCTTACCTCCCATTCATTTCCCACACTTTGGCCAGCGTGATCCTCCTAAAACCCCAATCTGTCTAACACTGTTACTAGCTTCTCCTTACCTTAGCAGAGGTTCTTGAGGGACGTGTGCATCCCACTGGGGCCTCCGCCTTTCTCCATGGCATTAGCTCAAATCTGCTGCTCTGCGCAGGACCCTTGAAAAGAAAGGGATTGGCTTTCTGGCAGAGAGTCACCAGGATGACCTTGATCTTTGAATCCTCTGTATTCCCTCCCTCTGAATCTCCCAGATTCAGGGCCACCGCAGAATCAAAGGCTGTCTAATGTCTGCTGCTTCTGGGATGGCAGGAGAACTCTGGCTCCTAACTGCCTACATTTGCAGTCAACTCATTCCCCATGACTTCTCTCCAGGAGCCATGCTGAAGCCAGGTGATTCTCTTCTCATCCTGATCTCTGTCAACTAACTTCAGAGTCCCGCATTTGGCTCTCTTACACTTTGTATCCTCAGTTTCATCTTGTTCATTTAAACAGGCATCACAGGTAGCAATTGCCTGGCACCGAGTCTGAGGTCAACGTCAATGGCGATTTCCTTTCAGTCTGGTGTCCCGATCGGTCGCACATTCTTCTGCCTGTTTGTCTTCCACAAATATAAGCTGTGACCTTAATCTGCTTTTGTCTGAGTTATTGACCCAGACTACGATATTGGCAATGGCTGGGATGAACCTCACTCTGACTTAACAGAGATTCTTTAATTGGCGCTCACTGAATCTATATTTTTTTCATTCTCCAGAAATTTATAAAAGATTATGTCAGATTAATGGCTGAATGCCAGGAATACTTTGGGGTTTAAACTTTGGTATCTTCTAGAACTGGGGTTGAAACACAGCTCCCTGCATGAGATTGGACAGGTGGAAAGTGTTTCTCAGCATTTCAAGTCTACCTTCCAGGAGCAGGTGATCTCAGTTTAGCTCCTGGCACCCATGTTTAGCCCTATAACTTTTGCTAAGCATTGGTGTCATCGTGTACAACAGGGGTGATAATAACTGTAATCCATGCAAATCACTTTGGAAATTGTTGCTGATAATGCACACCAAAATGTGTCAGTTCTTGTTTGGGTGATAGTTACTATTACTTAACCACTCCACTCCTCAGATCCCCATGAACCAGTTGGGAATAGTCTACTATAAACCCATCTGGAGCTGTTGTTAGAGAAACATGGGGAAATTTCCTAGCCAGCTCCTAACCTGTTGTAAATCTTTTATTAGTGGTACTAATTAAACTTATAATACTCACCTGATCTACCATTCCAGCGACATGGTAAAAAAAATCTGAGTGGCAGGATAGTGTGTGTGTGTGCGTGTGTGTGTGCACGTGCATGTGTTAATGCTCTATTGTAACAGATTTCCTCCTGTGTTTTGGAAAGTGTGATGGCTCCTTGATTTCACAAGTTCAGTTCTCTCTGTACCTCCCATCACAGGTTGGTAATTACATCCTTGGCAATTGGTATTCCCCAGGAATTAATGTTTGGTGCAGGTTCAATGTTAGAACCAGAATTAGAATATTCATTATGTTAATAATGTTACACCATTCATCTTATGTATATTAATGTATGAGAAGATATGATAATTCTATGTAACTTGGGAGCAGGTAGGCTAGTGGATCATGTGAAACATTTGTTTCTTAATCAGCAGAGACAGGAAGAAAGAGGAAATTAACATCAACCGAGAACCTGCAATGTACCGAGACCTGTGCTAGCGGCTCTGCATGCAACAGTTCACTGACTCCTCACGTCATTCTGAAATACATATTACTATTATCTTCATTTTATGGGTGAGGAAAACAGAGGTTCAGGGCAAGAAGAAACTCACTCCATGGCTCAGTTGTTAATTGGTGCTTAAGCCAGGGGTTGACGCAAAGGCATTTCCAATGCAGCGTGAATCCAGACTTCTCTGTCCAGCTATGAAAGAGGACCTGAGAAAAACACCCCTGCTTCCTTAAAACACCCCTGCTTCCTTCTCTGCCCATTTCTGTTTCCCTCATAGGGAGACTGGCAGTCTCAGCATCATGTTTGTGAAGCTGGGAGTTTCCAACAAGAGAGGGGCCGGGGCAGACACGAAGTATTGCTTAAAAAAGTGTAGGTTTGTGCCCCTTCAGTTCTTCTTTATTAAGGGAATAGAAACATCTTAATTGGTAGAGACGAGAAGCAAGCATCTTAATTGGTACAAGCCATTCTCAAGTTTGGTAGTTTTTAGAGATTGCTGATAGCCATGTCGTTTTTTTCCTTCACTGTGAATTCAGGGCAGGAGGTCGGGGGGCAGGCGGAGGATCAGGGGGACTGAGGGGAACTCTGAAAACAGAGTATCTGTCACTTCAGAGTGCGTGCCGGGGACGGGGTGGTGCGGCGCAGCTGGAAGAGTCCTGAGCGTGGTTGGGTGTCCTGGGTGCTCCTTGTGACGCGACCACAGGCAGTTACCTCACTTGCTTCTCTCCCTTGACTTGTAAAATGAGACTGCGCTAGTCAGGACTCTTTCTGTTGCAAGTGACAGAAACTCTACATTTGTCAAGAAATCACTGGAAGGTTTTAAGCTAGAGAGTGATAAGACCCCATGTGGGCTTTACAAATAAGGTGCTGTCTGCTGCGGGGGAGAAGAGCCAGAATGAGGCTAGAGGAAGGGGGGGGACCAGACACAAGCATCGCTGTTCCTTAGCCAGGGACGATGGCCTCCAGGATGAGGGCAATGGAGTGGTGGAGAGTGGCAGAGACTGGACTCCTGCTCACAAGACCTGCTGCTCCTAAGTTTCTGTCTAAGCAACTGGTCGATGGTGGGGCCATTTCTTGTGACAGTGGAGGCTGGGGGCGTTGGTGGTGATGGGCTTACAGGGAAGGGCAGGCGTGAGGACACTTAATGGAGGTGCTGACTGGATATCCAAATTGCTTATAACTAATAGGAGGCTACTTAATTACCAGCACATTTTTAAAAAAGATCTTGGAATACATTGTATTCTATTTCTTTTATAGAGAGCTTCATTTTACTCGACTTCTGGGCAACTAAGTGCCTCTGCACCATTACCACCTTGTCACCCCCCTTACCTTTCTTTCACCCTTCTCTTTCTGTTTTCTTTTTTTCCTTCCCATTGATTTAGAGGAAAAGTAATGAACCTGTCATTTCCCACTGCCCTCAGCTATGGTGTTTCAAGTATAGCAAAGGCTTGTGATTTATTCATTTATTCATTCATTCTTTTAACAGACACCCACCGGCCTCCTAGTTAATACTAGGCTGACATTGGAAGTTGAGAGAGGCAGCCTCAAAGACGAGTGAAACAGGATTGGTGGAATTATGTAGAGATTAGAGTAGTACACAAGTAATCAGGACATTCAGTTGCAAATAAACACAGAAAGCAGCGAGAGCCCAGGGAAGGGGGGATGCTGGAGGGGCTCCAGAGTGGGGGTGTCTCTGAGGGTCCTGGAAGAACGGGCAGTCCATGGAGCCGTGGAGGGGAGAGAAGCAGGCTGGAGTCAGGCGGGAAGAGCTGGGAATGCCTAGCGAAGGAATTTGGACTTTGAAAGAAGGCTGGTGCTGGTTAAGGTTTAAAATAATAGTGGAAGGATATCATCAGGTCACAGACAGGAGTCTGGTGAGAAATGCTCCCTGCTGCCTGTGTTCCCAGTGAGACCAAAGGTTCAACCACCCACCCCTTCAATCTTCTTCATCCTGGGGACATGGCACCCCAGCTGTTACCCCTTCACAGTGGGAACAGAGCTCTCCCGTGCTATGCTGACCCTGGCTTCCGATTCCAGGAGGAATAAAGTGTAAGTAGTACTGTTGGGCTAATATCGCTTGCTGCTTTCTGTGGCCAAAAATGTAGGGGTTCCATCTGCCAGCATTTTAAAATAAGCATTCCATTTTTTACATCTGGTCAGACCCCACCCAGATGGTGATACACAAATGTATGTGTTAACGATATCTTATATTGGTGTGGGCGTGTGTGAGTGTGAGTGTGTGTGTGTGTGTGTGTGTGTGTGTGTGTGTGTGAAGTTGACTACTATGGCAGCCATAGCCAACCTGCTCTGAAAGAATTCATATCAAAGTAAAGATAAAATGCTTGCAAAGATGATTCATAGGCAAAGAAAATGACCATTTCTGTTGTGAGAATATTTTCAGGCAGTTTAGAGTGAGAGCCTTCCAGAAATGGCTGAAAGCTAAGTTGTGCATGAGACAAAAACCTGTTTTGAACCTCATATAGATGGTATATCAACCATAAATATTTAGCACGAATACATGCAAGTATTTATTAAAAACATGAAGCTTTATTTTAAAGGCATTCTGGGCCTATTGTGCCTAATGTCAGCAAATGTTAGCATGTGTGGCTTTACCTTTCAGAGAAAGGGCTCAACAGTGGGCACTGAGCAAGGTCTGTACACCTACACGCTGCAGATGGTTTCATTTTATAAGAGATGAAACTGCATTTGGTGGAACTGATTAAACATAAAAACACCACCATCTGCCATTTATTCTAATATAAAATGGTTTGGGCAGATGCTGACATCTTTCGAGATGATTGATTCATCCCTGACAAGAGAAGAAGCACAGAAGCTCCCAGCTGCCCACTGCTCAGATGATGCTGGTTTGCAAGAGCTAACGCCGGTCCCAGCGGTTTGCTTTGCATGTAGCAGGTGAACAGAGAGCACTTTAATCATAAGCAGCCGGGAATTTCTAAGCACATCGACTGTCTTCTCCCCACTCCTCACCTCCCTTGACTTCTGGCCCATATTTAACTGGGAGAATATTTTATACACATGCTGCATTCTATTAAGTGCCTGATACCCCAGTGCCAGGATAGCTGGAGGGGTGTTATTTTCAGAAGATAGCAAGTCTATTGGCATTTTATTGTTGAAAACTTTCAAATGATCTATACATTTGCCACTGCTGGGTTTAAAAGTATTTTTTCTAAGTGGATTAGAGGGTTTCATTAAAAAGTATATTGTTTACAAAGAAGCCATGCCACATGTTACAGACTGTTTTAGAAACAGCTGCATTCATATTGCTTAAACATCTATGGGTGTTCTAATGCTCTTTATAGAGTGGTAATAAATTTTATCTTTTATGTAGAAATATTTTTCTAACAATCTTTCTAACAACCTAAATAATTTTGGAAAAAAAATGTAGGGATCAAGACATTTATTTGGTGCTATGTTTGTAAAACATCTTTCTGTTTATGTCGTGATTGTTTGTTATAAAATGACTTCTTTTCTCTTGTAGAATTAAAGTCATAAGTAAGGCTGGTTTTTTTCCCATCTTGTTCATCACGTTTTACAATATTTGAATTCTTTATGAATAATTAGGCTAAGTGACTTAAGAACATTTCTTGATACTACTTTTAACTAAATGCAGCAAAACTATGACTATCACAATGCGTTTGTGCCGTGGTTACACATCTCTACGTGCATATGATTGTGCACCTTTCGGAAGGTATGTTTCCATTTTGATGCTCATAGAAAGTTCTGTCATTTTGAATCAGAGGCTTCATCTACTTATTTTCTCTTGTCTATTTATTCTACTAATGCTTTCTAGTCTGGTAATCAAAGTAGGAGAAGTTGATTTTACCTATTTTGGGGACAGCATTTTAAGTGGTGCTTGTTCTAAGTGTTACAGAAACTTCATCTTTCCGTTCACATTCTTAGCATCTCTTCTCTGCTTCTTCTCTTTTCCTCCAGTCACCCTTCAGTCTTTAAACCACTTTTTATATCCTGCTTACATTCCTCTCCCCCACTTGTCCTTTGGTCATCTCTATATTGGGATTCTCTTGTTTCTTATACTTCCAGATGAAGGGGAATGCTGGGATCCCCTTTTCCAAGTCCTAGGAGACTCCGGTGGGATAGGTGCTTTGCCGCTTTGCCGTGCTGGCTCCGCACCCTCCCCCCAGCCTTCTCTCACTTATTCCCACTCTCTCTTTCCTACCTGCCCTTCATGGTCTTCCATCCCTGTTACTCTCCTTTCCTGGAGCACCCACTTTCTAAGAGGTGGAAACACAGGGAAGAAGACACTTCTGTGGACTGAATTGTGTCTCCCTCCCCTAGTTCATCTGCTGGAGTAATAACCCCCCAGCACCTCAGAATTTGACTGTATTTGGAGATAGGGCCTTTAAAAAAGGCAAATAAGTTAAAACTGTTGGGGTGAGCAGGACTGAAGCCATATTGGGACCTAAAACCATGACATGGGCTCTAAAGGATTTTAAAAGGACACAGTTTTTTTTTCTTGGCATGCATTTCTCTGAGTTTCCTTTTTTGAACCTTGCTATGGGGCAAGATGACTTATTTACATTAATGTAAAGTTGTTTTCCAGCCAGCCTGGAGCTGCAGATTTGCACGTACTATCCAGACCCTGAGAAAACAAGGAAGAGACATCAACAAAGCTATGCTGATTCCACCCCTTCTGCAGGACCCTGAGATAACAGCAAGGACAGGAGCAGAGACCAGATGGAGCCTTGGTGAGAACTTGTACCTGGCTCCTTGCATGGAGCCCTGCAGCTCACACCCCCTTTTCTCCTGCTTTTCACTTCCCACATTCCATTCCCTCAGTCCCCTCTTTAAAACCTCTCAGTAAATCTGAGTTTTTGAGATGGCTTTAGTCTGACCATTCTCCGACAGGTTGACCAGAGAGATGGGTTAGCCTAACATCTCTCCTCAGGTCACTGGTATTCCTGAATGAATGCTGACTTCCATTTTCACCAACATTTGACTTTTGAGTTGTTTGCTTTTGAAAGAGGGCAGGCAGCCGGACCGGTGCCCAGTAACAAAATGAGGCCAAAGGTGGGCACTAACCCAATATGCCTGGTGTCCTTATAAGAGAAAATATGGACAGAAACACACATAAAGGGAAAACATTGACGTAAAGGGACATGGAGAAGGTGCCACCAACATGCAGAGGAGAGAGGCTGGAGCAGTCTGCCTCTCAGCCCCCAGCAGAACCAACCCTGCTGACACCTTGATTTCCACTTCTGAGCTCCAGAACTGTGAGAAAATAAGTCTCTGTTCTCTAAGTCACTCAGTCTCTGGTACTTTGTTGCAGCAGCCCAGGAAACTAAGGGGTCCCCTTATAAGGGAGATAAAGAAGCAAACAATCACCCTTAAGACAGGGACAGGAGCTATAATGAGCTGTAAAAACTATATGAGGTGATGGGTATGTTAATTAGCATCAGTGTGATAATCATCTCACAGTGTATGTGTGTATCGAAACATCAAGTTGCACACTACAAATACATACAAATTTTAATTGTCAATTATGCCTCAATAAAGCTGAAAAACATTTTTAAAAAATGAATCTGGGTAGAAAGTGAAAGAAAGTGAGCTGAGATGCCAGGTACTGTTCAAGCTTTATTAAAGGAAGAAAATCTGCTGGGCTGTGCTCAAAGTAGCAGGCAGCCCAGGGCTGCCCTGAAAAGGGGACAGCACCAGGCGTGGGGGTGGTAGAGCTTATATAGTGTGCCAAGGGCTGGCTGATACCATTGAGGAGGGTCATTATGCCATTGTGGGTCAGGGTGGAGAACTGTGTCCTTGCAGAAGCAGAAGAGGTTTCTGTTTAAGTCAGGAGGTTTCTCTGAAGGGAAGGGGAGAGGGGAGGGGAGGAAAGGGGCAGTGCCATTTTGTACCGGGGCTTGTCTAAAGTGGAGCTGGTTATGTTGCAGATCTATTGGAAAGCCAGAGAGAGTTTAGGGAAAAGGCCATCTGAAAAGGGCAAGGAAGGCTTCTCAGAGGAGGGGGCATTGATGTTGTTACCAAATTAGGCTCTTGGTTTCCAAAGTCATAGAAATGAACAATGCACCCAGCAGTAAAGCAAGCAACACTTCACTAAAAGAGAAGATAGACTTATGATAAGGGCGGTAGCTACAGGAAAGCTAGCACCCCGAGGGGAGCTGTTCAGGGTCTTTTACAGGGAAAGGGATTGAGGGGTGCAGGGTGCAGGTGAGCATCACTGAAGGGGGTCCACTCTGTTCTTCCTGGTTGCATCATGGGCCCATGCTCAGTTAAGGCTCTGGTTCTTGCACTGCTCAGTAGGTCCAAGATGCTGGTGGTGTTCATTATCATCACCCCAAGGGGGTCATTGTAGCTGTCACCTTGAAGGTTTGTGTGCATGAGGGAATTTCTAAAAGGGTCTTAAGGTTAATCCATAACCTAATTTTTACAGTTACAGTAAACAAGCCTTGGGGAGGGGTTTTACAACACAATGAATATCTGTTCTCCTCTTATCTCTGTTTATTTTGTCAGGGCAGGCCATGAGGTAATCATGTGCCCTGGGGGGTCTCATGACTGAGGAGTGGAAAAGTAACAAAGCATCCTCTGCAGGGAAAATCTAGTCAGTTTGGTTCACAGGCCTAGCCTTACTCTGTATCAATGTCACAACTTAAAAGACGAGAAAAAACTTTTCAGTCAGCCATTTAGAAGAAAGTGCTCTGGGTAAAAGGGAAACTTGTGCAAACTTAGGAGGTGTGGTCATGGACAAATTCTGTGTTGTCACTCAAGTAATGATGTGTCCCCTGCTGTTCATGATATGACACCTCCACCTGCCTCTCCGCCCTGCTTCCTTCAGAATGGACACTCTCTGTTCAATGAGTTAATGCATTTGCCTCTGGAATCCAAGGTACGTTCAAAACTTGGGTTTGAAATATGGGGGGAGCATTGGTCCCGCTATCTGTTGCTGCATAATTGACTGGTATAAATCAATAGCATGTTGTCACTCACAGCTCTGTGGCTTTGCTGAGTCCAGCTGGGCAGTTCTCTCTTGGGGTCTCTCACACACCTACACTCAGATGGTGACCAGAACTGGAATTCATCTGAAAGTGTGGCTGGATTGGGAACCCAGATGGCTTCTTCATTCACATCCGGAACATCCAGCTAGGGTGGCTGGAGCAACTACAGTTTCCTGGGCTTCTCTCCATGCTGTTTCTCCACATACCAGCTTGGGCTTCCTGACTGCATGGCGGCACCAGGGTCCTCAGACTTCTCATGTAGTGGCTGGCTTCCTCCAGAACATGAGTTTCAAGAAACAACTGCAGAAACTTGCACCCTGCCTCAGAAGTCATGAAGTATTGCTTCCATCACATTTTGGGGGCTATACCAGCCAGCCAAGACATGGGAGTGGCTGCAGAAGGGCATACATGTTGGGAGATGGGGTTAATTGGGAGGCTAACTTTGGAGAGTAGTTACTACAGGAGTTTTTCAGGTAGTAATATTGGTGTGAATTGAGTTCCACCTTTCTTGTGGTTAGTGATGTGAATCTGTGAGATGATTGTCAAGAACTTGAACTGGCTACTGGCACCACAAAGTAGGTTTTCTTTGTGCCAGAAAACTGGGCCAAAAGAGTGTCAAATTTAATAACTATGTCCCCTTACCTGGAGCCAGAATGTCTGCATGCAGCTGTCCCAGTCTAGCGCTCCTCTGGACAGCCCAGCTAGGAGCCAAAGTTTACAAGTAACTGAGATCAGAAACACATTCTGGCCAGTTTGATCACTACAAGGTGACTTAGGGAATAAAGGGTATCTTCTGTAAAGGCTTTGCATGACTTCCATTTTAGGTAGTACTCATGAGCCATCTGATTCTATGACCCACATGTCTGCATGGGAGTAGGGGTGGAGGGATTCAAAGAAATCCTGTTTGCAGCTAGTGCAATTGAAATATGAGTTAAGGTGAAAAATTAAACTAGCTGCTAATTCCTTCTCTGTGAGTTATCTTTCAATCACAGTTAAAAGGATTAATATTTCAAAGCAAGAAGCCTTGTTTGCTAAATCACTTCGAGAGACGTGAACATCACTAGGAAGGAGCACAGCTGCGTTTTTACATTGCAGAAGATCAGCGTAATCTGAACTTCCCACATGCAGCCTCACTCCTGCCACACTGGGCTCTCCAGTGCCTGTTCCTTAGGTTGGCACTGCTCTGTCCATAGACACACAAATGACTCTGCCTAATCTGTGCAATTTTCCCTGTGATATTAGTTTTCATTTTTTCCCCCTGTGAGCAGATTTCTTCTGCCATATGCTCATTTAATCCTAATTGTGGTACATGAACATCTTGTGTACTTAGTGGCTGTGTCCCTGGCGGCTTTGTGCAGCCGAGTGCTGTATGACCCGTCAAACTGTGTCAGTCTCATCGGGCAGCTCCTGATAACTTAGAACTCCCATTCCTGATTAAGAATAGCACAAGTCCAGAATTTTATTGTACTTTTATTAAAAATGCCACGCTGTTTGATTGCTCCCAAATTACATCATACTTACACATCTGTTAGGGAAAAAATATTGCTATGGCTTGAATGTTTGTGTCCCTCCAAAATTCATGTTGAAACTCAACCCTCAATGCAATAGTATTAAGGGGTGGGACCTTTTGGGAGGTGATTAAATACAAGGGCTTCACCCTCCCGTGTGGTATTAATGCTCTTATAGAGGAGGCTTCAGAGAGCTGCCTGTCCCTGTCTGCCCTTTCGACATTCTACCATTTGAGGACACAGCAAGAGGCATCATCGGCGAAGCAGAGAGCAGACTTCGCCAGGCTCCAGATCTGCTGGCATCTTGATCTTGGGCTTCCCAGCCTCCAGAACTGTGAGCAATAAATTTCTATTATTTATAAATTACCCAGTTTAAGATGTTTCATTATAGCATCCTGGAGCTGTGTGTGAGGCAGCTATGCAATGTATTTTTAGAAGCTTAGTTTCCCTGAATACAAGACCTTAAAGTTTGAAACTGGCAAGTGAAGGCTAAAAGAAGAAACACCCAATGTCAGGAACGTTAAATGTTTAAATTCTCCAAAACCAGGAGAAGTTTCTCAGGCCTAGCAAGTTGACAAGATGTTGACTATCCTTACCAGTAGGTCTTTTGCGGAATATCCAAGGCATGCTTGCTTTCAAACGTGTACCTAGTCACTGGAAGGCTTGGCTCCCATCCACTAACTCCAGCCCTTGACACTGATGGGAAAGGGAGAGGAAGGAAAGGCCGTATGTGGTTCCTCCCTGCTCAACGATGCTGGGTTCTTAGTCCATCTGTGCTGGTGTGCTGGGCACAGGAAATCTTATTTGAGAATCATTAGAATAGTTGTTTTGGGACCATGTACCGTTTTGAAAATTCAGTGGACGCTTTCATTCCCTGTCACTGTAGAGGGCTCCAAAGATTCCCAGCTCCCTCCCTGTTCCCTTCCTCAGCATTCCCTATGGTGCCTGCTTTCTGGTAGGACATGTAAGAAGCTTTGTTAATGGCCTATTACCCCTTCAACAGAAGGATGTGGAGATGGTGTCCCAGCCCCAGTGTAGGCTTGGGTGATGGCAGGAAGGCATTTCCAGCCTAGTGCCCATTTTTGCCAACTCTTTGTTATTCCACACGGAACATCACCTCCTCTGCTCTTCCTTGGTTGGCCTCAAAACTCAGGCCTCTCCTTAAGTGCCAGCTGTGGCCTGTGGGCTCAGCGCTCTTTTGGTCTCTTCTCCCTCATCCTGTCTTCATCTCTGCTGCCTTCACTGTACTGGTCTTTGTTGTGTTTGAAGGGGTCCCCTCCGAAATTCAGGGGATGCCCATGTGGTTGTGTTAAGCCCTGATGCCTCCCTCCTAAATGGGTGCCCTGATTTATAAGGGAGCTTGATGGAAGGAGCTGGTTCCCTGCTTGCGCTGTGCCTTCCACCACAGGAGCACGTGGTCAGAGGGCCCTCACAGATGCCACCACCTTGATCTTGGACTCCCCAGCCTCCAGAACTGCAAGGGATAATTTTGTTGTTTATATATTATCCAGTCTCTGGCATTCTGTTACGGCAGCACCAGTGGACTATGACGATCATTTAGCTCTCATGTCCTTCAACGGTGAATTTTGCAGGAAACACAATTCAATCCATAGTAGTCCTCCCTCTGACTCCTAAAACTTCATACCCTTCTCACATGCAAAATACATTCTATTGGCCACAGCAGTCAAAGTCCCTAGTCAACCACATGGAGGCTGTGACATGTAGCCTATCTGTGAGTTAGGCTGTGGTAGATGGGTTTACAATTTGCAGATGCTTTTGCATCATAAACTCATTTGATACAATTCCAGATAGAAAAACCAGGCCTGACACAGACAGAAATGATACTAAGATAAAAAAGAAAAAAAAAGAAAGAAAAGAAAATCACTGTTTTTTAATATGGAAACAAGGCTCAGGGGCTCGGTGGGGAGGTTTGAAGGCCACAGAACTTGTTGCGGCGGGGGTGGGACCAGGTCGAGGCCCCTGCCAGGCACCTTCCTCCTCCCCTTCTGTGACACTCATTTGCCTGTGTCTTGTCCAGCAAGGAACTGATTGATGGACGTATGGCCTCAGGATCGATGAGGTTTTCAGGCAGGATACGTGCTGTGCGTGGTCCAGTGTGGAAAGGTGAAAACAAGCAGCACGTAAAGCTAAAACCTGCCCAGGAAGCACCATTTCTGGGTTCTCACGATTGCCAGTGTCTTCTCTTTTGTCAAACTGTTTGGGATTTGACTTCAGGAATCCCGCCGTATTGAAGTGAGCCTTGAAAGCACACTGATTGTGCTGTGCAGGGGACAGAGAGGTTCACCTCCTGTCTAGGAGAACCAGGGAGGATGCATTTGCTCTCGTCTGTGGTTCTCCCAGCTCACATTGTCACTCCATTTGTGCCCCAGCTGGGCTGGGCAGGGTTCTCACTTTCTGGGCGAGGCAGCTGCCTTTTCCTTTGGCTTGCTCGAATGTCGTGATAAGTAACACAGTCTACAGCTGTTCAAATGATGTTGCTTTTCTTAAGCAACACCTCCGTGTCCATTTCCACTGTTAAAGACTGTCTCAATAGGTAACTAAGGTGCGTAAGGTGTCTCAGGAAAAGGTGTTAGGTAAAACTAAACATGTGGCCCTGGAAACAGATCAAGTGATGGGAATTGCCCTGGAGCTGCAAGGCTTTCTCCCTGCTGGGACCAACATACCCTTTGGCAGTCCCTGCATGCAATTTACTTAAAATTGTTTTTTTTCTCTCTCTTCCTATTCCTCCTCCTTTTGAAATAATTTTGTAGATCAATACTATGTTTCCAGTGTCAAATAACCGATGTAGACATCTTTTCTTCTTTAGAGGCCATTTGCAAAAAATCAAATTATTTCTGCAACGAAAATTAGGCTCTAAAAATTTTGCCAGTGTGTTAGCTGTAGAAATGGTGCTATTAGCAAATGTGTACTATAAATTACAAAATTGCAGCATTCAAAGCTTGGTGAGTCACTTTACTACCCAAAGCAATTATTGGCTATTGCAAATGTGGCTTATTTGTTTCGTATCACTGAGTGGTCTGCGCCGTTGTGTGGACTTCCCTAAAGAAAACTTACAGTTAGACTCACAGAGTGATATTGAACCGGGCGTGAACAACTGAGAGGATCTGGTTGCTAGCAAAATGTCATTTATCTCCTACTAGTCAGCAGAGAGGAAAACATGAAGGAGCAGCCATAGAAATTTGGAAAAGTTAAGACAGCTGCATCAAGGCTTCATCTTTGCTGTCACCGTCTCAATGACTTATCCTGTCACTGTCTTCTATCCAGCTCTGTGCCTCAGTTTCCTCATCTCTACCTGTGTCATATGATCCTTGGAAGGTTAAGTGAAATAACATATATAATGTGTTTAAAAGAGCACCTGGCATGCAGTAAGTATGCAATTAATGTTAGATATTATGATTATTAAAATTGCATTAGCAACCCAGACTCAAACTGGGTTCTGCTCCTCTTTGACACAAATAGTATGTCAAACTGGGCCTTTTATAACCATCACGTGCCTCTGAAACTTAAGGTGTAGTGCTTGGGAATGTGTATAACCAACTGGGAATTATTTACAAATTAGACATTCATGCTTCTTGGAGTCTGACTGCCATAGAATGGGTGTGAAGCAAAACCCATGCGGAGTTGTCAGGGTCACCTGGGTCACATGCCATCCAACAGTGGGTGGAGAGCAGTGATCCTGGCAGAAAAAGTGTGTATTTTGATCATTTTATACAAAACTTCTCAAATTTTATGACTTGAACCTCATGTCAATCTCATTAATATGTAGAGTGTCAGCTGAGTGTCACAATGCTCTTGATGACGTGTTTAGACAGCAACATCTGTCATCTCTCCCCCGGCCTGTGTGTATTTGGTGGTGGCAGCTGATGGCGTGGGGTCTCCTCTGCTCCTGCTCCTTCCCGCCCATTTCTCTCAAACTCCCCGGGCTCTCCGAGGACATGCTGCTTCATGTGGGGGAGGAAGGGACTCTGGTCTCAGCTGGTTTTTCAGCTATGACCTTTAATCACACGCCTAAGGCCCGTCTGTCAAGGAGCATGAGGTTGCATTACAAACATCAAAACATATTTGAGTGTTTGTCACGCATGAGGCCCTTGGGAAGAGTAAATACGTAGGATTTGTAACAAGACTCAGTCACAGTTGCAGTAAAGGTGAGAATTCCAATCAAACCCAAAGCCAAAGCTCATTGCTATGAGGGTGTGCAGCCACCTTCTCAAACCACACTTTTACCCAAGTTGTTAACAAGTCCGTCTGTGGACATGTGTTAGTTTCGTTTGTCGTAAGAGGATGAGTGGGGCCTTTCTTGAGCAACCAGACCCACAGTTGAAAACAAAATGTGTGAAGTGTTCTCATGTTCTAAAGAGAGTGCTAGAGCTTGGGGCTGGAGGCCTCCCACAGGCCCTCCCCACACCTCCCACCACCCTGCCACACCCACTCCAGGCTCTACGAGAGGGGGATGGTGGGCATGGGGAGGGGTGTCTCTTGCTGACCTTCTGGGCACGTGACTCTGTGTGGTGACAGGTCCCATGGCGGAGGGTGCTGTCTCCTACTGTTAAGTCCATGGGAGTCGTCAGGTCTGTGGAAGTGTCGGCAGGACAAGAGCCTGGTGCCCACTCCCTCTCAGGATGCTTGCTGAGCTCTGGAAGTCCCCAGGCTCATCTTCCTGCTGCTCAAAGTGGAATTTGGGGAGAATCCTTAGGAGAGCTCAGCACAGGTTCCCTGAAGTTGGAAGATGTGCTTGTTTCAGGTCCGGAGATTTCTGAAGACAGGAGGCAAACTGGGACCATAGTATTATGTGTCTGGGAGAAAGATGGGGGTGACCTCCTCCCATCCCAGCTTTCCAATGCCATTGGAGGGCATAGAAGAGGACCCCAGTGTTCTTGTGGTGGCACATGGAGGAACATGGGAGTTACTGGACGGACGGGACCCTTAGGCCGTGCTGTTAGGGGGTGCTGAGAGGAGGCACGGCTTCCCTTGCTCAGGAGGCCAACGTGGAGCTGTACGACGTAAGAAAGCCACACAAACCAGCATCTGGGAGAGCCCCCTGCACAGAGGAGCAGGGCAGACTGGTGACCTCATCTCCTGCTCGTCCAGCTCATTGCCCCCCGTCCCCTGGCTGCTTGGTGTCCTTCTTTGCTCGGACTTCACCTGCAACCCCCTGGCTTGTCCCCTGACTTTATTCAGATGCCTGTGGACACGCTGTCTCCTCGAAGATGCCTGCCTTGACCGCTTGAGCTAAGCAAGGCCTCTCGTGCCTCTGCATTCCTGATCTTTATGGTTCTGTGGGACCGGCCATGCCTGACATCACCTTATGCCCTCATCAGTTCCTTAGCCACCTCCCCTATTCCTGGATGCTGGCGTCCAAAGCCCACGAGAAGGAGGGATCCATTGTGGTCTGTCCCCTCTGCCACCAGGAGAATGGGGTGGTGGCATGGGCTGCAGACAGCTCTTGGGTGGGAGATGAGGGAGCTGGGCTCACCCAGACGGCCTGGCTGGGGGCGCCCTCCACGTTGAGCTCTGGTCGTGGTGGCTGGTGCCCAGAGCTGCTGTTCTGCATTTGCTCCTCCACATTTGTCACCTGCCCTGTGCCTTGGCCTTGGTGGCTGGGCTGGGTTTGACCCAGAGAGGCCCAGAGGAGAGCTGGAGGAGGGAGCCTCGGGGGTGTTGATCCGCCTGGCTCCCTCTCTGCTGGGCTGTGCAGGGCAGCCTGGCTGGTGTCCCCTCCCCACGGCCAGAGCCCCTCCTTGACCCACTCAAACCTGGGTCACAGCCTCCCGTTCCTCTAGGCCTGGGTCTTCCCCTCACCCTGCCGGCTCCCTTCCTCTGCCGTCAGCAGCCCGTTGGCATGTGCTGCCTCCATCTCGCGTCACTTGAGCTGGTGAGCTGGCCATGGCACTCACCTTTCCCAGTGCCTCTCGTGGGCCCAGAGCTCACAGGGACGCAAGAGCTCAGGCAGACCTACTCCAGCGGTGTCAGAATCCGCATCGTAAGAAGGTGCGAGTGATTCATGTACAAGTTGGAGAAGCACTAGCCGGAGAGGGGACAAGGTGTGTGACCATGGGGCTCGCTGCCCTGGGCTCCCCCATGTGCTCACAAACCGGCCAGGTGGGCTCCCCAGACCCCCATTGTCTCCTGGGAAGAGAATGGGTGCAGCACCTCTGTTCTGGGTTCAGGTGGCCTGGGCTTCAGTCTGTCCTCCCCTCCTTACCAACTGTGCAACTCTGGGAATTTCTTCACTGTCTCCTCGTTTGTCGAGTGGGGATAACACAGATGTCAGCCTAAGAGGGTTGAGATGATTAAATAGTGTGATGCATAAGAGCAACTAAAGAGCCACGTGGACGTACTGAGAAGAGCGCCCCAGGCCAGGCGTGCAGCAGCGAGCAGTGCGACTGGGGTGCGGTGCCTGCCGCGGCTTCTCCCAGGGGGCTAAGGAATATTCGTGGTGGTGGTGGTGGTGGTGGGTGTCATTCGGGGTAGGCACAGAGGCAGCAGGTTTAGATAATACACGGGCTGGAAAATTCAACTTTGTACTCATAAATACAAAACCATCATGTGGAATGACCATCACTACGGCACTTTTATTTACTTTAGAGTTTGCATGGAGTGTTCAAAGACATACTGCAGGTACTTAGAGAATAAGAAGCAAAACCCTGGAAAGTTCATTCCAGCCAGCACTCAGTCAAATGGAAAGTGGAGAGCTTCCAGAATAAAGTGTACTGTGAATGCATCCCTGCTACCAAATGTAATTCTGCAGATGCACTTTGATTTCACAGCCATTGATCAATAATTCATTTGGCTTGTGACTGCTGATGACATGATTTAATATGTCCAGCTAAATTATGTTCCCATGGGAACACTCATGCATACCAAAGGAGAAAATCACAATTACCGTCGTGCTGGCCCCTAATTGAAGCAAGCCTGAACACATGCCTAGACTTGCTGTTTGAAGGGAAAACACAAAAGCCCTGTGATGAAATCAGTACAGGGCCTAAGTGCAGAGAAATCTTTATGAATCCAGGACCATAGAGAGGCCTCCTATTAATGTCACCTCCAATCAGGAGCACACAGTATTGGTTACTATTTATGAATATCCACCATGCAGCTCAGGACAGGAAGGGCCAAGGTGCATGCACCAGGAGAGTTAAAATTCTGTGCAGCAATCCCAAGTACTTATTGAAGCTTCCAGAGAAACACATTGCTCGTTTTTACCACACGTTGCTGTCTCTGCTTATTTTGCTGAAATCCTCTTGCTGCTCCTTGTTTAGAGAATGTGAGAGACATTGGCTGAACCGGCAGAAGTGCTGAGGAGATGCTTGAGGGGACCTTGATGGTGGGTATGTTACTTGAAGTGAAAATATTACAAGGCTTGGTTTTTATTAAAAAAAGGAATCTGGTATCCAGGAGATTTTGTGCGAGACTAAATTAAACCCTAAAAAGAGCTGGAATGATAATACGCCTCCTTTGTCTTCACTGTGGTTAAACACTTTGGTGTCATGTCTGGTACCTTTTTCCTTATGTTGGGATCTCCTCCTTTTTCTGCTGCCACTGTCCTTGAAAGTAATCACCAGTTACACAGTATAAAGTAGTAGTTAGGAGCATTGGACTTGGCATCAGACTCCCTGGGTTCAAATTATAACTCCATTGCTCACTGGCTGTGTGGTCTTGACAAGTTCCTTAATCTCTCTGTGCTGCAGTTTTCATATCTATAAAACAGGCATAATAATATCATCTTACCCCTATGGTTGTTGTGAAGGTTAAGTGAGTTCTAGTGTAATTACATTCTTAGTGCTATGACTGATATATACCTATAGTGATATAAGTGTTAATGTATACGCTTCATCATTATTATTATCATTATTTTTCCTAGTGGTTTCCTAATTGGTCACCCTACCTCTAAGCGATCACTGTTCACATGGCTGCTAAAGTAACATTCACCCAGTCACACTGATGATGTGACTCCACAACCTTCTGGGACCTCAACATGCTGTGCGTGCAGCTGTCAGATGGGGACAGACTGACAGAGCAGAAGATTGCAGGAGCCGGTGACAGGGGCTGGGGCTGGGAGAGTCAGTGTCACTCTTCTACCCATTCTGTGGGCCAAAGAGTCAATGGCCCTAGTCGACTGCAAGGGAGGCTCCAAATATAGCCTCTCTGTGGGACTGGGGAGAAAAAAAGATGTGTTCTGATCTCTGTCCCAGGCCTTGAGGCGGGAGGAACTTGCACTGTTGGTGAAAGAGAGAGAAGGTGCCGTCGCTGGAGTCCAGCAGTGAGCGGGTGGGGAATGAACCAAACGAGGGCAAAGTCAGCTGGAACAGCTCCTGCAGGCTCCTCTGAGGAATTTGGGTTTTAGTCTAATATCAAATGGAAGCCTTTAGAAAGCTTTCATGGCAGGGAGTGACAAGAACACATTTATATCTTAAAGAGAACTTGTTGATGTGGAGAATAATTTATGGGAGTGTATTAGTTTCTTCTTGCTGCTGTAACAAATTACCACCAACTTAGTGGCTTTAAACAATACGTATTTATTCTGCTATAGTCTGGAGGTCAGAAGTCTAAAATCTAAGTACCAGCAGGGCTGTGTTCTTCTGGAGGCGTCAGGGGAGAATCTGTTCCTTTTCCAGTTTCTAGAGTCTGCCTGCAGTCCACGCTAAGGGTCCCTCCCTCTCTCTCCAAAATGCACCACGGCAGCCTCTTGTCCTGTGTCTCTTCCCTTCTCCTGTTGACTGTACAACTGCTGCCTCCTTCTTATAGGAACCCTTGTGCTTACACTGGGCCCACCCAGATAACCCAGAATAATCTTCCCACCTCAAGATGCTGAATTTCATCCCAACAGCAAAATCCTTTTTGCCACATACAGTAACATATTCACAGGTTCTGGGGATTAGGACATGGACATTATTTACTCAACCACAGGGTGCAATGATGGTGGCAAGGGGAGCAGTGAAAAGATTGTTGTCATGGTCCTGAGCTGTGACAGGGTGAAGGAAAGGGCATGGGTTTGAAGCGATGTGGGAGGCAGGACCCACAGGCACCGGTCACTGGCTGGGCCTGGAGCTAAGGGACAAGGCCAGGCTTCTCGCTTGGACCTAAAGGATGAAATAACGTCCAGAACCACTCAGGGTCTATGCTGCTACTAAGGATGAGTAAAATTCTAAAATTGTCTGTAATTTTATAAGGTTGATGACAAGGAAAGAACTCATAATTAGAAACTGGTTATCACTGGGTATTACACAGTGATTTTTCCTGAATCATTAATTAGCAAATGAATCAACAGCTGCTAATATCTCATAAAGAAGTTATTCTAAGTTACTTTTTAAAAAGTATCACACAGTAAAAGGAAGGACCATAGAGGTGGACATTGAGAAATAGTCCTTTGAATTATTTTTATGTTTCAGGGTATATTTTAAAAACTGTATTCGTGAACTATCAAACTTTTCCTCAAAAAGCTAAAGAAGAGGCTGGGCTACAACAAATTAAACACTTTAATTAAAAATTAACGTGGAATGATCAGTTGTGTGTTTTCCAATATTTCAAAGACATTTGAGATTTTTATTCCTCTTCAATGACCATGGGCCTTACTGTTGACTCCCGCTTTTCCTTTTGTTCTTTTTTGATTCTTTTCCAGTTGTCTGTTGTTGCCAGAGTAAACATCCCCAAAATGAAGTGGCTTAATAAAATAGCTGTTTTATGGTGTAGTGTGGCTTCGTGGGTCAGGATTTCAGGCGGGCTTCACTGATGAGTCTCTGCTTTGCTTGTTGTGGACTGGGCTTTCTCAGGGGTCTTCCTCCGGTGGCTGGTCTGGAGTGATCTATCCTAGTTGGCTTTGCTCTCATCTTGACAGTCTTAGCAGTGGGGACTGCCATGGTCGTGCTCAATGGGACCCTCCCATTGCCCATCTCCCTGCAGAGTTCCCTACCTGGTCTCTCCAGCTGGGTAGTTGAGACATCTCACACAGCAGCTCAGGGCTCCAAGGGACCAAGGCAGAAGCTTCCAGTTCTCCTACAGGCTAGTCTTGGAATTGACTTTGAGTAGAGTTGCCAGATGTAGCAGGAAAACTGGAGGATTCCCAATTCAATTTGAATTTCAGGTAAACGATAATAATTATTAGTATAAGTATGTCTCAAATATTGCATGGAATATGCTTATATGAAAACAATTGTTATTCACCTGAAATTCAAATTGAGCTGGGTGTCCTGTGTTTTCTCTAACAATCACAGCCTAGAGTCATTTTCATGACTCTCTATATGTCAGAGTAGGGACAGGTCAGCTCAGATCCAAGGTGACGGCGAACAGAACAATCTCTCTGAGAGAAGCATCTAAGAGTGTGTGGCCTTCTCTAATTTGCCACCAACGCCACAGTCCTCCTGGGCTTTGCTTACCATTTGGATTTAGAAACTGCCAGAGCCAGGGTGCTCTGTGCCCTTCATAAATGGTCCAATGTGCTGAGTGACTCAATGTCCCCTTTTGCCTCAAATCACAATAACCTTTACAGCAGGCAGCATGGTATATGGTGGGAAGATACAGTTAGATGGGCGTGCTAATCCTGTATTACATAGGGCAAAGGCCTTAATCTCTCAGAGCCTCAGTTTCCCCTACTTGATATGTGGTTATCACCAGAATTACTGTATGGGCTACAGTGAGGATTAAATGAGGTTATGAATAAATACAAGCACCAGATAGTAAAGTGTATTCTCCCTTAGCAGGAGCTGTGACTCCTAAAATCACTATTTTAGCAAGCAGAAGAGACGTGACGTGGGGAGACTGAACTTGAGCGGTAACGAAATTTGTGAGTTGAGCAAACTGCTTGAAGACTTGTCTTTGCTCCTGGGATTTCACTTCCGTAGAGTTCCGGATGCTTTGTAATGTTGAAATTTCTAGTTGTTTGGGATGAATGCAGCTCTTACAGCCTTTCACCAAGGAATCCCTTCAGGAACGATGTTTTAAATATTTTAATATTTTAAAATCAATGTGGAAGGATCGGGTCAGGCAATCACCTCTCAGAGGACATTGATTTTCTTTAACCCCAGCCCATGCCCTTTAATGCATCCTAAATCATGACAAATATTGACTTACTTATCTTTTTAACATTTCAGATGATTTTATTCTGTCCATCACACTGCTGCCGTCTACAAGCTGCAAATTAAGAACAGTGAAGGCCATTTCTGTGCACAAAAGCACATTTCTATGTGGTTGATTTGCTTGTAACTGCAGAGCCGACATACCTACCCTGGACCTGACGCCCGCTTGTCCCTGTTGTCACCCCCTTGAGCTCCCTGTAAAGTGAGTGCTCCTCAGATCCTTGGAAGGAGATCTGGAGGAGGTCCGCCTGACGTATTTGCAGTCTAAACATGGATCAAATTAGATATAGGCAAAATATTTGACAAGATGCATTTTGAAAAATAAAAACGAGTTTTAGAGCCTGTCGTAGCCAATAAATTTACTTAGATAAAAGGCCCTATGTGTAATAAAAATGTCTCACTTAAGAAATTAAATGATACTGTCATTTATAACAAGGATTAATAGAATCTTAAAATGGAATGAGCTCAGATGAAGCTTAGTGAGTCACGATGGCCTTTCCCATTTGCAATATTCCTAAGATAATTATTAATTAACACACCAGAAACTATTTTAACGTAACATTACGGTGTGGGTTTAAACACCCAAATGGAAAATGCTTCTTATTAAGGTTTCTCATTTTTTCTTAAAATTAAAATGCTAAACTAATTAAAACCAAAGGTACTTTAAAAACAGTTTGCTTCCAAACAGATTTTTAATATATGCCAAGCCAAGCATGAGCCTAGAGCTATTTTTTTTTCTCTAGAATCAGGAATCTATTAAAAATGGAATTTCTAATAGATGTCCTAACAGCCTTTCCTCTATCTCCATGTAATCTGTGTGGCAATAATGCCATTTAAGGCAGACACTGTTGCACTGGGGATTAAGTTTCCAACCCACGCTTTTTGGGGGACACATTCAAACCATTGCACCTATGTAACACGATTCTAGTCTAACTCGTTACCCTCTGTTACTTTCTTTAGAGCAGTTTCCACTCCCTGAAAATATCTTAATATGTGTTTCTTTGTTTATGATCTGTTCCTTTCAACTAGAATGCAAGCTCCATGAAGGCGAGGTTCTTTTCTGCCTGTTCAGATACGAATCCTCGGTATCTGTAACAAAGCTGGGTTAACATTTGCTGAATGGATAAAGACACTTAGGCCATCCAGAAATTGCAAGAAGCAGCGACTACAGAAGAGCTGGCTAAGAGAAAGGCATCCGTTTTTAAAGAAGTTGCTGGTGTCTCCTCATGAGACCGTGAAAAAATTGAGATAAAAGGGTGTGGGCAGGAAGTGGGAAACAGACATATAATATGCTTGGCTAATCTCTGAATCAACGAGAACGAAAAAGAGATGACGACACTAAAACAAAGCTGACAGCAACGAGGGGCGGGAGTGATCGATGGCCGGAAACAGAGGCTGCTGTGTTTTCCACTTGGGTCTCTTTCTTACTTATTTTTTTAAAGGCCCAATTTATTTTCTTTCTAGGTTTGGAAGAATTCGAGAAAATATTTGTCAAATGGCTATTTGGGAGTTTCAATTTTCTCCTTTTTCTGATTCCTCATGGCTAACGTTGGCTCCCATCTGCTCACAGTTGTGAACCTGTGGCTTATGTACAGATTGGACACAATTGCCCTGTCATGCCCTGTCCCCTCTCCCTTCTTTTGAGTTAAAGTCACTCTGGCGTCACTCCCTCACCCCTGTTCAGCCCCACTTTCTAACCCAAGAGTTTGTCTGCCAACGTGTTGATGGACCTTACAGTTCTGTGGAAACGTGCTGGTGTTCTGGAGGCATTCTGAAGGGAAACTTAGTCTTAGAAGTTCTGGCAAAATGATCATTTAAAAAAAAATATTTTGGGATTGTGAGTGCCTTTTTTTTCTCCTCTGTCTAAATTATACTCCCATATATATCCTGAAATCATGCATTTGTTGCTAATTTGTGAGGAAGTTCTAAACCAGCAAGCAAGCAGCACGTGTGGTCATAAATATGTGAAAATTAAGCCTGGCATGCACAGAAGAGATCAATAGATAGGGCCTATTAATAGTGATAATAAATGTAAATAAAATGCCTAAAGGAGAAAGAAAACCTTATCAAGACCCTTATAACCTTTTCACCAGCCTTACAAAATTAAGTGATTAACATAGTTTTCCTTTAGCCTGGCTCTAATGTGATTTAGAAAAAATAAATTTAAATCAAAGACAATCTATGTATTTATATATATATATATATATTCTATATGTAACATATGTGTTTAATAGGCAATTCAACAAATGCAGACTGGATATCTCTGTGTGCAGGACCACATGGGACTGGGGGGACAGGTGAGTTGAGTTAAGGTCCCAGCCGCGGAGGAGGTCAGCCTTGTCCAAGAAAATACATTTATCAGGAATTAGCTCTACCACTTTATATCACTTCTGAAATTTAAAAAATGTAGTTTCTGATTTGAAAGCATTGTTCACACTTCAAATCTCTGTCAAGAAGAAAACTACCCAATAAAGAGTTTATGAGAGTAGGACGCTGGGGACATCTGCGTGCTGCTCCCCTCTGAGCAGTCAGGGCGGGGAGCAGGGAGCCTCCATACAGAAATGATCTATTTTAGGAAGACAGCGTGATCCAGTGGCCAGAGCCGGGGCTTGGGAATTAGGAACGACCACGTTGGAGTCCTTCCCTGGCCTCTGCGAGCTGTTTAACCTGGGTAGCTTAATCTTGCTGACTTGCTTTCAGCCTCTTGTCAGTGGAGGCCGTACTTGTCCCTGAGGTGCTGTTGGGGGAGCATTTCCAAGTGACCTAGGAGAAGCTCCCGCACAGAGCTGTGCCCTGTGCTGGGCCTGCTGGGCTCTCTACAGTGCTTGCAGCTAGTTCGGGTGGGTCCTGGTTGGCTCATGAGTGAGCATCTAACCTTTTCATCCAAGCCTACGGCTGTCAGTCCTATGGCTGTCTGTCCGTGGCTCCTCCCAGCTCCCTGCACCTCCCGGCGACCGCCCCATCCTCAGTCTGTCTGCGCTTTACCTACCGGAGCTTGGCTTCCTGCTGAGCCTTTGGCTCTCTGTCCCTAGTGACTTAATGTCTACATTGTCTTAATTTCCCACGTGGTAAACACTGATAACTTGCATGAACAAAAGCCCTTTGGAATTCTCTATTTTTAAGTGTGCAAAAAGATCCTGAGACCAAAACACTTGAGAACTGCTGATCTATTTGATGGGGTTAAGCTGAGCTGGATATGGGGCATAGAGACTCGGTCCACTCATTAAGTGATTTCACAGGCTCTAAGTGGGCATCTACTTTGTGCAAATTCCTTGACTACATTTTGGGGAGGGATGGAGAGATGGATCACCCGTTGTTCCAGCCTTTAGCAGACTGACCACGAGTTGATCGGGAAGGCCGGACACGCATCCCACCTCCTGCTGTTCACACTGCTGCCTGCTCTGGTTTGCGGGTGGCAGAGCTGGTGGACAAGTGCTCGGTCTTTCCGGGCAGGTGTGCTCGCGATTGAGGTGTGACTCCGGCGACACCCGAGGGAGCCGCTGCTGTTTCTACCCCTCTCATCGTTGGGCAGCCGGGCGTTCCTGGGGCTCCTCTGTGGCAGTGGCCGCAGGGCTGGCAGCACCTTGGGCAGGAGGCTGTGGCATGTAGCCCTGCGACGCTGGCCAGCGACCCTCTGAAGATAACCATCTGCAGCTCCCCTGTCGGCAGCTCTGCCCCTAGCCAGAGCCCTGGACACATTTTGGGTTCTGCGGTCTCACACTGCGAACCGCTTTTCTAAACTCCTCTCCTCTTTGAAGCAGAGTGTTCCTGTTTTGGGCCCTTAAAAATAATTGCCTCCTTAGGCCGAGTTCTCTGCGCTTTTACCACTTAGGTTTGAGGCTGTCATACTTCTCCTTTTGCCCTCGGCTTGTTTGGCAGCCTCTTTCATTCTTCTGTTGAATGTGTGACCCAGTTTTCTTTCTGTTCAATTGGTAGCAGAGGGGGACAGGAACAAAAGAGCATTTTCAGTAATTTTATCAGGAAACTCAGTACCCGCTGAAACCTCTCACTGGACTGGCCCATGGGAAATTTCATCTTCTGTGCGTTTACAATGGATTTTCCAAGTAACTTCCAGGGCTTTAATATTTGTTTGACTATTTGATGAGTGACATCATTTTACCTAAAATAGTGGCATGAAAGAAATGAGCACAAAAACAGATATGCTCTTTTGGCTAGTTTTTATCTTTCTTAATATCCCTCCTCAGGTAGGACTCTTGTCTGATAAATGTATTATTTATTTTGTAGTGTTTTATACCTCCCTTCCCATTTCCCGTGGAAATTATAAAATACTGATGATAATAATAATAATAATTGCATTAAGGGTTTCTGCAGTTTGTACTTGTCTTAGAAACATTTAGTTCTATTTTAGTTTGAAAGTAGTATTGAAAATGCAGCAAGTCATATAGTGCCTCCTCTGTGCCAGACTCACTAACGTGCTTTACTAATGATACTTCATTTAATCCTCATTGCAGCCCCGTGAGGCAGAGATAATTTATCCCATCTTATAGATGAGAGGTGTTTTAGTCTGTTTTGTGTTGCTGTAACAGAAATACCTGAGACTGGGTGATTTATAAAGAACAGAGGTTTTTTTGGCTTACGATTCTGGGACAGCTGCATCTGGCATGGGTCTCAGGCTGCTTCTACTCATGGTGGAAAGTGGCAGGCAGCCGGCAGGTACCAGGAGATCGCATGGTGACAGGAAGAAAGAGAGAGAGAGAGAAGGTGCCAGGGTCTTTTAAAACAATGAGCTCTCGAGGGAACTAATAGAGAAATAGTAGAGCGAGAAGTTACTCACTACCCCTCCTCCCCCAGGGAGAGCATTAATCCATTCATGAGGGATCTGTCCCCATGACTCAATCACTTTCCAACACTGCCACATTGGAGATCACATTTCCACATGATTTTTGGAGGGGACAAAACATCCAAACTCCATCAAGATGACTGAGGCACTAGAGGTTAAATGACTCGTCCAGGGTCACACAGCTGTTGCAGTCACGGGGAAATATTCCCTCACATTGTCTTCATCTCAAGCCCATGCATCATTGATGGATTATCCCAATTCCAGGGCACACGGTGGCCTGCTTGTCCTCTAGTCCAAGCCTCAGCTGTCTGGGCACTTATGACAACTGCATTGCCATGAATAAGCGGGCTTTGCACTGTCACCGAGGGTGCTAGTGAGGGCTCCTCTCTTCTTCAGCAGTCACTCCCTTATTTCTTTTGGATCTGTGACCGTTGGTCAAGTGCAGGTGACAATACCTGGATGGTCTCTATTCTGGTGCCAGGGCAAGGATGCTATTGAAATAGTGCTATTTATTGAATATCTGTTATGTGCCAGGAATGGTGTTAGGTGCTTTACATGCTTACTTCATTTAATCCTCACAAGGACCCTTTGAGGAATATAGAACTATCCTCACTTTTCCAGATGAAGAAACCAAGGTCAATAGAAGTGAGTAACTTAGATAAAGTCACACAGCTAGCAGTCAAGTGGCAGAGTGAGGCTCTCATAAGCTAGAGCATCTGGTTATAAAGAAACTGGATAAACAAATGTATTCACAGAGTCCCATAGCCACTGGGGTGGCACTGGTTGCTGGAGGTGGCCACTGTCTGGGTCTTTAGGTGGGTGCTCCCAAGGCCACCCCCTGTGGATGGAGAGGAGAGAGAACACTGGCCTCCCCTTGGCACCGATGGGTGCTGGGACATCCACATGGACACAGCAAACTTGCAACGGGGGTACTCAGAATGGAAGCCAAACTATGGCGTGGGCATATACTCACTTACCAGCTAGCAGCCCCTCGGTTTTCTTCCAGCAGGGTCGCATTGCTGTGTCCGACTCTCAGCCCACAGGGAAAAAAGTGCTCAAAGGCCCCTTGGAGGATCTGGAGGAATCCTTGGCCTGCATCGTGTGAGGAGCAGCAGAGGCCGACAGAGCCTGGCCGTGTTGCCTCCTTGTGCCTGGTGTCCATGGCCTGTGGTAGGTGGCCTGGAAATACCTTTGATGACCAAGTCCACAGCCTGTGGTAGGTGGCAAGGAAACACCTTTGATGACCAGATTAATGAAAAACAAAACTGGCTTCTCTCCCAGTCCCAGGGAAAGTCGTCTTACAGTGTGGAGGTGGCTGGGGGGAGGGGGAAGGGGAAGCCTTGGCAAGGAGGGCATGAAGGTAAAAGCACCAAGTGAGGTGGAGGTGGGTGGGTGAGGTGCAGTGGGCAGGTGAGGTGCAGGCGACAGGTGAGGTGGAGGCGGCAGGTGAGGTGCAGGACAGGTGAGGTGGAGGCGGGCAGGTGAGGTGGAGGCGGGCAGGTGAGGTGCAGGTGGGCAGGTTTGGTGGGGGTGGGCAGATGAGGTGGAGGCGACAGGTGAGGTGGAGGTGGGCAGGTGAGGTGCAGGAGGGCAGGTGAGGTGGAGGCGGCAGGTGAGGTGCAGGAGGGCAGGTGAGGTGGAGGCGGCAGATGAGGTGAAGGTGGGCAGGTGAGGTGGAGGCGGTAGGTGAGGTGGAGGTGGCAGGTGAGGTGGAGGTGGGCAGGTGAGATGGAGGCGGCAGGTGAGGTGCAGTGGGCAGGTGCGTGTGTGTACAGGCACACAGGAGAGGCAGACACGGCAGGTGAGGAGCTGCCCTGGCCAGCAGGCACACTTTGCTTGTTTCCTTTTCCTGTTATTGCACTCACCTGTCTCCTGGTCCCATGTTCAGTCCAAGTGTTTATTTTCAGAAAAAAGGATCCCTTGAGAGAATGGTGCTTTTGAGTGTGGTAGATTAGCAGAGAGGTAAGGCAAAGGCAGAACTGGAAAAGGCGCATGGGAACATGTTTAGTCTTCACCGGCTGGTCCCTAAAAGGGAAAACTGGGAATGTCTGGTCGGTCTTCAACAAATAGGTATTTAACTCCCCTTTGGTGTTGGAGGGGCTGATCTGTGTTAAGAGCTTGGAGACTTTCTGAGATGCCATGTTGAGCTGAGGATACTCTCCCAGCGAAAGGAGTGAGCAAACACAGCTCCAGAAGCGCGGGCCCCCTGCGGCCACATGGCCTTAGAAACCTTGCATTGGAAAGAAGAGAAGGCGTTGTCCCCTATAATTTTGACAAATGAAGAAAGAAAGCACCCAAGACTGTCAATTTGTGGTCTTTAAAAAATTTGAATCATTTAATGAAATGATGGTCTTTAGCATTAAAAAATGACCCTAAGAATGCCAGTACTTTCTACCTATAAAAAGTTCCATAGCCCTGAAACATAAAGAACAGGAAAGTCACCCAAAGCTCTTTTGTGGGAGAGGGTAGTGATTGGCGAGGCGGGGGAGCTCACGGACTTCTCTTCTAGCATCGTGGAAGAGGTTTATATCTTCACTGAATTTCTTTAAGTTCCTCCAGAAACCTGTCCTGGGCTCACTGTTGGAATCGTCATAGAACACTGCTGTGCTCCTGCTGCTCCGCTGAGGCCTCACATACATCATCCAGAATCTTCTAATTGTGGGGAAGGACCGCATGAAGCCGGGTCGCACAGTCGTCCTACCTTTGGTGCCTGTTAACGCAGTTAAGTGGCTGGTCAGTCTCTCAGGACACAGAAAGAAGTGAAGCAGCAGAGCCTCTGGCCTGGCCTCTGGGCCGAGGGAGTTTGCAGGCTGGGATGGGACTGGCCCTCGCAGGGGTGGGCACGGGGCAGCTGCACGGTCAGCGGTGCCCATGTCCCGGGCAGGGCGGGGTGGTGGCTGGGCTAGCACACCTGCGTCACCCTCCAGCTATTTGCTGCACAGTAGGGCTGCTGTTAGCAGTCGCCAAACCTCTTCACAGCACCCCCTGCTCCCCTCTGAAGCACGTGCTGGCACCCTTTGTTGGGGCTGCACTGCCTGCTTTTATTTATTTTTATTTGAAAAGGGATGCCAGAACTCTTTAGGTCTGGGCCTGAGCCAAACTGGCCCAGCGTTGAGCGCAGAAATATTCCATCTCCCTTCTGGGCCCAGAATTATTTTTGTTTTCTTCGATACACAACCTAGATACGGCGAGAGCAAGGAAATCAGTTGATTTTCAAAACCAAAACTCCTTTCCTGTTTATCAGCATTGAAAAAAAAAAAAAAAAGAAAAATCCACCGTTGTGGGTCACGAGGCTGGCTTCCGTCTGTGGGGTATTTGGTACATTGGCTTTTCGTCTGTGCAGGCTCCGAGTGTGATGCCGGAGCAAGCAGCCATCACACTACGGAGCCCAGAGGAACTGGTGGATCCCACTGTTGGAATTCGTGCCAACCCCTGACTCCTGAGGGACCTGGCAGTGGGAAGACCCCGGGTGTTGGCCTCAGTGGGTCTGCGTAGGGATCCTGCCTGGTCACTTAGGAGCTCAGCGCCCATGGCGGGTTACTGAACCTCTGGAGCCACCTAGGGCTTCACTGTCCCATAAGCTGCAGTGAGACAGGCCAGGCCCTAGCAGCGTGCGGGCACAGTGGGCACTCAGCATCGTGCGCTGTGGGAGCTCTTCCTGACACTCAGGATATTGGATGTGTTCACTGGAATAGAAGCGCCTCGAAGACAGGGGCTCCTGCCTCTTGTTTATTGCTGTTTCTCCAGAATCTGGCCTCAGAGCACGCACTCAACAAGCACGTGTTGTATAAGTGAGTGAGCGAGCGACTGGATGAAGCGCGTGGTCTGTTTGGGACACGGCCGTCCCGAAGGGTGTTCTTTTCATTACTAAGGCAAGGTGGAGCCTTAGAGCACGTGCCCAGCGGAGAAGGAAACACACAGGTTCTAGGAGAGTTTTGCACCTGCCTGACTGCCCTACCCCCTCTGATACATGGGCTGTGAGGGGTCAGCTTGCGGCCGACGGTGGAAGGTGCTGGAAAGAGGCTGAGTAAAACGAGAACGTGGCCGTGAACATCTGCAGGTCCCCAGGGCGGGAGCTCAAATGGGGCCCACACAGTAAAGATCTTAATATTTAAAAAATTAAACACTTAGTTTACAAATAGTGCAGTAAAATGGTTTCTCTCCTCCTGCCTTGACATCAGTGGCCAGGCTCAAATGTGGAATTCAGGCTCCTTGATGCTTTGTGCCAGCATATGGCAGTGAAGAGAGCCGGTGTCCACCCCTGCCACCCCAGGTCCCCCCTCCTCCTCCCTGTGGACACTCCAGCCCAGGCCTCCACGCTGCACTGTCACCCACAGTGGTGGGTGTCTGGGGGGGAACAGGGCTCGGAGGTGTCCGAGGGAGCCAGACTCAGGCCCTGGGAGCACATTTGGTGACACCTGGGCCAGGAATTCTGGATACCCAGGACATGGTATGTGTGGGTTGTGTCCTCTTGGGGAGGCATGCCCTGCCCATCCACTGCTGTGTCTCTCTGCATGGGGCAGGAGGGCAGGACCCAGGTCAGGGCCCCGTTGTCCCATCAAAGTGCTGTGCTGGTTCAGGGAATACCCCTTCCCTTATGGGCTGGGACAAATGAAATGATCTTAAGCGGAAGTGCCTCTGAGGGGACAGGAAGAATCCCACAGAGGGCTGGTCCTACTCCGCTCTGTGGGATGTGAAGTGCTGGGCAAGCATGGGAGCCAGGCAGGGAATACTACCCTCTTGGACTTGACAGCTCTTGAATTGCTTCATAATTGTTACCATTTATTGACTGTCTTCCACGTATCCAGAACTTCGCCCATGCTCTCTCATTTAACTCTTTGGCATTTAACAGTGAGGAAACTGAGGCATAACATCACTCAGATGGCAAATGACTTGAGTGGGAAGCTGTACCAGGTCTGCCTGACCCCAAAGCCATGTCCTTGCCACTGCACGGCACTGAAGAGCACTTCTGCTCTTTGCTTTCTTCCAGGAACACCTGCCCCCATCATTCCACGTGCAGCTTCCACCGCGCCCTGTGAAGTGTCGAGAGGAGGGCACGGGCTGGGCCACAGTAGATGGGCCCCAGGCGGGGCTGGGGCTGCTGTGGGCAGACGGCGAGCTCGAGGCAGGGCTCCCCGGCGGGCGGCAGTGCGGCCGAGCTGGCCAGCAGAGTGTGGCTTCATCTGAAGGTGTGAAGAGAATAGCCCTCCTCTGAGAGACGTTTCCACAGAGCTGCGACCTAAGGGGATCTGGCTCTTATGACACACGGAAGGCTATGGTTACTTCCCAAGCTAGGAGGGCAGCTGAAGTCCTTCACTGGGGACAGTTTGATCTGCTGTGTCTGTTGGGCATTTCTTGGTGACACAGAAAGCCTCTCTCTTCTGAGAGCAGGACAAAGTGACCGGACGGTCTGGCAATTGTCAGCGGCTGGGAGGAAGGCAGCCTTCGCCCGTCAGATGCACGTCTTCCGGCTGGTGCAGATTGCAGGAGTTCCACTGAGCACTCCCCGTTAAGAGAAAGACTGTCATGTTGTTAAGCTGTGGAAGCAGCACTGTTATTATTGTCTTCCCTTTTTCAGTTGATGCAGAAGATGACTTCTGTCACCACCTTGAATATGTTGTCATCTTGAATGAGACAAGGACAGCATGTTGTGGCCATTGTGTGCTCCCTTGGGAGAGCACAGGCTAGTTCCACCAGCTACTCCGACATGGCAGCCAGGAAGGGAAAAGCAGAGTGCTCCAGACAGTGGCTGGGGTAAAAATACTCTTTCACCTTTGAAACGCTTTGCAGTCATTAACTAAATGTTCACCCGAGTATTGTCCAGGCTGAGCCTGGCCGTGGTCTCTAAGGCAGCGCGGTACCCCCGCTAGCTTTTCACTCTGCTGCAAGGAAGATGGTCTCACTAGCAGTTATGATAACATCTTTGTGCTTTATGTAACTTTTTAAAACCTTACTGGGTTGCTTGTCTAACTCACCCTTCTAGTAGCTTACTGAGATTTATGACTCTTACTCAACTGCGGTATCTAAAAAATATTTGCTAGGCAGCTGTGGATGCGGCTTTAAGGGCTGTGAGATGGGATGACAAAATCTTGAGTGATTTTCAGGTATTACAGAACACCTTTTCATTTCTTTTTTGGAGGAAATATAGAAAGGCTTTATCAGCATAGGTAACACTATAGAGCTGAGTAAAAGGTAAATGAGATTTCCAGTTTTAATTTTCCTGTTTCACTTCCATATTTGTGGATTTTAGAGGTAGGATCAGCTGGATTCACCTCCAGAGAACGCTTCATGTAATTGCTGATCTGCTTGCATTGTTAAGAAATATGCTTTTGTACAAAAGGGAAACATTTTGAAGATAGATCTGGATTTGAATTTTGGTTCAGGTATTTGATATCAATGGGACTCCGGGCAAATTAATTCCTGAGCTTCAATTTCCTCATCTGTAAAAGGAGAATAATAGCAGATATCTCAAAGTGTCATAAAGTCAGAAGTAATGCACATGGGAAGGAGCAGAGCAAATACAGTGTCACCTGATTTACTTTTGCTGTGACAGTGCGGCTGACAGGACAGTAGAGAGTGCAAACAAAGTCATCAGATGGCAAAGTTGCAGAGGGTGCTCCATGGACATGAGCTGTTTCTGTGTCTTTACGCGGAAGGGAGAGCAAAGGAGCGAGTATGGACCGCAGCTGTTAGTGACAATGTCATCCCCATGGCAAGAAAAAAGATACGAGCCTTGCAGGAGCCCTCTACTAACTGCTGGGTCCTGATGACTCAAAGAGAAATAGCACATGTTGACTTCTAAAGGAGACTGCCTTAGTGGAAAGGACTGCCTGGCTGAGCTGATCTGATCCCCTAGAGACCCTGGAAATGCTTTCTGGAGAGGTAAGTAAACTTCTACTGCCTGTGTCTCCCAATCCAGAATTGAACATCCGAGATGAAAGATGCCTGCGTGTTGATTTCTTCTTAGCCGATTGTTTAGCTTTCTGAAACATCTCTGAAAGTGAGAGCACTTTAGGGCTGTGAGTGGAGCACTACAGATGTAATTTTTGGCTTTCCCTGGGTGCATGACTTCAGCCCCTGGCTTGAGCTTCTGCACTTGCAGGGGAGGGTTTGGACAGGGTGACGCTTTGAGTGGCTTCCTGCTCTAGGGTCTGCTTCTGTGATCCTGAGGTGGTCTCACTTCAGATAGACACCCACTTACCAACGTCTTGCCATCAGGTGCATCCCCCTTTAAACTTCATTACCAAGCAATTGCCAAAGTGGAGGAATTAGCACCAATTCACATATAAATTTGAAAAATATTAAAAAAGTAGAAGAAATCAGAAGGGAAAAATTCATTGATATTTTTACTAATGGTCTCAGAGATGAAATAAGGCATTCCTGGTTTTCTTGGGCTGGATTCAGAAGCTGGTTAATACCAAACACATACAGGATTTAATGAAACAAATAAAGATTTCCATTTTCCTGTATTCTAAATATGAGAATATCTATTTCAGAGCTGGGCATAAGACTTATTGTAAGCCAGGTTTGTGAAAATTGGGGCTGGATTCTGAACAATGAAAATCCTGAAATTCAAAGATTCCCTAATGTTTGCTCATGGCTTTCAAGTCTTTTGTAGTATTTTCACAAACACGATTTTATCTCATTCTTCCAACCCCATGAGGGTAGCCGACCAGGTGTTACACCCATTTTATAGACTGTGAGTCCCTGGAGTTAAAAAAACAAAACAAAACAACAACAAAAAAATCCTTGTCTTTCTCACTCCCTTTTTAGTCTTCAGTGGTTAGCATAATGTCTTAAACATGGAAAGAACTTAAAAAAATGTGTGTGAGTGGGTGACTGACTTACTGACTGAATGAATGAAAAACTAAAGTATACACAAGAAGTTAAGTGATGTTCCCAAGATCGTTTGGTATCAATGCCAAGATTTTAATGAAAGAGACAAAAATTTTGTACTGTTCAAGTGTCAAACCTTGGAAGGTTCCATTATCCTATTGCAACAATGATCGGTTTAATAGAACAGTTAAGCAGAACAGTTAAATAGTTCTCTCATTGTATGAGGTGGTTCAGAAAGTCTGTAGAAATATAGAATCGAAAGATCATGTGAATCTTTCTGTGAACTTTTTCACGTTAGTACTCTATTGCCCTGATAATGCTGTGTAACAAACAACTTTAAATTCTCAGGGCTTATAATTAATAGTTACATTTCTCAGTCACAGGTCTGAGGGTTGGCTGAGGTTCTGCTGATCTTAATGGGCTTGGGCCAGCTTGGTTCCAGGCTCAGCTAGGGCTTGGGATTGCTCCAGGGGTCTTGTGCTGGGGCCCAATTCTAAAGGGAAAGTGGCTATCTATTCTGTAACACTGGATCACAGGGGTGCAAAAGCACAAACCAACCACATGAGCACATTTAAAAACTTTGCTCTCATCGTGTTTGCTACATTCCATTGGCCAGAACAAGACACTGTCCAATCCAGAGACAACAGGGCATCAAAGTATGTTTTAGTCCAAGGGGAGAGGAAGTGTCTATTTGCCAAACAGTAACTCAGTTGATAACTGCCAACCTGAAGGGCAAGGAATTTAGTTGAACACATTCTTGAGCTCTCCATCAGCTTTGTGATTCCCCAGTTCTGGTACGATACATTAAGGGGAGCTTAGCCCTTTGCCAGTGGAAACTGTCTAGTCATACCCTGATCAGAATTCAAGGCCAAGCAGGACTATTATCTGAGCTGTGGATTTAGCTGCTCGGTATTCACACATCCCTGAGTATCTTGGAACGTATAATGTTTACTAACAGCTGTAAAGACAAGAGATTCTAGCATTATTAACTGTACATAATATCCATGAAATTACACTGAGTAATGGAACAATGTGTCATGCTGTCGTCCACACATTATGAATACCTAATTTGAAAGGTTAATGGAATTGGCAAACATAGGGACACTGTGGGTATTATCAATACCACTTAATGACAAACCTTTTGTTGTCACTTATAGAGTCATCTGAAACGGGAAGACTCCATTTCTGTAACTATATTCTTTGTCATCTATTAAAAACTGTCTGCACAATATGTTTTGTTTTAATTTGGAGTGTGGAGCTAGAAAGTATTTTACACTGCAGGTTTCTGTAGTAATTTTTAATATAAATAAAGTTATAATTATTTGAAATGGCCATTTTGTAGTTTTTCTGAAAAGGGTTAAACTTGCTTAGGGTAAATATGAGTGGTCTTCAAAAAGTTTATGAAACGATTCGTATTATCTTTTAATTCTATTTTTCTGTGAACTATTTAAAGTTCCCCTGTATATTTTAGTTGGACAGATCAAAGAAAGTGTCAGGACCAAGGACACCTGCCCAGGAGAAAATGATCCCTGGTAGCATGTTGTGTTCCTATTGAAGGGCCGTTTAGTCTGAGCTAAACAGTCTATGGTTTTTAATGTCAAAACTGAGAAGAATGATGTGGGGAGACTAGTTTTTATTCTACAGATCCCTGGTTAAGCTTTTCATTTAACCGACTGAATTTCAAAGCAGTGAAACATATCAACAGGTGAATAAATATCAACAAAACTCAAGCATTCAGAAGAGGCCCACGTTATTTTCATTTCTAATATATTACTAAATACATGGATATAACCTATGTTAACATTTTTGCATGAAAGTTTAAAATATATTTTGTTCTCCAGTATTCAGATTACCCATATTTAATAATAATAATATATATATGACAACTTTTATGACAACAGAGATGCTCTTTACATTATATGAAGTACCTTATATACATTATCAGATTTGACCCTTTTAGAAATCCAGTAAAATTACAGAGTGAACTTTGTGATTCCACGTTGCCAGTGATGAAATGAGGTCTGCAGAGGTTAAGCAACTTGCACAAAGTATGGTGCCAAGAAATAGCAAAACTGTGACTTGGTAATTCTGTGATTTTCTCATTATGCTTCAAGTTTCCCTGTCACCATGCTTCCAGAAGCCATGACTTTCTGTTAGCCATTTGTAGTAACATATCATTTTTGCTAAAAAATAATTATTTTAAAAATATTTTTTCTTTATTTTCATGGTGTTTTTAGTTTTGCAGAGAAATTGAGCAGTAAAGTACAGGCAGCCCCCATCCCTTCCCCGCCCACATGCACAGTTTCTCCTATGTGAAGTGGTGTGGTGCATTTGTAACGATTATGAACCAATGTTACTTTTATATCAGGGTTCCCTCTTTGTCTTGTACCGTTCTATGGGTTTTGCCTGATGCATAATGTCATGTAATAATCATTATTGTATTGTACAGAATAGTTTTGCTGTCCGAAATTTTTTTTTGTTTTTGATTATAAAAAATAACAAGTGGTCATTGTAGAAAATTTGAAAATATAGAAAAGGATAAGGAAGAAAATAATAACCACCCTACTTCTGGAATCCAACCATGAAGAAATAAGACATATTAACTTTTAACTCTTTCCTCTGTGTGTTTGTGTGTTCGTGTGTGTATTCCATATGTATACTCACCATGTGTTCTTGGCACTTTGCATGTACTAACTCAATCAATGCTGTGAGGTAGGAACTATTATTATTTCTGTTTTATGGATGAGAAAAATCGAGGGTTATATAGTCTATGTAGCTTGTTTAAGGTCATGTGGGTAGGTCTTTCCTCATGTGAAATATGATTAATCTCTCTTTGTGGATTCAGAAATCTAAGTGCATATGTGCTCCTCTTGAACCTTTTAAGGTAAGCATCCAAAAGGATGTAATTTCCTCTGGGTTTCATTACAGAGTAATGATCTGGTCTTTGACAACTTCGGACCTACAAAGATGCCTTCACTTCTCTCCTCAGTTAATAAAGTCACAAATTTCTGTTCAATGCTACCATAATTGGGTTCTGCTCCACTCCCGGCAGCAAGTGCTGTACTGGAAGTCTGTGATAAACCAGGCAATGTTAATGAGCACAAAGGGGCCAATGCACAGGGACTTCTGAAGGTATAGCCTTCCTCAAATAGATAATATAAAATAGAGATCCCAAGTTGGTGCCAGAAATCACTTGGATTTTTTTTTTTTTGGCGTCTTATCCTATTTCTCAAATCACTGTATGTGGTGGTCTTTTACAGCCATATTTTGCAAATTTTCATCCCCATGCAAATCTTATGGGGGTCTTATTAAAATTCAGATTCTGATTCAGTAGGTCTGGGGAGGAGTCCAAGGTGCTTAGTTTCCAACTAACTGCCAGGTGGGGTTGAAGCTTCTGGTCCACAAGCCACTTTGAGAAGCAAGAGTCTGGATCATCTCCTCTTTCAATAGTAGAAATACCATTGATCAGCAGCAGTTGCAGTGGTTTGAAAGCTTTATTTTTATTTGCCCATTTATGTATTTTTGCCACAGAACTCTTTCTTTAAGTGAAATCTCAAGAGATGCCTGGTCTTGCAGATGAGTCATGTGGTTGGGGACTCGCCTTGTACCTGTGCTTGCACAGCAAGAATCTTGTTTCTAATTAGTTGATGTGTTTATTTATGCTGACTTGCTGAGAGATTGTTGAAATCCAGAGAAGACAGGGCTAAAGGTCTACCTCAAAGCCACCTGTGACCCCCAGCTCTGTCACCACCTTTATGGAAGCCTAAGACGGAAAGAGGAGCTGCTCTGATTGAAGAAAAACTGGGGATTTGCACTGAGATCTGCCCACTTGCTTTCCTCTCATTTTCCCACCCATGGATTTGGACCATCAAGTATCTCACGGAAGCAGAGGTGCTGTGGGTAAACCTGCTGCCTCCTGGGTCTGCAGGGTTTCAGCTCAGCCCTACCACATATTATCAGTGTGACCTTGGCCAAGTGAAGTAATCATTCACGGGGTTCCAGTGAAGGTTAAAAAAGACAAAGTATTTAAAACACTCAACAGAGTGGCTGGCCCATAGTAAGTACTCAATAAATGTTAGCTATGACCATCGTTATTATGATTATTTTTATTCCTGTTGTTGTAAGTTCAGGGTCTCTATGGGTCACAGTTTGAAAATGTTCAGTGTGGTAGCAAGTCTGCAAGAAGCTTAGTCAAAGGACCCGGGTTCAAGTGCTGGTGGCTTTGGACAAGTAGCTCATTTATAGAATGAATGAGCATTTGTAAAATGGGCATAATAATAGCTACTCCGAGAGTGGTTAAGTAATCAGATGAGGTGATATAGGTAAAAAGCTCCATTAGTGGAGCTCTGCATCCTATCTAATTGCTGGTTTCTACATGAATGAATTCCTAAGGATTCAACATTTGCTCTGAAATATTAAAATTTTTGTTGGTGCCCAATTTATGCATCATTCTGATGAGATCATTTTGAATGACACAGCCCCACTGGGACATCATTTAGGAATGGTTCAGGTAACTTAAAGGGAATGATTCAGTCTCCACTATGTGAGTACAGCCTGAGATGGGTGTGTACTTGGAGGGCTCATGGGAGGTGTTAGGGTTTTTGTGTGATGAACTTGGTGATGCTTCTCACTGCTGTGGGACCTCAGGTGTCCCTCTGGCTGGCTACATCACAGGAAATTTTTCATTAACGAAAAGCAGGACCATTTCTTCTATTCTCTGGTCTTGAATGTTTCCTACCCATTTACTTTGTCATTTCAATATTGTCTCCTTCTTTCTATTTTTTTCAAAAATTCTTCCAGATCAATAAAGAGAAAAACTTTCAACAAGAGAAGACCTGGGGTCAGGAGGCAGGTGTGACTGGCATGATATGATTGATACTAGGAAATCAGAGCAGCTAGGAAATGCAGAATTATACAATCCAAGAATTCAGGAAAAATTGAGCCACTCATGTCAAAATCTTCATTGCCATCACCCAATTTTTTTTCAGTACAGTAAATGAAATAAGGTGTTTACAGAGCAATTAAAGATAAATAGTTCTTTAGCATTTTGGAGAGTGATTTTAAACTGCTGAAGCAGCCAAGCCTTTTCATTCAACGCAATCTCAAGGATAAGCCCAATATCATAAATTAATCACAGACCCTAGCTCTGGCTGAAGTTGAGGGGAAAGGGAGGAAGAAGGATGCTTGAAGCCCCAAGGCTGTCCTGAGCTGAACCCCAGAGCCTTTGATGTTTCAATCAGAGTGTTTGTGCCAGTGGAACAGAAGGCTGCTCAGATTACAAAGAAAACCGAGCGAGTGGTTAAATAGGGGGCCTCTGTGCACTAGTGGCCCACAGAGGCCCCCTGGCGCTGGTGCTGTTGTCCTGAGTCCATGGTCCATCCCCCCGGTCTGAGTAGCCCAGCAGGCAGCCTCGGGTCTTTTCTGAGACAGTGTTATCTGTGCTCGTTCCCTCTTAAACTTACGCTGACTTGCTTTTCTGTAGGTTGCCTCCGTTCCTTGAGTGTGCCTCTACTGAATTACTGAAGAGGCTTATCTCTGATCTAGGAAGGTATTTCTTTGAATTTTATCTCCATCTTTTGTGTCAATAAACTCCACCCATCTTTGTCTGAGGTTCCGTTAGATGACTGGATGTGACCAGCGAGAACATTGCGGAACACCAGGTCATGAGACTGATCCCAGTCCTGAGCCTTATGGAATCACAGAATCTGGAGACAAAAGAGATAAGGTGTCGGATGGCTTGACAACATCCCAGGGAAAGGATCCTCCAACATCTGTTGGGAAGCTTCAGTGACCGGAAGCTTGCTACTCACGCAGCCAACTGTCCCTCTGACGGTCGTCTCAGGCTGTCACATTCCCTGTCATCCCTCAGGCTCTCAAAATCCACTTCACAACCGTTTTTAATTGACTTAACCCCATTTACTGCACTTTCTTCATCTATCACATGGTGATACGAGCGCTGGACTAATTACCTGGAACAGTAACAGACCCACAGCTCATCCTTAATTAGTGTCCATCATGGTCACAATTGTTTTCATTATCAGTATTATTATCGCAATCGCTCTTTTGCCCTCTGCCTAGCTCCCTTGGCATGGCTTGGCTTCCTTCGATGCACCAGGCACCTACACACTTCACATCTCTACAGCATCCTCCCTACAGGAGACCGAGGCTTGCCCTCCTTCCCCGCCCTCCTGTTGGCACCACACTTCCTCCCTTGCTCCCTGAACCCCCGACTCACCCTCAGCACCTCAACTCCAACCTACTGCCCTCAGAAACATCCCAGCCTCGGCACTGGCACAGGGCCAGCCTCTGCTGTTTGGAACTCTGTGATTTTGGAAAATGCAGTTGACCTCCCTAAGCCTCTGTGTCTTATTTTTAAAACAGAGACAATGCTCCTCATGAGGGTAATTGTGAACATCAAGCAAAACAAGATGTTGAAGTTTCCTGTTAGATGCAGGGTCCCAGACATGCCAGCAGCCCCTTCCTCCTGCACATCATCTACTCGAGGTGCAAACACTCAGCTTCAGGTGTGCAGGGACAGACCCAAGGTTACCCTAAAGGACTGAGTTCAAACTTGAATCTGGACTTCAGAATTTTGATCCTATGTGTTATTTACTGTAATTTTGCAAAATTATTGCTGACTGATCTAGAAGGAGCTCAAAAAATTTCTCAAATTAAATCAATCAAACAGAACACAGTGATATTCTGATTTTTAATTTTTGCTTATTTATTTATTTGCATTTGTGCTGGGTTCGGGTTGCAAGACTCTGGAAAAATCAACAAAACTTTTATGTGTAGGAAAAAAATAGGCAGATAGAGAAGTTGCTTGCTCGTTTCTAGAAACTGAAAAGGGTTTCCCAGGCTGCTTTGCTTTGGGGGGCCTTGAGATCCCTGAAGGTTGAAGTACAGTTATTCAAAAGCTCAAAAGGCAAAGTAGCCTCTTCTGACACAGTTATGATGGTTCCTGTTGCCAGAATCTGTGCACAGGAATAACCACAATATGGAGCTCATGCTGAAGAAGTGCTTGGCTGTAGAGTGTTCTTTGCAGTAACCCTGCGTTTTAGTTGATGCAAGCCAGCCAGTGGCCCTGTGGGGTGCGTGTGTGTGTGGCTGTGTGTGTGGCTGTGTGTGTGTGTGTGTGTGTGTGTGTGTGTGTGTGTGTGTGAGAGAGAGAGAGAGAGAGAGAGAGAGAGAGAGAGAGAGAGAGAGAGAGAGAGAGACTTTCTACCCCCAGCCCACCCTGCCCCGCTGGCTTTCTCCCAGGACCAGTGGCTGACTCTAGGCCCAAGTTTGGTGCCGCGCCTCATTCCCCACTTCTGAAATCCCATCAGGTGCGCTTCTGTCTTGAAGACTGTGGATCTGCCTTGAAAAGGAGCCAGCTCATCGCGTCATTCCTGACAGATTTCCTAATTAATCAGCTCAGATTGTCAATAATGTAATTCACTGTTGATTTAGAAACTAGTTATATGAGCACTGCTAGGGCCATTGTGGGAAAACATCTGAATAATTCAGCTAATAGATGGGAAACTCACCCAGATTGCTGGGGCACAGGGAGGGAGCAGATAATTCAAATGGGATGAGCTCAAACAGGGCGAGCGATTCCAGCACATTCCATAGAGCGGGGAGAGGTTGTCATGTTGCTAGGGGCAGCAGCTGCCTGGTTTAATTATTGTCATTTTGGTTTTTGGAAAAAAGCACATGGGCCCCACACTCGCAGGCAGAGGCCATTAACACATTCTTGAAAAAGAGTGGAATTTTGGTGTAAAGTATGTGGTATAGCTGCTTCCCAACTCTGAGCCACACTCACATTTTAATGGGTCTTATTCCAGGCATATAATGTTATTTTTTTATTTCAAATAATATGATGATTATTTGAAATATGTGAGCTTAGTAATAAGTAACAGAAGAATATAAAAATGACTTTTCTTCCTCTGGGAGAATCATTATTATCTGGGTGTTTCCCACAATTGGGTAGAAGTGTCTTGAGATTTTAGCAATTATCCTTTTTATACCCAAACTTGGGACCCACGGTAGAAAATGAAATTTATAGATTAGTGAGTCTAATTATGTGGAGAGTCTTCCATGAGCAGAAAAACTCAATCACGTTTAGTTATATACCTAACATTTTGTTTTTATTGAAAATAATAAAATTATATGGAGTGGGGCTATTATACTAAATTTTTTGCTATGGTGGTTAGAGTTTTAACAACTGTTAAGTGCAGATAAGTTAGTGCTTTGATGCAAATGTTGAGAATCCTGGCACTTTGAACAGCAAGTGTGATTTCAGTTTCATTTGTCTGCAGAGTCTCACACTTTCTTCTGTTTCTCGCTCTGTCCTCCTCTTTCCAACACCTTCACATGCATGAGAGCTCATGTGTGCGCACACACACACACTCACACCCACACACATGCTCCCTTCTCAGCCACATCTCTTCCAAATTTCTATCCCAGAGGCCTTCAAGAAGAAAGACCAAACACATACAATTCCAATACTTTGACACTGATAGAATTCTAGCAGGGAGAGTCATTCTGCTCGGGACACATTGCCTTGTATTTTAATAACAGAGGGGCTGATATTACATCCTAAACTAGATGGGGAAGCTTAGGGGACAGAATTATCTTTTGGAAGCTTAGTGGACAGAACCTGAGCACATAATCTGTGAGCGAATCAAAGAAAAGATAACAAGTGTGCTGTGTTTAAGTAAAGCCCAGGTTGCAGATGTCCCTACTGCTCATGGTTCTAGCATGGCATGGGTGTGGCATCAGTTAGAATTGGTTTTGGTTGCATATCACAGAACACCCCAACTCCAATGACACGCAGGCTAGTTCTCACTCCCGTGGGTGTGGGCTTGTAGGACTGGGTGGCCGCTCCATGGTCACCCACACCCAGGCTCCTCCTGTCTCATTGCTCCACCATCCTCATGACAGCCCGGCTTACATCTTGAGGTTACCTCATGGTCAAGATATCTGTGGGCGTTCTAGATATCACATCCATATTTCAGAGAGCAGAAAGAGGAAGAGGGAAACTGGCATCCTCCCCTCCCTTCTGCTTTTATCAGGCAGCCTTTCTGAAAACCCTCCCGGTCCACCCCAGCCCCCCCACACATTTCATCTTGCACATGCCTGGCCAGGCTCAGATGGCCACACCTGGCCGGAGAGAGGCTGCAGATGTAGTCTTTTTAGCTGGGCACCAGTAACATCGAAATTCTGTTATAGGGAGGAAGAGGGACTGGATGTTTGGAGGTATCTTGCAGACTATTTCATAAGACCTGACCAATTCCTGAAAATAGTAGATGTTTTTAAAATGACAAGTTATTACTGCTTTAATGAAACCACAAATAAATAATTCCCATTTGTACTGAAAGCTCAAGTATTCCGAACTGAGAAAATGATTTGAAAAAAGTATTCTTTAATGATACCCTAAGACTAGCGAGGACCGATCAGTCACTTTCACTGTATAAGTTCTCAGTTCCAATCAGGGAGACCGAGTGTGATAGATGCTCTCCGTGGAGGACAGGTGCTGTGGCGGTCCCTGTGTTCTCCAGGGGCATTGGTTATTTGGAGAATGGTTTGCCTTTCATCAAAAAATCATTTGTTGTTATTTATGTGTGTAATGCTTGCTTTCTCTGATCATGTATTCCCTGGGAATCTAATTTGTAAATAATTACTTGATGGAAACTGAACTGGCTGAAAAAGTCTGCATATGCAGGGCAGACACAGGCCCCCAAGGGGAGGCTTCAGCTGAAAGGCTGAGCACCTGAACGCCCGCTCACAACTTCTCATCTCAGCAGTTAGCAGCTAATAAGGTCCCTAGTTAAGAAAACAAATTCTCATGCAGTGGACACACTTAGCTGGTCATTAGCAGCGGCGCTTGGAGCAGCTGGCTTAGCTGAAGTGTTGATGAGATGATTTCCCCCTTCACCTCCCTACATCACAGAACGGAGGAGAGGACAGAATCACTCTTCCTGTGTAAGAGCTGGGGGCAGCTGGGGGCAGCTGGGGACAAGGGGTTGCTATGGACTGAATATTTGTGTCCCCCCACTGCTCCCCAGTCCTGTGGTGAAGCCCTAACCCCCAGTGTGGCTGGATTTGGAGATGGGCCCTCTGAGGAAGTAATTAAGGTTAAATGAGGTCACATGGGTGGCACCCTGATCCAATAGAATCCGTGTCCTCATAAGAAGAGAGGGCAGAGCTCTTTCTCCATGTGCTTGCCTCAAAGAAAGGCTGTGTGAGGACGTGGTGGGAAGGGGCCATCTACAAGCCAGGAAGAGGCCCCTCACTGGACGCAGACCCTGCGGGATCTTGATCTTGGACTTCCAACCTCCAGAACCGTGAGAAAAAATTCCTGTTGATGTAGAGGTGGTGGGAAGGAGGGGGGTGTTTCAGAAGTAATGTCAAAGCCCGATCCCGATGATTGGGCCTTCCTGGAGTCTTCCTGCTGTGGCCACATCGGCTCTCACCAGCACTGCCGTGCCTGTTCCCACCCTCCTCTGAGCACAAAGGACGGACCTCCTTTGGTCTTAGGGGCCAGCAAACTTCTCCCAGGGGAAGTCTAGTCTAAGTGGAGACCTGAAGGGCATATAGGAGCCAACCACTCATAAAGAACAGGAGAAGGGTCTCCCAAGTAGCTGGGGCAGGTGTCCTGGAGCGTCCTGTGAATGTAAAATGCAGGAGTTGGGATGGGAGGACTCAGCTGGACAGGCAGGGGGTCCGCCCCACAGAGGGAATTGAAAACTGTAGAAGCCCCTCAAAGGGTTTTGATCAGAGGAGTAACATAATCACACTTGCATTGTAGAAGGAGCTCTACGGCTACCCTGGGGAGAACAGACTGTAAGTGGGCAAAATGGGAGGTGGTGTATTAAACAAAGCCATTGTGAAAAATTAAATTATAAAAAATTCACAATGAGAGAGATAATAGCAAAAGCAAAGACAATAAAAACTCAGAGTCATCACTTCTTATTTTACACTTCTCTGCTCTCTTGCAGGTATTTATGTCCATTGCACCTGCAGGGAGGACGTACTACACAGTGGTGGCTACTGCGTATCTCTTCACTCTGTGTCCTGGGACACCAGTTTGGTCTTCACCGGTAGCTTGAAATTTGCTATTGTGAAGGGGGACTGTTCACACCCAGGAAACTGGCAGCCCTGACAAACCAAGTTTTCCCTACTCAGCACACCTGTGGATAAGCCGCCACATTCTTGATATCAAGATCCCAGAAGAACCCGCTTTATCCTTCAAGGTTCCGTCTTGGAACTTTCTCCGGCCTTGGCCAACACCCTCGTTCTGCTCTGCAGCCTCCCTGTCAGGCTCCTCTCTTGTCACTGCCATGTCTGCCTGTCCCGATGTCCCACACGTGCCTCAACGCAGGGGCCTGGCCTCGCTCACCCCTCTGCAGAGCACAGCCCGGGACTGGGGCTCGCTGTGCACTTTTGAGTGGAAAGGACAAAGGGACAAGGCAGCGAGGCGTTGAGGGGACGATGGCCTTGCTGTCTGGCCGGAGTCTCCGCCCTGCCTGCGGGGGCCCCTCTGTCATCAGACGCTGGGTGGTGGATTTTGGGTGCAAAAGCAGCCCGAAGGCTGAAGTAAAATTTTACATAAACGTGTGTAAGGCTGGATGCCGAAATGCCTACTGAGAAACCACGTCCAAAAGGCTACTTTCGAAAGAAGCTCCTTTGAAAACTACTTGTTGGTCAACTGAGCTAAGGGAAATGTACCCGAGGGAGTTGGGACCAGGACATCAAAGGCTTTCTGAAGGACAGTTTGAAAGGAGAGCCATGTGTCCGGATCACCTTGGGGGAAGTTGTCTTTGTAACTGATCTAAATCGAGGGCAGCGGGGCACAAGGACATCAGATTGGTTTGAAGAAAACAGCATCCTGTGGGTCTTGGAAAATAATTGCGCAAAGCCACCAACATGCCACTTCCTCCCTCGTCCTGCCCACGCACCCTCCGCTGAATGAGACTTTGTACATCAAAGATTCTTCGAGTCCTGGGTCTGCCTTGCCAGTCACGCTGGTTAACCATTTGAGGGCGAATGCTCAGAAGGTTGATGGGAGAAACTTGGAAAGACCCCCTGGGCCTCCCGGTCAGTGTGGGACTTCAGTTTCACAGTGTCCCCTTCCTGGGGCTCGCTCCCCAGGCTTACTTTGTTAACTTTTCTAGACTCCACGGGTCAGGAGACCTAAGCTCAGGGGCCTGCGGGAGCCAGGAGGGTCATTTCTGAGCCTCTGCTCCTGTCTGTGAAGTGGGGCCACTGAACCTGCTTGCCCGCCTCCTGGAGCAGCTGTGACATCACTGGAGCAATTCATTAGAAGCCACCACAGACAGTAAGCTGATGCTCCTGTCACTCTCCACGCTGTTTCTAGTTTAGGACCCCTTTAATTGTACAGGAGAAACCTAAGGCCCAGAGATGTCAGGGGACCGACCAGGTCCCACATAGCGACTTACTGGTGGATCTGGGAGTAGAATCCCTTGTGCTTTCTGCTTATAAAGTACATCTGCCTTTCTGTGAACTCTTAATTATTAGCTCTGTGTCAGGTGAGTGATCTAACACATGATAGGAAACAGTTGCCACCCCCTACACTTTAAATTTCTGTCCAGGAAATATGCTCCCACCCCATCCCCAGCATGCGCCACTTGGTTTTAGATGGGGAGAAGCATGGCCTATTCTAACACAGTTGCACGGACCACGTGGTCATGTCCTCTCTGCCCTCATCTAACACACTGTCACATTAGTTTGTGCATACGTCCTCCTTGCTATATACCCTGCGTTCATAAATAATAATGATGACGATAACGACAGCCACATACATAGCACTGACTAAACGCCAGGGACTAGTCTAAAAAGTTTGCATGTGTTAACTCATTTAATCCTGACAATAACTTTGTTAGGTAGGTCCTGTTATTATCCCATTTTCCTATGAGGAAACTGAGACACAGAGAGGTTAAATAATTTGCCCAAGTTCTCACAGCTAGTGACAGAGCCAGAATTTGAACCCAAGCAGGCCAGTTTCAAAGTCTATGCACATGGGGACATGTGAGGCTTTACCACATGCATCTGTATGTTAGGGTGACTGATGTGAAGGATTGCCGAGGCTTTGATGTGCTCCCTGCAGATGCCACCCCATTGTAGGGTCATAGCCCGACCTCAGACCTGGTAACTTGTCCCTGGAGGCTGGGACAAGACAAAGCTTATCGGGCACAGATGTCCCAGGCCCTGGTTGGGGGCTTCTGTCCTAAGCTGCAACTTTGCCCCTCCACTCCCAGGTTACAGATGCCCTGTGGTCCTCCGTGCTCTGGCCACGTTGCAGCTGCTTGGGCCACCGTCCTGCCCTGCTGTCCATACTGCATGGGGATCACAGCCCCTTGGCTGTCCCAGATGGTCTGGCCTTACCCAGATTCTGGCTTTCCTTTTTCAAATGCTCCTTCCTTCTCAAAGATAGCCAGTCTCTGTCAGCTGGTCAGGACTCTCCCCATGGAAGCTGATCATTGCCAGGATGAGACCTCCCAAAGCATCTTTGTGTGGACCGGAGGTGACCAGCACCAGCACTTGCTGCCTCATTTTCATGCTGAGTCTTTTAGCTAGGGGACCAAGGAGGTGACACTGAACTAACAATTGCAATACACTCCAGTAAGTGCCTAGAGGGTGGCATGCCTCTCAAGAGGGGACAAAGGCTGGGAATAGCCCTGTCTGCCTGTCACTCTGTGTAAGTGTTTACTGAGTAAGCGCATCCCAGAGTCATCCCAGCTTTCCACATTTGCTCATTCATTCATTCATTCACTCATTCAATTCGTCTTCCATTAAACTTCCATTGTGTGCCAGCTGTGTGCTGGACATTGCGCTAAGCTCTGAAAGTACAGACACCAACTGAGTATACACCCAGCCTCAAAGAAACCTCATTCCAGAGAGAGCTGGAGATATATATGTATAATCATCATGTAGTGAAGTGAGAGCCTCAGTGGAGGCGTGGCAGGCGTCCACGGGAGCCAGGCCAGGTGCACAGGAAGACGGGGTATGTGAGGGGTGGACGAGGGGCCAGGGAAGATTCCAGGAAGAGGGAGACAGAGGGGGAGAAGTCATCCTGAGGCAGGAGAGGCAGAGGGCAGTGCCCCAGGAGGAGGGAGGGGATCGCTGCTGCGGCTGCTGGGCAGGTGGCTTTTCAGGACAGCGCGGCTCTTCTCAGTGATGATTTCCCACCATGGCTTCTCGCTCTGGCTTCTGGGGACCACCTGGACCAGGGAGAGAAAGGACCTCCTGACCACCCACCTCTCTCCTCTTTCTACCTTACTTTTCTCTGGTTGGCAACTATCAAGGGGGCTCAGGGAGGGAGGCCTGCACCTCCAGCCGGTGTCCCCGGAGCCAGGTTCCACTTGCTGGAATGTGCTCCAGACGCTTCTCCTTAGAGAAGCCGCTTCACCACCCAGCGGCTTCCATAATCGCAGGTTCTTCCTATGGCCACGTGGGCCTTTAGTGCAAGTTTCAAATGCAATCCTCAGACAGGACCATTTTAAAGGGGCTTTAAACTACAGGTGGTCTCCTGAGTAGATCTGAGGTTCCACAGAAATCAAAACCCATCAGAAATAGGAACACCTGCATCTACCCACCGCTAGCGTGCGGAGCCAGCACTACAAGCCTGAGGATTCACCTATTTTTTTTTTTTTTATCCTGTTTAATTAATAGAAAAGTCTGGGATGGGCAGGACAGTGGGTCCTTAAAGTCCCTTCTATACCTGGGTTCTTGGGTGAAACAGAAGCATAAAGCCAGTGGGACTTGAATTTCACATTCAGTTCAGTAATTTTATAGATAAGGAAACCGAGGTGGGGGAAGTTAAAAGGAGTTCCCAGGTCAGAGCAACTACTGAGTGGCAAAGTCAGATCTCAGCGTCGTGCTCTGAGTGGTGACTTTTAATTTACAGTCATCATTAGCCATGTGACAAGCATTGGATTAGGTGCTGTGGGGCCACACAAACTAGGGGTGTAGAGTCTTGGTCTGCAAGTATATTAAGTATATTAGGGGACCAAGGCTCCTGCATATTAAACTGATATGCAGTACCGAATGGCACTGTTGCTAAATAGAGAGGCTCAAGCTGCTGCAAATTCCAAAATGTTCCTTTGAAAAACAGTATTTGAACCGGGACAGACACACCATGCTGAGATGCGTGAAGAGGTGGTAGACAGTTCCTGATAAACACTGTTTCTGGAAATATACTTGGAAATAAGTACCTCTTTTAAAATCACTATTTCAATTACAATTTTGATGATTATTCCTGCATTTTGTTTTTAAATAAAATAAAAGTTTTGAGTTGCTTTTTCCTTCTTTTTGGTTTTCCTAGAATGGGCAGTGTTGTTTAAAGCTGTGAGTACAGAAACACACATGTGCACACACACACACACGTGTGTGCATTTGGAGTTTTCTTTTAGGAGGCAGCAGCAGTGTTCGACGAAGAGAATTCTGTACAACGTCCTCATCTTCAGCTAGATGATGCGCAGGACAAATGCTGACTTTCAATTTCTACCTCTGATATGAGTTACCAAGTGCTCCGATTCTTCGTGCTGTCTCAGGGAAAGGGATTGAATACAGAGTTATCCACCTGAGATGTGCCTCGACTCCTCCGACGTGGGACTGATGAAATCTGAGTGCCTGGCACCATCTTACAGGAGCATGAAAATTGGATTTGGTCTGTATCCAGCTTCCCCCCTGCTCTGGACCAGGGAAGAACATCTGGGAAAACACTCAACTCATTACCCACAGCCCTGGACATTCCCCCAATACCTGGTCTGTCAGAACCTGATTCCACGTTTCCACCTGCCCTCGCAGAGAGCTTCTATGGCTTCTCGCAGCTGTTGCTCTGCTGTAATATCTTGTCTTTGTTTTTGAGGCCATATATAGAATTATGGCTCAATTTTTCAAAGCTCACAAAAAGATAATTCTATTTATCTCTGAACTAAAATTTCAGATTTCTACAACCCCCAGCTGTGGCACCTTTGGCTTCTCTTTCAGAGTGTCTTCAGAGATCTCTTCTGGAGCTGAGAGTTTAAGCCCATCCTCTGCAACCGGCTTCAGGGGTTTTCTGAATCCTCTTTCACACTCTGTGCATAAACCTCTCTGTGTCTTAGGTTTCTGGAGAGAAGGCCCACATTTTCATCAGATACATATGTGGCCCAAGGCCTCACAGGGGTAACAAACCTATTGTAGAGAGATTTCCCATGATTTTGAAACCAGAAAGTATCTGAGATGCCACTTAATTGAAATTCCTATTTCAAAGATGGGGAAACTGAGGCCCAGAGACATGCAATTATTTTCCCCAGGTCAATGCAACAAGATAATGACAAAATAGCATGGGAGTCCATGAGCAGAAATTGGATTTTCCTTTAACCTGTGAGTGTAAGCCCCTTTCACTCTTTCTCAGCTCGCCTAAGCCTGAGTTCTGGGAAACCTGGTAATCTCTGTGCATGGGGAGTTAAGGTGTTAGATGTCTTTTTAATGGACCATTTTTTAAATTTGCCTTTTTTGGTAATTTACTCTGGCAGCTGGTGGGTATTTTATCCCATAGACCTGTCCAGAAAAGCTTGTTCACACTGTTAAATCCCTCACCCATGTGAATACCCAGCTCTGTTCTTCTTGGCCATTTGTTGTTGTCACACCTGGGACAGTACTCCCCAGGGGGTGTGTGTGCGGGCTCGCACACTCGTGTGTAAGTGTTCACTTGCTAATGCACTTACAAAGCAAACAGCAAGTGCTCATCATAGGGAATCAAGAGAAAAAGTCTCCAGTTAGACTTTTGTTTAACACTTGGCTTCCTGGAGGTTTTTAGAGAAGGCATCTGTTTGGAGAAAGTCTTCTGAAGCCTGGAAGGTTACCTTCTGCTCATGAAAGTGCTGCCTGAAGCTGGCTGGCTATTGTGAAACGTAAGCCTGGTGAAATTCAAACACATTGTAAATATCCTAATCAGCTATAATCAAAGCAGAGGGATAGAAACACTCGCGGAGGGTGGCCTCTGCAGGTGGGGGAGATGCAAGGAGTGGCTGGGGGGCTGGGTGCTCTCAGGAGTGTTCACGGCTCATGTGGCCATGCCCAGCGCACCATGGCACCAGGTTTTATGATTGCAAGGGCTTCAAAGCTGTTGGCCTAGAAGACAGTTCAGAGAACATCTCACACGATCCTTGCATTTTACCAGATAAGTAAACCGAGATCCCCAGAGAAGTGGCTTTGCTAAGGCTTCACACCATGGTTCAGTGGCAGATCACACCCTAGTGTCCAGCAGAGATCTGACGCTTGCGTCATGTTGCTCAGTAGTGTTGGGCTGCATTAGGTGACATTGCTGAATGATCACAGACACAGTGCTCATCTGCTCAAAACTGCACAGCAGGTCAAAGATGGACACAATACCAAAAATAACAAGAGCTAGCGTGGAGGCAATGCGCTAAGCACGCAAGACTTATCTCATGAAATCTTTACAATAGTAGGATGAGATGGGTGGTGCTGCAATTGTCATTTTACAGATGAGAGCACTGAGGTTCTGGGAGGTTCAAAAAGTTGCCCAAATGATGTAATTAGCAAGTAACAAGCTAGAACTCCAAAACGAGGGTTTGTAAAGACTATGCTGTCCAAAACACCCATGCCCTTGTCCGTCTGTCTGTACCTTGTTTTTCCCCTAGTGTGCCCAATCTTTTCCGAGTTTTCTTGTCTCACAGAGTGTGATGTACCGAGGACTTCGGTTCTCACTAGGTGGAAACACTGAGTCGATCTCAGCTTGAATCCCTGGGTTCTGAGGTTGCCCAGGTGTCCTGGGAAGAACGTGGTTTGACTTACATGTCCTTTGACGTTTCTTTTCACCCCTTTAGCCATGTGCTTTTCCTGCTATCCACTTCTAGGAGGGTGTTAAATCCCTTGGGCCTGAGGCCTCTTATAGCAATCTGTAAATTGCCTTATAGCAATCGGACAATCATTTTTACAATAATTGGCATTTTATTTCTAAATAAAACAACGGTTTGGGGTCCTTCTTTTCCTTTTTGGTTCACAGCCATTCAATTTGAATTTTGTTGTGCAAAGTTCCAGACTCCTCGCCTGCCCCCTCCCTTCCCTTCCTCTTTCATCCGTGGAGCAAACCCTCTGCCCGGATCTCCTGTCACCAGTCACCCGGGGCTCTGCACAGGTAAGTTTTCTTTTCTTTCCTTTTCTTTCTTTTGACTGTTAATACAAACAAAGCTGTAATAAATCTCTTGCTACCTGAGTCTCAGTGGAGTCCCTGGCTTCCCCACCACAGCCCACCCTCGTCACAGGGCTCCTGTGGAGGCGGAGGGGACAGGACGCAGCCCTTGCCTCCAGGCAGCCCGTGTCTGTGGCCTGCATCTTGCATGAGCTTCGATTCCCGACTAGTGGTGGGAGGAACAGAAACCAGAGATCTGGGCTCAGCAGGACCCTCCCTATTAACCTCGACATGGTCCCATGTGTCTTCTTGGTTTCCTGTCACTGGCCACAAGAAGCAGTGATCGGATTGGCTTCTGGATGTCTCAGACATAGCGACATCTGGGTGGACTGATGCGTGTGGCCTCAGCTGGGGAGGTGCCGGTGTTTGGGGGTGCTCTTGTGCAAGCCTGGGGGCCACTCACTGCACAAGAAAGTTAAGGCCTCCTGGGGACCTGGTTCTGCTCTGTGATGACAGTGGCCCTCACAGAAGGTCCAGGCTGACCATATAAATGACCATAATGAATAGGAATGACTTGCTAATGATTTCATTTATTTATTCAGCCCTGTTGGGGGATACCATGCTACGCCCTGCAGGTATAGGGATGTGTAAGACACCGGGACAGCCCTTGAGACATTTCCAGAGTGGTGGGGCAGAGAGTGTGGTACAAGATGAACGTGAGCTTAGGAGTGCGGGGCGGGGAGCAGGCGATTCTCAGCGCACTGGGGTGGGCTGCGAGGTTTCTCCTTCCACCTGGTCTTCTCTTTTCCCTTTGCCATTCCTCCCCGTTAGACAGGCATTTCTCTGCTCATTACCCAGGCAAAGGTGCGAGAGCAGAGAGAAGCCTCAGTCCTGTCTGACCGCAGTGAATACTGGGGGCTCTGCTAGGTCTCTCTTCAGGGCTGAGGCCTTGACCTCCCTTGCTGAGAGGGACAGCTGCTGGTGGTGGCTCATGGCTGAGCTGTGACATTCCCTCTGCTGCAGGGGATAGCCTCCCTCAAAGTTACGTCCCCATGCAGGGGTGGCCCATGCCCAGAAACTGGTCGAGGCAGGAATCTGAAGGCTTGGCCCCTCTCCTCACCTGGGATAACACTGATGGGGCCATTTCAGCTCTAGAGCCCCCTTAGGATTGGCTGGGGATGGCTCTGTTTGCAACATCATCATGAGTCAGCTTCATCTTCCGCAACATCCTGTCTTTCTTGCTTCCTTACAGGTGGGTCTCCCAAAAACACTCCTGATAAACTCTCTGTATGCAATTTTCCATCTCAGAGTCTACTTCTAGGGAGCCTCTGAGGCAGCTGACACTGGAAGTAGTTGTGAGAAGTAGACTCTGTGATGGAAAATTGGAGATGGAGCACGTGGCTGGCTGAGGACAAGCACCCATCACTCGTGGTAGGTGGAGCAGGGGTGGTGCTAGAGAGGCCTTAAAGCGATGGTAACTGGAAGGCCGTGGACCTGGGCAGTGTGGCTGTGGGCTCCCAAGTGTCAGAGAGAGATGATGAGAGGCTCAGTGTGATTCCTCCCTGGTTTCCGGTAAACTGTGAAAGCCAAAGTACATCCTTGGAGGCATTTAAGAAAACCCCAATATTCTGCAGCTGGAAGCCAGGTCAACTGCAGGACTAGTCTTAATCCTAAGAGCAGGTTAAGTTCTCATCACTCCAAGGTCAGGGCCCCAATAAAGAAGAGATGGGGCTCTGGCTCTTGGGTAGAGGTCCCTGGAATGTTGAGAACCTTGCACCCTTACATTCCCCTAAATCCTCTGTTTCTGTAGAGGTGACCTACTCCTCACCCCATGTAGAAGACTGTCAACTTCTCTTTCTTGAAGACCATAGAGAGGCCTCAAATGAGGCAGGCATCCCACAAGACAATGCTTGCTCCTCAGCATACACCCCATCTTCCCTCCTGGCAAACAGCTGAATCACAGGAACCAGACCACAGCACAGCCTGCCCGACGAGGATCTGGCTGGCACAGGAGAAAGGGATGGGCATGTGGTGAAGGATCTGCAGGATCTAGCCAATGTGCCCGGAGGGATCCAGGAGTGCATTCAGGATTTGATCAGAGAGCATAGATAGAATGTTGGGTAAGGTTGAGTTTATTGATAGGGGAGCACTCTATCTGGTATTGGATCGAACATCTTGGCCAGAATTCCTAGAGGCAGAACTAACACTCAACTAGGATGGTGCTCGAAAGCCATCACAGGAAGCCATCACACGAAGCAGTGACCCACACTAAGGCCGAGGGTGGAGGAAGGGACCCAATGGCTCAGAGAAGTGGGCATACTAGAGTGGATCTGCTGGCATCCGTGATGTCGACTATGTTCCCGAGATGATGTGGAGCACTTTCCACGTACAAAGGAACGTGCTGGTGAGAGTGGCCCCAGTGTCATTGAGGTCAGGAATGGCTACGCTCTGTATGCAGAGCTGATGTTGGGGGATGATATCACAGAGCTGGTTCCTGGTAGTAATGGGATGAAAGGCTCCCAAGATGATGGAGGCCAGGCAGTGTGCTCACCATCAGAAGCAGGGAGGAAGCAATGATCACAATGAGAAGTAAGGTCAGAGGGGCACCAACGGGGGCATCCTGCCCTGCAGAGAGCTGTGGATATGCTCAATAGGCACACTGCTCTAGAAGTAAGGTAGATGGGCATTCAACAAGGGTAATGCTAAATTTATACAATGACACGAAATCAAGTATGGATTATCAGCGGGGTACAGTAGTCAGGGTCTCTTGCCTAGTTTCTTGAATTGAATTAATTCTCACACCCAGAGCCCATTTCGTGAAGGAGAAACAGAGTTCTTCCCAAGAAGGACACTGTAACATTACAGCAAGTGTATTCAGCTTGCTGAATACAGTTCTTTCTCAAAGGGACCTAGGACATTCATTCAGACAAATGCACATGGGGGAGGAGGAACACCTAAGATTTTCAAGGATTATTGAGCTGACATAGATACTTAGGGACCCAAGGTGCTATCATGACTCTCCTGTTAGACTGTAGACAAAAAGGTAATACATGGAATCCTGCTCAGGTCCAGATCACAGTCCTCAATTCCCAGCTCTCAAGTACGACAGTATGTATTTGGTCGTTGACAGAACACACCTGTTGGCTCCTTGGCCTAGAATTAGAGGTGTTGTAGTGGGGCAGGCCTTTTCTCCTACAAGATAGTGAATCACAAACACGACCACATCTTGTGTTGGTGGCAAGAATGTCAGAGGACACAGGGGTTGTGGTCCTTGTCATAGCCTCATGTAATCTACCAGTTTGGACCCTGCACTAACCAGGTGGATGATGATGGGGACAGTAAACTTCCACAAAGTGAATAGAGGAGTAGTTCCACTTGCAGCTGCTGTGCCAGGTGTATTTTTGCTGCAGAAGCTGAACAGAGTCTTTAGCCTGTGGAAGGAAGCCATTGATGTGGGGGAATCTGTTATTTTGTGTTCTTGAAAAAAAGGAAGCTCAGAAGTAGTTGAAATTGACCTAGAATAAGCAAAGGATACTTTAATGGTCCTGCTTCAGGTCCATGTTAATTCTCTGAAGACACCTGGACTGCCAGGATGTTCCTCAGAAAGTCACATGTATGCACTGCATCGATGCTAATTGGACCAGATAAGCAAGCAGTGGCAAGAAGACTGGAGGTGTTGGTAAGACTTGCGCACGTCGAGGGCTGGGAGATAAGCTCTGAGAAGAGTCAGAGGCCTTCCACACTGGTGAAGATTTTAGTGATCTAGAAATCTGAGGCTTATCAGGGCAGTGCCTCCAAAGTAGAGAATGACTGCATCCCTGCCTCTCACCCTTGGAGAAGAAGCACAGGGCATAGGAAGCCTCTTTAGGTTTGGGAGGAAGCATATTCTGCCCTGTGGATACTGCCTCACCCCATTTTCTGGGGACTATGGGAGGCTGCACTCTTTGAGTAGGACCCAGAGAGGAAAGCACTTTTGGCAAATCCTGGTGATGGTGCAAATAACCTGCTGTCAGTGCCGTACAACCTGGACAACCCTGTGGTACCCCTTGGAAGATGTGGTATGGTATGGCAGATCTCTATGATACTAGAGATATGCATGATATGAAAGGACACCATGCGGAGTTTATGCGAGCCCTGAATCACAAGATAATTACTGCTATTCTGGAGAAAGTCCATGTCATAAGAACCAGAGAGGTAGACATGGTTTGAAAAGTAGCTCCTGGCATGCTTCTCAGCCCTGGTAGAGATGCAGTATGTCACCAGGACGTGTTAAGTAACTGCAAAGTCAGGCTTGGTCTTGTCCTATTCATTTGCTTATATGATTGGGTGGGTCCATCACAAGGGGAAGTGGGATAGCCAGGACTGGGCACGAGCAGGACCAGAGAGAATGAGGAAGTTGCACAAGGAGTTGGCTCAGCCCGATACCACCCACCACTCCCATTCTGGCAGTCCTCCATCAACTCACAGCGACGGTCTTCTGGGGGGCCAGGATGACTTGACCCATTGGTGCATGTAAAAATGGACTGCAACACCACTGAGGGGTGGCCTTGAAAAACACAACAAGGGGAAATCCTCCAGGGGACATATATCTGGGTAGGTCATCTGGTCATCCACTTTGAAGGCCTGAGATAAGAATATATGCCATGTGATATTTGTGGCAAAGCTCATGGACAGTGAAATGTTCTGAAAAGAGAAAGATTTGAATATGGGAGACAAGGAGGTCTGGGGCAAAGGCCCATGTATGAACCTGTAGGAGTTTGCACAGAGTGTGAAGATCTGCACTTCACATGGCAATGCCTTGCAAAAAAAAAAGTGCACTTGCCATGGAAGAGGCAGTGAACAACCAAGTAGACAGAATGACTTGGCTGGTTGATGTGAGTCAGCCTGTCATACAGGGCAGGTGCAATGGGTGCCACAGTGGCAGAGATGCAGGCTACGCATGAGCCCGTTGGCATAAGCTTCCGTGCTCCATGGCTGATTTATGCACTGTTGCTGCTGAATAACAGAGACTGGCAACACGGAGCTCTGTGTTAGTCTCTCAAGGAGATCATCTTTGGGTGATGTCCTATGTGATGGAGACAGGGGATCCCATGGTCATGTGCTTGCCACACACCTTCATTGTGATAAAGCGGGTCCCTGGACCTGAAGAGACGTTAGGTGGAACTCTATGTTAGAGAGTGCTGGTGCTGACCTCGGCCCTGCAGGCAGGAACGGCAGGATACGTATCAGAAGAAGCGAGTGGATCTGAGGCGGGCATGGACTGTTGAGGGTGCTGTGGTGCTCTACCCAGGTGCTTCCTCACGGCCAGCACGGCCACGCTCAGCTGTGACAGACAGGGCTTCAGGTGGCCCAGCTCTCTCACTGGGAGTTGCCCTCCACCATAGGGAACTACCTCTGTCAAGGTTGAGTCACCTCCCAGAGGATGGCCCATGTGTGATTACTGGCCGAGACAGGGGTGCAAAGGCTTGATCCCCTGGCTTCAGCTTGGAACAGTCTGAGGCCCATGGCAGCTCCAGAGCATCCCGTGGGGGCCGAGGCCCCAGCCCCAACCTACTGGCAGTCACGTTCTCCCTCTGCCCAGTTCTGCCTTCCTCTCTGCCTTGGAGATGTCTTATCTGAGAACACTCCCCAGTGAATCTTTTTCATGCACTTTTGCATCTCAGACTCTGTTTCCAGGGATTATAAGTGGGCTTTCGAGTTTTAAAGCCTAGGTCTTTAGGATATTGGAAAGGCTTTATGAAATACATTAAGGTTTTAGGAAAAAATTCACGAGCAAGAGTACTAATAGCCCCTCTCAAACAAAAACAAAATAACAAAACAACAAAAATAAAACGGGAAAAAAATTCCTCAGTGATTGATTGATTGATTGATTGATTGAGTGATGATTATTATGTTGTGACCTTCTTTATCCATGAAATGTTTTGCCTTAAAATCTATTTTTGCCTGATATTAACATAGCTCCTTTGGTTTTACTGGTAGTATTTGCTGGAAAGTCCAAAGCACTTCAAGTTATGAATTTTTTTTTTAGCTAATGTATATTTGGATTTATTGTGCAGAAAACTTAATTTTCATTACAAATTCTCAAAGCCTTCTCTGCTCCCAGTCTAGTCTTCTCAGCACCAAGGCAGTCCCTGCAGGTGGGAGTGTGGGGTTTTCTTCCCCTGTGCAAATGAGGCTGTGGTCTTTCAAGATCAGACCTATATAGGGGGGTCTTTCTATTAGACTCTCCACTTTTCAGTATGACCTGGGCTTTTTCATAAAGGCCATGAAAATGAAAGTTAACTCAATTTGATCTTGAGGCAAAACTAATTTCACTGCTACTTCTACTTCTCCTGTTTCCAACTTTCCCTTAGATTTTGGCCTGATAATTCCTTATTATGTCATCAAGATACTTTTAAGAATTAAAACAAATAATTTATCCAGAATTTTTGTTATTTTTAGTGTTTAATCTGAATACTTTGCCTTCCATGTAACTGGAAGCAGAACTTCTAGAGGTTATTTTTTTAAACAAAGAAATTACTGTTAATGGTGAAATTTTAGCGTCTATTCACTTTATATTATGCAGAGAACTGGTTTAACTGTGTGATGTAAATACCCACTTTGAAACCGGAGAAATGGACTATAGGATTCAGAAGCTCCATCATGTTTATTTTAATTCACTTCATGAGACAGATAGATAAGAGAGAGAGAGAGAGAGAGAGAGAGAGAGAGAGAGAGAGAGAGAGAGAGAGTGAGAGAGAGAGAGAGTGAGAGAGAGAGATTCTTCAACATTTAATGGATGATGTTAACAAATAGTTTCAACAACTGATTTGCATTATATAGTCGAGACAATAAAATTGAAAATAAATTAAAGCCACTTAGACAACTGTTTTGTGGAACATACATGTAAGATCTGAATATTTATGATGGTAAATCAGATTAAGTGGCTGAACACTTTTTAAAAAATCTGTCATCAATGATGCAAAGCTCTCAGGAGTAAGTTATCAAGATTTTGTAGTGTGTTTTGATTAAATATAAATAAACTAATCACATTTTCATGGTTATAAAATAGTTCATTAAACAGGAGAGGCAGAAAGAACAGCCTTCTCCTCTAGAAACATATGGTTAGCAGCATAGATGTAGGAAAGTTGTGACACATAGTTCAACTTTTAAATTAAATACAGTCTCCAAAGGCTAAGACATGATAACATATTTTAAACAGCTGATGATAAAGCTTCATGTTGACTTTTTAAAAATGATTAAACTGAAAACCAAGTTTTAATGTTTCAAAATTATTCCAGAGAACCTTGAGTTGTTGTGCACATTAATTCTTTAAGGGCTGTCCTTCCTGTTGTCAAAGTTTTAGAAACAGGCTTTGCCTTTAGGATTTGTTTTCACCAAAATACAAGGTATGACATTTGGGAGAAGTTGTAAGATTTTACTAGAAAACGCAAGAGAAGAGCCATAACCTCTTTTAGTCTCCTTTGACTTGGATTACTGATGCTTCAATGTTGGATTCTGCAGTTAAGAAACCACCAGTTGAAGAGCGGACCTGGAAGGAGGTTAAGGACACAGAGACTTGGTGAAGTTACGTTAACTAGTTCTTGGTTTTATACCTGGTAAACAGTGGGTCACTTTTCTGCTCTGCCAAATGACAGCTTCCCTTCTTTCACCCCCTTCCACCTCCAAACCCCTTTCCCTTCCCTTCCTTTCTCCTCTGTCTCAATTGATTACCTAAATTCCCAAGTCCCTAAGCTGGTGGAAGCATTCAGATGAGGACTCTATCTCCTTCCCCTTGTCACCCCTCATGTGTGCTGCCCACGGTCCACACCCTCCCTCTCTGGGCTGCCCCTAAGGCCAATGTCCTGGAGCATGCACTGCGGTTTATACCCTCTCATTGCTCCGGGACTTTGCTGCTGTATGAAGATCACTTCTTCATTTTCTTCTGGGAAGTCTCCATGAGTCCTCAAACTCATCTAAAGTAGACCCACGAGCCTAATTTGACCTCCATCCCTCTCTAGCTCCTTGCAGGAGACCTCCCCTGAGATGCTATTGAAACCGCATGACTGGTTTCAACCAGTCTCACTTCTTTGTACTAGCATGTTGCTCTCAGGAAACCCACTGAACACGTGCAGGGGAGGAAGGTCGTGACCTTGAGCACTATGGGAACAAAGTTCCCTGACGGTGGAACCAAAAGGCTGAAAACGTAACTACCGAAGCCAGTTCCTAAGTGAGAGGTCCTACAATAAGGAAGATCCAGTGCACTGACTGATCAGACTCTGCCAGCTGGAAAAACTTGCTCTTGATGCCTTAAAACACGCCTGGATCCAAGACTGGAGAGACGCATGTGAGCATTGCCTGCTCTCTTCCTGCCAGTCGACCTCGCAATAAAGCCTTTTCTTTTCTCAAAACCTGGTGCCACAGTATTGGCTTCTAGGCACGCTGAGCAGTGAGTCCTTGCTTGGTAACACCATCTGTGCTCTCTAAGTCACCTGCCACTCCTCCCACCCCCCTCTAACCCACACCAAGCCACATAGGTCTGAAGCCTGCAATTCATGAAGCTACTCCTGTCAAGGTCACCCACAGCCTTCATCTTAACAAATCCAGTGGTAGGATCATTCTCTCTGTGAGCGGTATCTCTCAGAGATGTTTAACACAGAGCTGCACTCCTTTCTTTTAGAAATACTTGCTCCAAGTGCCTTGTGGAACACATATCATCTCATGGCTCCTGTTCTTCAAGGGCCTCTGGCCACTCTTCCTCCTTTGGTGACTCCCTGCATTAATCTCCTGTTGCTACTGTAGAAAAGACAAAACTAAACAAATTACCACAAACTTAGTGGCTTCAAACAGCATGCATTTATTACCGTAAGTTCCGTAGGTTAGATGTCCAGCATGAATCTCTGGGCTAACATTAAGGCGCTGGCAGGCTTTGCTCCTTCTGGAGGCTCTAAGGAGAATCTGTCTCCTGCCTGCTCCAGCTTCCAGAGGCCGCCCTCGCTCCTCGACCTGTGATCCTGTTCTTCATCCTCAAAGCTGACAGCCCAGCGTCTTCTCTCCTCTTTGACCTCTGCTTCTGTTCTTACATCTTTCTCTGCTCTTCACTCTTCTGCCTCCTTCTTAAAAGGACCCTTGTCATTTGATGTGGCCCACCCAGACAGTCCAGGGCAATCACCCCCATCTCAGCAGCTTTAGTGAAGTCACATCTGCAAGTCCCTTCTTCCATGCAAGATAACACAGTCACAGGTTCTGGGATGAGGACATGGACACCTTTGAGGGGTCATTATTCAGCTGACCACACTCCCTCTCCCCAAATCCACCTCTTAATTTTGGAGCACCCCAAACTTGGTCCTCAGCTCACCTCTCTTCTCCGCCCACACTCTCCTAGAAGAAGAGCTCACCAAGGACCTCAATTTAAATGCTGTCCTTAAGCTGGTGGCTTCCAGATTTATTTCTCCCATCCTGATCTTGCCCCTGAGCTCTGGGTTTGTATCTGTATCCACTCTGTCTACATTGTCTGTACAACAGCTCACTTGGATGTTTAATAATGAATCTCAAAATGAAACTATACACAAAATACTCTCAGTTTCTCCCTCAGACTTATTCTTCGGCACCCTTCCTGTCACTTTTAATGGCTCCACTGTCTATCTTCCTACATAGACCAAAACTCAGAAATCATTCCATATTATCACTTATTTTACCCGCCGCCACTTCTAATCTATTAGCAAACTGTTTCCACTGCCATCACTCTGTTCCCAATCTCCACTGTCTCCAACCTGGGCTTGTGAAATAGCCTCCTAAATAGCCTTCCTGCTTTGACTCTCCTCTCTAGAGTCAACCCTCCACCCAGGAGTGAACTTGAGTAACTATTTTCATTACCGAGTATTTCAAATGATCCACAGAATACAGGCAACAATAAAATGAACATCCAGGTATTTACTACCATGACTTAACATTCTGTTTCATATCATCTTTTTCAAGAAATAAATCTTCACATTATTATGATATCTTCTATTTCTCCCTTTTTAATACTGTTCCCTATCCTATTTCCACTTCCCAGAGGAAACCACTATCCTGAAAATGTCGTGCGTCCTTCTTAATGCGCTTTTGTATTTCACCATATACTAGGGTACTTTAAAAAGTTCATAAAAAATTCATGTTATCTTTTTAATTCTATTTCTCATGAACTTTTTGAAGTCTGCATGTAGATGTATTCATAAAGAATGAATGGTGTCATGTGATGTGTTCTTATACTTTCCATACGTATTTTATATTCTGTGTTTCTGTCACTTGATTTTTGAGCATTATGTTTTAAACCTATCCATACTGATATACATAGATTTGTTTCATTCATTTTCATAACTTCATAGCTTTATCATTATGTGAATGTAGCGCAACAGAATCATATTCCTATTCTTAGGTATTTAGAAGCAACATTTTTGTTAGTGAAACACTAAAGTAGCAACTGTCTATGTGCCTAAATCTTTCTGCACAGGTATGAGAAAAAGTACAAAAATTCAAAATTGTAATGTAGCAAAGTTTACCACTCTTTTCAAAAAGTGTTAATGCTTTTGTAGCTTGTTTAAGAAAGTTCTTCCCAATTCTATAAAGACATTCACTTATATTTTCTTCTAACATTTTGCTTTTTAAATTGAGTTCTTTAATCATTTTGGAGTGTGTAGGGGTGTGCGTGTGTGTGTGTGTGTGTGTGTGTGTGTGTGTGTGTGTAGAGTTACCCAATTTTCCCATCAGAATTTAATGAGTATTATAGCCTTTACCTGCTGAATTTTACTGCTACTTCTGTAGAGTATCATGTTTCTAAAACACGTGATATAACAGTAGTTATGGAGGTGTACAGCCTGGGATCCAAATCTGGCTCCATTACTTATGAGGTGTGTCATCTTTCGCTGGTTACACAAGCTCTTTGCATCTCTGCCTCAATTTCCCTCATCTATAGAAAGGAGATCATATTAGGAACTACCTTTTGAAGATTAAATGAACAATACTGTACTTCTATTCCTTCACACAGAACCTGGAACATAATAAATACTCAACAAATGTTAATTACCATATTTAAATTATTATTTTATTTTATGTGTGAGTTCATTTCTGGGCTCTCTATTTTGTATCATTGGTACATCAGACCACACCTGTGCCAATGACAAGCAACATTACTATAACTTTTTAATTTTGGTATCTGAGAAAGCAAATACTGCTATTTGTCAGCTTGCCAGATTCTGAGAAAAGCAATGTGGAGATTCTGATGGCAATAGTATTAAATTTACAGATTGTTTGGAGAGAATTGACATACATTATTGGGTCCTTCCACATATAAACAGGATACATTTTTCAACTTATTTTGGTCTTCATGTCTATGAAAAATGCTCTATATTGCTCCTCATAAATGTTTTACATATCTTTTGTTAGATTATTTCAAGGCATCTATCTTGTTGTTACTGAAGAAGACAGTAATTTTATTTTAACTTAAAAAATTTTATTGGTTATTACTTTCTGTTGAGTTTTAGAGTTAGTTTTGTATGTCATATCTAATACTTTATTTTGGTTTTCCAGGATTTTTTTCCTAACATTTTGTCTACTGCTTTTCTTTCATTATGTTTCTTTTAAAAAAATATATGTGTACAGTAATAATCATTAAAATGTACAGAGTGTTTTTTAAGTACTAGATACTCTTCTCAGTGCTTTGTGGGGATTAACTCGTCCTCATGACAACTCCATGAGGTAGTGTTAAAGAAAAAAATCATTCTGACACTTTAAAAAAAATTTTTTAAAAATTTTTTTAATTTTTTGTCTTTTTCGTGACAGGTACTCAGCCAGTGAGCGCACCGGCCATTCCTATATAGGATCTGAACCCGCGGCGGGAGCGTCGCCGCGCTCCTAGCACCGCACTCTTCCGAGTGCGCCGCGGGCTCGGCCCCCATTCTGACACTTTTTAAAACAGTGAGGAAGACTTTATTCAGGACTATTGCAATAGAGGTTAAGTCTATTGCAATAGGGGAGAGAGATCAGGCTCAGTGCCAAATACAGCAAAGACAAGCAGGGACTCAGAGAAAAAGCAGAATGAGGGGTGGATACAAGATGACTCAGAGGGTACATTGGGGTAGGGGGATTCTTGCTGAAGGACTTAGATATCTCAGGAGGGATGTGAGGAACGTGATCAGATATCGAGGGTGGGGGTTCTTGAGAAACAGACTTATCAGGATTCTTGCTGTTCCTGGAAGAGGCAGGTTGAAGACTAGGGGGGCGAGGGTGAGGCCTGGTTAAAAAAAGGGCTCAGAGGAGCCTGACTGAAGTTCTGCCAAGGAGAGAGTCTGCCAGTAGGCAACTGAGGCAGAGAGAATCTAAATCCTAAGATGGCACAAGTCATAAGGGCACAGCCAGGTTTGAAACCCCAATAGCTCGGTTCTAGGACTGTTGCTCCCCCTCCTCTGACATGATGAGTGCAGGTGGTGGCTGTGAGGACAAAGTGAGGACACACTTTGTCACTGATGTTAAGAGAAGGAGGATCAGTTTACACTATTTAATTCATATTTGCCAGACGTTTGGCTAGATACTATTAATACACTTAAGAAAATTCTTTATATTGCTAAGAAGATTTTTTTTCTTAATCTTAATGGAATTTTGAATTTTATTGAATATTTTCTTATGCATCGATGGAGCTAATCTTATGATTTTTTTTCTGAATCTGTTAATGTGATTGATTACATTGATAGATTTATAATATTGAACCATCCTTACAAACCTAGGATAAATCATAATGGGTCATTGTAGAAATAAATTTTTCATAAACCTTAAATATCTTAATTTAGTTTTGATTTTTGAAACACAGTTCCAAGTTGCTGTGGTTTGATGTGTCCCCCAAAGTTTGTTTGTTGGAAACATAATCCCCAGTGCAACAGTGTTGAGAGGCGGAGTCTAGTAAAAGGTGATTAGATTATGAAGGCTCTGCTCTCATGAATGGATTAATGTCATTATTTTGGATTGAGTTAATTATCACAGGAGTGGGTTTGTTATAAAAGCAAGTTTAGCCCTCTCTTGCTCTCTCTCACCTGTGCTTTTCTGCCCTTCCACCTTCTGCCATGGAATAATGCAGCAAGAAGGGCCTTGCCAGATGCCAGCACCTCCATCTCAGACCTCCCAGGCTAAACAACTATGAGAAATAAATTTCTGTTCTGTATCAATTACCCAGTCTCAGTTATTCTGTTATATCAGCACAAAATAAACTAAGGCACAAATTTCTTGTTCTTGGTTTTTTCTTTAGCAGAATCCTTGAGAAGCTCTTGACCAAGTATCTGAATGCAAAGCACTAAATTATCGTTATTCATTGCTTAGAGAGAATAAGAAAGAAAGTCATTGATTATTTACAACTTAACATAATGTTTAGGGTAATCTGTGTTTATTTGTATTTTATCGTCATAAAGTTGGGTGAAGGGACGAAAAGCTTTCCTATAATGTTTAGAAATTTGTCGGCTTAGTTCCAACTCTGTGGACCATAATGAGGAATCTATAAAGGGTGCCCTCACTGGTTCTTATCCTTTATGGAAATCGAACAGGTACTCTGGGTTTGTAGGTCGTGATCATGTAATAATAGGCTGGAGGGACCCATTGCTGTGTGTCACTGTGGCAAAGTGCCAGGAGTGGGAGTTTAGAAGACCTGGACTGGAGGTGTCTCTCTGCTGTAACTACTGACACATCGTGGGCTGTAGGTAAGGGTGATGGCAGTACCACCTGGCCCCACACACAGCACACTGCTGGGTTAAATGAGATTGGGTACAGCTTTCCTTTGAAGTACTCTTCAAATGTGGGAGGCCACCCTGATGTTGGTTGTGGTCGGGACCAAGGAAGAGAAGTCAAGCTTGATGGCTGAGGGTTGGTTCAACAGGTATGTTCCTGTCCACATTCCTATAGTGACTTCTCACCGTAACTCTCTCTCTGCAGGCTCTGCTCCTGAGCCTGTAGGGAACTGAGCCACGTGATTTCATTCATTTTGCACAAAGGGTCCTGACAGGGAAATCGTGGTCAGATTGTGCTTGCTCTTCCGGTTGGAGTCACATCCCATGAGTCAGGATGACCAGTTGTCCAGATTCTGTGATTTTCTCATCCTTTTTCTCTTCTCCTTCTGAAGTGCATTTGCCAGTGCACATGCAGCAGGGTGGCTCCCAGTGTCAGCACCCCCGTTGAGCTGCCCTCCCCTCGGGGTCCCAGCCCTTCCTGGGCCTGATTCCTGTCATGCTGTCCCACTCTGATTTGGCAGCTGGGGTTCTTATAAAGGGGCTTAATTACATGAATGCCCAATGCCCATCGTCTGGTTTTGTTTGTTCAAAGGGGAAAAAATTTAAAAGAAAACTCACTTACAAGTTGCAAATCATGATAAGGCACAGAGTCCAGAAACACTGGCAGAGCAAGCATTCCATCTTTGTTTAGATGTACATAAACCAGGACTCTCTGTACCCCATCCCTCTTACTTTTTATTTCCAGTGGTTGGAATAATATTCCAGGAAGCCTGCTAAGACGGCGGGTTACCCAGGACCTAAAGAGTGCCTGCTACCTGTGAGCTTTCTCCCAATTGCTTTTATATGATTATTGTTATTACAGCATTAATGTTTTTTAATGGAGACATTTGTCTTCTCGCTGTTTGTGTGTGTGATAAATCTGAACAGGAAAAACATGGAAACATAGGGCATGAGTCCTTGCAAGTGTGTTTGGAGGCAAACCAAATGGTACATTTCTTTTCATATGCTTTCTGCTTCACTTTCTGATTTTGGGGCCAAGACTTTAAGAATAAAAATAGTATGCCTTCTTTTTGTAAAAGGCTGCTAATGTGACTCCTCCACGTGCTGGTCTTAGTACAAAAGCTGACTTTTAGGCTTGAATGTATTGACTCATTAATCATTAAAGAACTTGGCACTATAGAACAACATAATGCAGGTTTAATTAAAGTGATAGGTTAAAGTTGATGTTAACTTCATGATACAGACAACTTTCAGTTTTCCACGATGCTGAAAGAGGGGGTGGCATGGGTCTTCCAAATTAACAAATGGCCCAGAATATGTTATATTTTTTCTCCTTAAATTTATCAGGATTGCTTCTCTAATTTTGCTACAGGAGATAATGTTGGTATGATCATGAAAGTCAACTTTGGGGAAAGCAGAGTTGGAGCACGTGGTAGAAAGGTTATGGTGTGCCAAGGACTGAGTTAGGTACTTTTATCACGTCAGCTTTTTCAAATGTCACAACTACCTGTGAGGAAGGTATTACTCACTACAGTTTACAGAAAAGAGAGCAGATGCAAAGTTGAGAAGACAATCCAAGTTCATCTGCTAGAAATCAGTAGAATAAGCAATTTTATGTTTCTCAGTCTAGCCCATGTGTCAAGCAGAGAAACGAATGTCTTAGTGCAAAGCTGAACTGCAGTGTGTTCTGCCCTTACAAGAACAGTAGGAAATCTCTTCTGAGTATATGCTTTTTTCTTTATAAGCAAAATTCCTGGTTCTGATGAAAGGCATAGCATGGAAGCAAGAAAACAAAATAGAGATAAAAGTAAGACTATTTTGCACAAAACATGGATAACTGCGGGTGGGGGTGGGGCAGAGAGGTCTGTGGATGTGAAGAAACATCTTTTATTAGAGTTAATAGGACTTTTGAGGACGAGGGCATCTTAAAAGTCAACGTTTGTGTCAAGTGACAGTGAAGTCCTCTGATTTAACAAAACCTCCCTTACTCCAAATCTTTGGCAAAGTGTGCTGCATACAAGCACCTTTGTATTTGTTAGTGTCAGTGGTATTTGGGGAACAAATCTTCTACCACAGGTTTGTGTGAGGCAGAGGAAAGAACCCCTGGGAGGTCAGGTGAGGCGAGGTGTGGACAATAGCTGACCAAGAGAGCGAAAGTGACTGGGAATTGAAAGGCACCTTAGAGAGGGTGTTGAGCTCTGTCTGGGCATGGAAGGGGAGGTCTAAGTCACTTCATGTAAGTCATGAAGGACAGCGTGCATTCTGTGGACTGATGGCTTACATACTTTAGATAGCTAGACAAAATAACTGGTTACCAGCTAGTTATCAGCTTAGTTTCAGCCAGCTGATTGAGAACCATGTAGATGACACCCTAAGGAGTCCTAGAACCTTGCTACTCAAAGTGTAGTGCCTGGACCAGAGCAGGGGCACCACCTGGGAGCTTGTTAGAAGCACAGAATCTGAGACCCATGGAACCCTAATGATATGATTGAATTGTGTCCCCCAAAGTTCCAGGTATTAGAAACTTAACCCCCAATGTGACAGTGTTAAGAGGGTGGGAAATCCTATTATGGTAGCTGAAAGGTGTGGCCTTGGAAAGGTGTTGCCTTGAAAAGGTGATTAGACTGTGAGGACTGTACCCTAGTGAGTGGATTAATCCATCCATGGTTTAATGGTGGTCGTGGGTGTGGTTTTGAGGGCTTTGAAAGGAGAGTAACTGAGAAGCTCTCTCTCTGCTCAGCCATCTGCCATGTGACACCCTGCATTGCTGTCACCACCCACCAACAAGGCCATCACCAGATGTGTTCCCTGGACTTTGGACATCCCAACCTCCATAACTGCAAGAAATAGATTCTATTTTTTTATTCATTACTTAATTTCAGATATTCTGTTATGAGCCACAGAGAAGGACAAACACAATACACCCAGTATTCATGTGCGTATAACCCCAGGATAGCTCTGGAGAATTTATCTGTGCATGAAGTTTGGAAAAGGGTTGGCCCTGTTCTGGGGGAGAAATAAGGAGAGGTACGAGCAGAAGGTTGGAGGAAGGATCATGCGGTGGTGGTGGCAGGGGGGTGTGGAGTTGATATTTTAAAGCATTTGCCAGGCAGGCCAAGTGGCTCCATTTTCCCACGATCCGAGACCCGTGCCCATCACTGTGGTCTAGTGCTCTTCCGGATCGCATCTCTCCTCACGCTCCTCTCTAGGAGTCCAACCTGCAGGGGGAAATGTTTATTATCCTTCCTCTCTTTGCCTCACCCTCATCTTCCAGGTGTGCTTGTGTGGTTGCATTTATTGTTTAGCTCATGGGTCACCAGCCTGAGAGAAATCAAAGTGGCACGAGCATCACGCAGGGATGTGGGACTCCCTGGTGTTGAAATAGTGGTGGCATGGCATTGCTCAGGACCACTTGAGCCATCTTCATCGTGGAGGGCAATGTGTGAACCACATTGCTGAATGCATGGCGGGGGGTTGTGGGTGTGTGTGCACGTGCGTGTGTGTGATGGTGTGACCACTTGTAGCTGAATGATGAGCTGCAGTTGGACAGCCTCTGGGGTGCCTGCTCAGCTCATCACTTCCCATTTGGGGGGAAGCTTCATGGAGCATGAGGCAGGCAAGTGTGGAGATGTCTGTGCTAAGTGACCCTTTCCCCCTGACCGAGGCTGATTCAACTTGGCCATATTGGGGGCAATCTGGCACCTGTACCGGGGGAGCTGAGACTCAGAACAAAGAGAAACTTTGATTGGGAATGATTGCAGCCAAATCTCACTGATCCCAGGATCTGACTTCTGTCTGTGCATCACCTGGAGCAGGACTATAGTTGGGAAAACAACAGGATCTTCATGCCTTTAGCCAGAGCTCCTGTGTTCTCCACTCATGAAATATTTACAGAACGTTTACCTTGTGCTGGTTACTGTGCTGGATCCCAGAGAGACCTAGTCTTTGCTCTCATGGAACTTACTGCCCAGTGAAGAAGATAGATCCTCATCAAACAACCACTGAAATAATGTAAGACGATAGCTGTGATAAGTGATAGGAGAGAAGGGCTACGCAGTGGTAGGAAGCAGTATAAGGGGAGCTAAGGTAGGGAGGGAGGTCAGGAAGGATCCCTGGGGAGGGGACAGCTGGGCGAGGTCTGCAGGCTGACGAGGAGCGTCATGGACGTGCAGGCCGGAGTAGAGGTGCTCCAGGCAGGGGAGCAGCATGGGCAAAACTCTGCATTAGAAGCCAGTAGGACATGTTGTGAGAGCTGCTAGTGGACCAGCATGGCTGAGGCCCAGGCAGCGACGGCAAGTGGGCGGGCAGGGAACTGGGTGGGAGAAGTAGGTAAGGGCCCTATTAAGGGCTTCCGCTGGTGTTTTCCAGAAGAGCAATGGGAAGCCATTGAAGTAATTTAAGCAGAAGGTGGTAGCTTGTGGTGACAGATTGGATGTGTCTCAGAGCTAGAGAGGATTAGGCAGAAATAAATAACTAAATGTATGAGGTGATTTTTATAACTTGGAAGGAAAGGTTAATGGAAAGATTTGTAAATAGCAAACAATTTAAAGAGATCAAGACAAACTGTGTGGTAACTAAAACTGAACCACTCACCTGGAGTATTTATTGCTATAAACACACTTCAGAAAGGGGCAGAAAGATAAAATGACACAAGCTGCTACCAAAGGCTGCCTAAAAGGCACACGGATAGAGTTTTCAGCACAAGAGAGGGTTTTTCAATGCTGGCAAAGTCAGAACTCTATGAGGCATGTTATTCTTTTTTAAGTAAAGTGGGAAAACATTTTGTCTTGCCAGGAGATCTGCAACTTCATTTCTCCGAGCAAAAGTCAAGGTTTGATCATCGCTTCAGGGTGACTATTCACGGCTTAGCAGAGCGTTGCACGGCACCCTAGCTCTGGAATCGCCTTGCTCTCTCTCTGCTGTCTCCTCCATTTATTGATTTCATTAGGAGATAAGAGTGACAAAGACGGCTTCTAATACCAGGGAGAAATGTAAAACCATTAGCAGGTCATTGCCAAAGTCAGAACGTGCCCTATTAAGCTTCTTAGGAAACCATTGGCAGTCAGTGATATGAGGATTCCCCTGGTGTGCGTGTGTGTGTGTGGATGTCAGCATGTGTGACAGGCATGTCTGCCACGAGGAACATAGATGACAAACTCTGCCCGTGAAGTGGTGAACACATGGGTTCTTGACAAAAACAGTTACTTTTTTCTTGCTTTGTCTCTTTCTGTCTTTCTAGGTTTGAGGCTCCTGTTCAAATACATCTGTTTGACCTTCAGCAGCATTTGGGTGGGCTGCGGAGGAAGCTGTCTGAGCTTGGTTCTGTTAACTAGCTGGGGTCAAAAGGTGTAATTGTATGTGATAACTAATCTTATGTGTCCACTTGACTGGGCTAAGGGATGCCCAGAAAGCTGGTAAACATTATTTCTGGGTGTGTCTGTGAGGATGTTTCTGGAAGAGATTAGCCTTTGAACTGGTGGACTGAGGAAAGGTCTGCCTTCCCCTGAGTGGAACTACGAGGCAGAGGAAGGTGAGTCTCTTCTCTCTGCTTGAGCTGAGACATCCACCTTCTGCCTCTGACATTGGTGATCCTGATTCTCGGGTCTTCAAACACAGATTGCATTACAGCTTTCCTGGTTCTCCAGCATGCAGACAGCACATTGTGGGACTTCTCAGCCTCCACAGTTGTGTGAACCAATTCCCGTTATACATCTCCTCTTGCATAGTTATAGATACCCTACTGGTTCTGTTTCTTTGGAGAACCCTGTCTAATACACTGGGTGACCACCGCTTCTCCTGAGTGGCCCGCCTGGTAGCCAGTGGTGGCATTGTGGGACATGATGTGGCATCTGAGAGGCTACAGCTCTTGCTGCCCCATCAAGCTGGAGAAGTAACCAGAAGCTTGGTCTCCCCAGACCTCTTCCTCATGGGACCAGACAGGGAATGGGCTGGCTGACGGTGGTGGTGGGGAATGGTCCTTGTTAAGTCTGGAGAAGACTCACTCAACAAAACAGAAGATTTGTCTTTAACATTCAAGGTTATTAGTGCTCATGCGGAAGTTAGAGAGAAGGAAGAGCATTTACTCACATCTCTGTGGTTCTTGTTTATTGCATTCGGTGTTGGCAGTGTGAGAATTTGCTGATCCCTGATGTGGGTGTTTCAGAAGATCGTGGGGTTGAAGGATTTTCAATAGTTGCTTGAAACGATTGAAATTGTTTGAGTTGTTTCAATAATTGTATCGTGGTGTTATGCTCAGAGGAAGGGTAGCAGCTGGTCGTGTTTCCGAAATTTGCTCCAAGTACAGCAAGCACAGGGGAAGTCCTGTGGGAGGTGACATGTGGACAGCCAGGCAGTCCTGGGTGGGGGCTGTGAGTGAGGCTTCTCCTCACCTTGCTGAACACAGGACTGCAGTCACGGGCTTCCCAAAGGCCTGCCTTTCTTGAGGGTGTGACTTTAAAAAACACGATCATTTAAATGACTTGGCTAGCCAATTATTGACTGCCTTTTTAAAATTGTGAACTTCAGAATTGAAAGATTGAAACCCAAGAGCAGACCTCCACCTGGAGCAGCACTGTGTCTTCTAAAACCAGTGTCAATCCTGAAACATGTGGTTTCTAACTCTGACCCTACCCATGTAGCCTTCAATAATCACCACAATCAGCACTTGTCTGCCTGTAAACAATAATACCAAGCCTGTTTCTCTTACATGTTGGTTATGAGAATCAAAAGACAATATAAAATTCACAGAATAATGCTAAAATGCACTGAAAAATTTCAAGTGCAGTACAAGCATGGATTGAGAGATTTATTACTAGGCACACAAGAAGAGGAGGTAAACAGAGGTCTAGAAAGCTCATCTATCTTTATTTTACTTTATTTTTTGTACTATGGACATTCTATTTGTGTGTCCTAGTTAATAAGTGATCTCATGAGTAAATTGAGGGAAAGAGTCAAATTTTATGTAATAACTTGAAAGCACCTTCCAGGAATTTGCCTCCTAATAATACAAGACTTTGTCATCTTTAGTTTCGCATATGACGACTTTCCAAATAAAAATACAGAATGTCCAATTATGTTTGAATTTCAGATCGACAACAAATAATTTTTTTTTATTCAAAGTATATTCCATGCAATGTTGGAGACATACACTAAAAATTTATTTGTTGTCGGTCTGAAATTCAAATGTAACTGGGTGTTCTGCATTTTTATTTGCTAAATTTGGCCACCCTGTATTAGAGGCACTGGCTTATTGCAGATACCCGAGAGGGAAATCTTATTCCCACATAAATTGCTTTTTAGTCTTTTCTTAAACATAAGTAGGAATCACTGAATTAGCACTGGCATGTTGGGTACTTCCCTTATGCCTCTCTTTCTTCATCTGTAAAATGGAGAGAATATTACCTTGTGTAGTGGGTCTCAGCCTTGACCACTCGTTAGAAACACCCAGGGCCATTTACAACTCTCGATGCTCTTGCTCCTGAGACCAGTTGCATCAGGAACTCGGGGTGGAAACCAGGGGGTGTAGTATTTTAAAACTCCCCCAGGTGATTCCTGGGCCAGCAAGGTTGAGAGCCAGTGGTCTCACTCAGTGTTATTGGGCTAAGTGATGTAGCATCTGTAAAATATTTTGCAGTGTCAGGCATGGAATAAGATAACACAGATGGTCTGGGCCTTCCATCAGGAAGCAGGTTGGCAGCGTGGAAGGGGAGAGGGCAACCGGCTGAGCAGTGGCCCACGCGGGGGCTGCAGGTGGATCCGCGTGGATCTGCGGGCTGGAGCACAGCTTCTGGGGGCAGCAGGAAACGTGCAAGAGGTGGGCAGGGGCCAGGTTGTGAGGTTGTTTGTCCTTTGACTGGGAGCCAGTGGGCAGTGTTCGCGTGCTGAAGGGAAGAGTTTGCAAGAGGAAGCCCAGATGTGGGGCACTGCCTTATCTTTGTGCAGGGGTCCTGTGTCAGGTGGAATCTTCCCCAGAGTCGGACTCATCCTGCTCGGTGTTGTATCCTCAGTGGCTAGAACAGGCTTGGAACATAGTAGGCACTTGATAGAGGTTGTTGACTGAGAGAATAAATGGAAAAAAAAAAAAAGAAAAAAAAGAAAGAAAAGCTGAACAGAGGCAGTGTGGCACAGTGGGACCAGCACGGGAGTGAGAGCTGAGCTTGACTCCCAGCCCCGCGCAGACCTGTTGGTGTCTCTGAACAAACTGTGTCCCCTTCTTGACTTCTGTTCTAACTCTTGAATGGAGGACGTGGCCCTTCTAGATCTAAAGTTGACTGAGAAAAATTCTTCTGAGCCTAACAAGTTAGTGAGCTTCCTACTGATATTGCAGGTCCTTGGTGGGAACCACCTTTGCAGGTGTTTCCGTGAGTTCTGGAAACCGGGCCCCAGACAGGGTCTGGCAGCTCCTCCAGGCTGCTGGGGCAGACCCGGCCTGGAGGAAGATCAGCCGTCCTTGAGTCATGTGACGCCTCATGGACCGTGGCTGGACCACATTCCCCCAAAGTCATTTTTGGGGTTATCGGCACAGTGGGTAGTGGTGGGGGGGACATCTTCCCTCACAGGGAACAAGGACACTGGGCTTCTGGTCTCAGCTGCTGTGGCTCTCATCGTGTTGGCTACAAGCAAGCCATTCAATCTGTTTGTATTTTACTTTCCTTAATTGTAAAACGAGGAATTTATATGAACTCTACAGACCATTTTCGGCTTTAAACTTCTATGGTTCTGTAGTGCACTCCTGGGTTTCTCTTATCTTTATCTCCATTTATCTTTGTTTCTAGAAGATCCAGGCCACTATGACAACTTTTTCTCCCCTGTACTTTCAGCCCACGAGAGACTCTAAAAGCTGACCCCGCACCTCCGGGTGCTGCTGAGCCTTTTGCACAGAAGGAAGAGAAAGCTGGATAGTTTTTTCTTCTTTAACAGATATTTTTAGCTTTTCTAAAAGCTTCTCACTCTGAGCCTTAAAAAGAAATAAGAACCTCTTCCAAAAATGCAAATGCTCTGGCAAGAAGCAAGAGGGGTGTTTTCGATCTTTGTTTTCTCTCCCACTGATGCGTGCGGTGTGAAAGGGGGAGCCGGCTGGCCTGCGGGCTGCGGTGGCTGCAGCCGGGCCGTGGCCAGCGTGAGCCGTTCCCAGGGGCCGCTGTGCGTGCTGGGCGCGCGCCTTCCTCAACTGGGCGTTTGTGCAAGATGGTCCTGAACATTTCTGGGGGGTTCATGGTCTGCTGCGTGTGTTTAGAATGTCGTGAGTCCGACAGAGCCCTGATGGGAGCAGAGGCTCCTTTTCCCCAGCCGACCCCCTGCCCCCCACCTCATGCAGCCTTTGCAAGTCACGAGGTGCTGTCGGTGGTGGGCAGAGGCAGCCCCGGGCCCAAGGGTGCCATGAAACTGAGAACACACTGAAGCTCTGGTTAGCTTCATTTGCAAAAGTGTCACTTTCAGATTGTATCCCTCGGCTTCACAGTGTCCTCATTTGAAGCCCATCCTGTTTTAGAAACTATATGGGGTCTCCTGCGCCCAGTGGTTACTTCCTCCTCTCTGTTCCTGTGGCACCGGGTTTACACCAGGAAAGAACGCCATGGAAGACGGAATGGTGAGTGGTATCTGTGTCTGCTGCCCAGGGGAACAGGAAAGCGGGAGAGAGGGGCCTGATGTAGCGGTTGCCTCGATGGGCCTCTTCCACATTATTATCGTGTGGTTCTTTACAGAAATCTTGCAAGTGTGTCTGGTCCATGTATTTGATTCTCTAGTGTCTAGCTCATCGTAGAAGCACACTAACTGTTGGATCTCAGGCTTTTTACGTGTGTTTCAAAGCTAATTCAAAGTTTGCTTATTTTCTGAAATAATGATTTGGCCCAGAATCTCATTGAAAAACAACATGATTTAGTTTAATTTTTGTCAAATTCAGAAAATATTGTGAATGTAGCCTTTTAAAGGGGACATTTAATATACTTGAACCTGCAATCATTTTGCAGAAAGTGATTATGTTGGCACATTGGTCTGAAAATGAAGGATCTCACCCTCCACCCCTTACACAGTCTGTCCATTTCACAAATGTTAGTGATAGAGGTGGAAACCCTCAGACTGTGCGGTGTGGGCAGGTGGGGCTGGGGAAGGCCACGTGGTCAGTTCATAGCTCAGCCTCCCCGTAACTGAAGGCAGAGGACGATTCAGTTCTTACACTTAGGCTTTAGGAGACAGCTTTATGTATGCACGGTTGTTTCTAAACATTATGAATGAAGCCGGTTGGGAGATATCACTCTTACCCTCACTGTGTGATAATGCAGAGCTGTCGAATAGCGTCTGAATTCCAAACGGACTTTAGGACTTGGGGCAAAAAGACAGAAGGTCCGTTGTTACTCACGGCAGTGTCTCACGTTCTCTGTCTCTGGATCTTGTTTTGGTAGGGTGGTAAGGACATTAAAATGGCTATATCCTTATCTGAGATTTGACTGTGTGCCGGACCCTAAGTTAGGTGCTTCACCTACATTTTATAGCAATATTCCAAGGTAGGTATTATTACTCCCACCTTCCAGATGAAGAATCTGAGACTCAGAGAAATTGAGAAGCGTCCTGGGCTTGTCCTCAGATCTTTCTGAATACAGAGCCCCTGTGCTCAACTTAATTTTTAAAAAGATGAGCACAGCAGACTTCAGGGTCACAGACGTGAAACCTGAAGGTGAGGGAAAGTCAATGTTTATCCAGGGTGAAATGGGTACTTGGAAGACAGGGGATCAGACCTACGGACCTTGGTGAAGTATGCTTAGAACAAATCTTTTTTCTATTAAATTTTTCCATAATTATGCAAGATAAACGATATTATCTTCCATTTACAGATAAGGGCTTTGGGGAGCAACCCCCAGACATTTACATGAAGCCTGAGAGAGGCATGCTCGAGGAATAAAAGGTGAACCCCAGGACTGAAGGCAAAACTGGGGTAGAGCTCCCCGACAAAGCTGAACACCAGGACTTCATAGAGTCAGGATGGCCCAACCAGAACTGAGTCCCTCCTGGTTAGGAAGGTCGCGTAATTCAGAGTCTCTGCATGATGTTATCACTATGTGCAGCACACAAGAATAAATTAATAGATGTGAGAAGAGGCAGGAAAAAAGTGACCAAAAGTCAAAGTTTAAAAAATGGTCATGGAATCGAACGGATGAAAGTAGAAGATGAGATGTTCAAATTAACTACCATCAATTTGCTAAAGGAAATAGAGGAAAAGAAGAACAAAATGGGATGCAGAGAGGGAGTCTCTTAACAGAATTAGAATCTATAAAAAAAGAATCAAATGGCATTTTAAAATTGCAAAGGGCAATATCTACAATTGAGAACTCATTGGATATGTTTAATAGCAATGCGGGCACAGCAGAGACAGGGGTAGTGAGGTCTAGTTGCTCAAAGCAAGTCATTAGGAGATTTCCAGATGGAAACACACAGAAAAATAACAACAATGGGGAAAAGTGCAGAACAGATTATAAGAGAGATGTGGGGCCCAGACGCATGGTTTGTCATTTACATCCTTGGGATCCCAGGAGGACAGGAGAGAGGGGTGGGATGGGAGCAATGTTTGAAAAAATGTTGATGTATTTATGATGTAATGTAGAAGCTCTGAATTTTGTTACTTTCCTTTAAAGAGGGTTCCATTTTCTCTGAGTATGTTTTAAAGGTAATGCCAATAGGATTTGGTGACAGACGAGATTGTAGTAAGAGAATTAAAAAGAGGAGTCAAAAGAGAATCTAAATTCTTTGGTCTGAGCAACTGGAAGACAGATTTCCATGTATTGCAATGGAGAGGAATTCAAATGGAGCGGGTTGAAGGGTGGAAGGTCGGGCCTTTGGTTCTGGATAGATTACGATTGAGATGTCCATGCAGGCAGGTGGATGTACAATCTAGAGTTCCATGGAGAGATCCAGAGAGGAGAGAGACACACAGTTTAGAATCCGTGGCATGTGAGATTAGATGAGTGTAGGCTGAAGGGAGATGGATTCTAATGACTAAGGTCTAGAGAACTGACTCCAAAGTTAAGAGGTTGGGGAGATGATTAAAAACCAGCAAAAGGGACCGAAAAGGAGTGGCCAGTGAGACAGGAAAAAAAAAAAAACAAGATATGTGGTGCCCCTGAAGGCAGGGGAGTGAAGCATTTTCAGGACTGAGGAATGGTCACATCAGTGTCACATGCTGCTGCTGTGCCTTCATGGCTTAGTGGCCATAGGTGACCTGGCAGGAGCAACTGCAGTGTGTAAAGGGGGAAAATGTCCGAGAAGAACAGACTCAGGAGAGGACAGGACCTGAGGGATTGGCGCCCTTTGTCTAGAACATGCTCTCAGGAATGTTTGCTGGAAAGGGGAGTAGAGTAGGGGAGCAGTGGCTGAGGGGCACGTAGGGTCAAGAGACGACGTTCTGAAGGATCAGAGAAACAATGGCACGTCTGTGTGTGGATGAGAATGATCTAGTACGGACGGGACCGTAGCCATTCTGGTGGGAGTCGTCAGAACGGTGTCCTTGCGTAGGGGAGGTCGTGTCAGCATTTTTGAGCTCCCTGTTTCTTCGCTCCTTACACTCTGTCAGCGGGCCTGCTGTTCACTTCTTAACAGAGTCTCTCGCTGTTCCAGACTAAGCTCCGTCCTCTCAATGTCTTCCGGTCTCCGTAGAGTCAGTAGCACTAAATTAAAGGGCTTGATCACAGATCCCAGCTTTCAAGAGCAGCTCAGAGGCCAGCTGGGGAGTCCCCCTCCGTAAGGGACCTGGTAATACATGGCCTGACCCGCAGGCCTAAGTCTCTGTCTGGAGAGGAATGGGCTAGTCAGGAAAAGCTCGTGGGAAGATAGACCTTCCACTAGTTTTCTGGGAGAGCCTCGAGCCCGCTGTTCACAGCTGAGGAAATCGGGGCCTCTGAAGAGAAGTGTTGACTCGGATCCCAATGTTGTCTCCTCTGTTAGATTCTTGGCCTCTTGTGGGCCTGGCCAGAGATCCCCCTTGCCCTCTGCCTTCTGTTGCCCACATCAGCAGCTCACTCCCCTGCCATTGATAAATGGTGTTTAATTGATCCTCCTGACATTATTGAGTTATTAGCTCCACTGTATGAGAAGACAGAAACGAACCCAGTCCATCTCTGCATATCAAACATGGATTCTTCTGAGGCGCGGTAGAGAAAGATGCGAAATCATGTGGGTGACATAAATATTTTGTTTCTGTCAGCAGTGCCATCACTGAATTGAGTAATTCTATGGAAAAAGGAGCCACAAGAAGGAACACAGTCACTTCAAATTATGTTTCTTTTTTGAATCTTTTAAAAAATCTATACTTCCATAATACCACCCAGTAGTGTTCTAAATATTGTGTTCAGAACGTGGGCATCGGCTGGCAGGAAAGAGAGATGAAATGAGGATAATTGACAGAACGAGAGACAGATCTGAGAGCACATGTTAGGCGTGTGCTGAGCAGCTGTGTGCACAGGTGCTGTCACCTGCATGGCCTCGTTTCATCCTCTCGTGACCTGGGGGGGAAGTTGGGTTTGGAAAGGTTGAGTAACTTGCTCGGGGTTGTGAAATCAGTGTTAGATTGAGAATTCAAATCCAGGTCAATCTGACTCCAAAGTTCTGGATGATTCCACGACTGAAGAGAAATGCTCCAGTATTTCCATCATCTCTCACTTTGATCAATCAGACTCACCTTAGCTTAGCATCAGAGAAGTATGACGTACTCCATTGTCCGTGGCCTCAAGGAACACCGTGCTCATCTAGCCGAAGGAGGCTGGAGACACATGATACACTCAGTAATAGTTCAGTTGTCTTCACTAAATGCTATATTTTTGGTCCCAGATAAAAGTTTCAGTGATGTTCATGGAGCCCTCAAATACTAAGGGGAAGCTGTGGTCCTGGGACTTGCGGTCCATCTGGAAGTGTAAGTAGGGTCAGAAAGAAAGGGTGGTAAAAGTACGGCTTTTATTCAACAAAAAACCCCAGATTTGTTCAGTGTGTGCTATGTGCAAACCCCAGATTTGTTCAGTGTGTGCTATGTGCTTGCTGTTTGAAAGGCATGTGGGAGAAAATAGCAAAATAAGGGCTCCTTACCCTCAGATCAAAACAGAATATCCTTGGACAAGAGATATTCCTCGTCTTCTTTTAGTCACATGAAAGCACCTAGTAAACTGTAAAGTACTGCAAAGCTAAGTCTTCCCTATGGTTACGATCATCACAGCCCTTTAAAGCCGTGTCACCACGCCATTTGGGGTTATATTTCACCCATGAACAACTTAAGGCAATCAGATATCTCATTTTCTTTCTATGATTATCCAGATTTTTATCACCTTGAATAGTTGTAAAATTTTTTTGATTGTCTATCACTATCAGTACATTATTTCTGAACAAAGAGTTCTATATATGTATAATTATTCATTTATAAACTCTATGTTATATTGTTGTGTTAATATATACTGTTTTAAAAATAGATGCCAAAATGGAAATCGTAAACTAATGAGATATATAGAAGTCTCAGAAGCTTCTTCCTGTACCTTCTTGAATCTTCTCGCACAGTTTTGGAGAACCCTAGACCTCAGGGGAATGACTTCCAAAATGGCAAACCCACGTGTCAGTTTGCTAGGGCTGCCAGAACAAAGAGCCATAAACTGGGTGGCTTAAACAACAGCCTGGAAGTCGGAAATCAAACTGTGGCCAGGGCTGGTTCTTTCTGAGGACCATGAGGGAGAATCTATTTCACTCCTGTCCCCCAGCTTCTGGGGACTTGCCAGCCCTCTGTGGTGTCCCTTGACTTGCAGAAGCATCATCTGATCTCTATTTTCATCTTCACGTGACCTCCGCCCTGTGTCTTTTCACAGTTTTCCCTCTGTGCATCTCTGCCCGTGTGTCCAGATTTCCCCTTTTTGTAAGCACCCCAGTCATATTGTACTGTGGCCCACCCTAACGACCTCCTTTTAACTTCATTACCTCTGTAAAGACTCTATTTCCAAATAAAGTTGAATTTTGAGGCATGGGTTTAGGATGCCCACACATCTTTTGGGGGGAACACAATTCAAACCATAATACTGGGGTCATTTATATTTATTTTAAGCAGTTCAGTTGTGCCTAAAGAAGCTGTAGGCAAATCATCATATACTTGCAATCGAGTGCAAGCAGGGGCCTTGTTTGTATACCGGTCTCTGTGAAATGTCCCCTCCGAATTTTCTTCCAGTGAGAATTAGTCAGTTTTTCCTCCACCCTTCTACAGAATGTTTCTTTAACTTTTCTGTAGCTCATGCTCATTGTCTTGTATGAGTGCAATGGTTGCTGTGTCAGATGCTCTCACAAAATCGAAAGCTTATCAGGGAGGAAATATTTTATTTATTTTTTAAAACCTTTTTTTTTTAATTTTTATTTTTTTTTGGTGACCGGCACTCAGCCAGTGAGTGCACCGGCCATTCCTATATAGGATCCGAACCCGTGGCGGGAGCGTCGCCGTGCACCCAGCGCCGCACTCTCCCGAGTGCGCCACGGGCTTGGCCCAGGGAGGAAATATTTTCATTGACACTTTTGTCCACCTCCTCTCATCACGACTCTCTACGTTCTATCTACTGATGCCAAATACTTTTAATTTTTTCCATCTTCTTACACATGGTAGATGATCAATAAGCACATCTTGAATTAAATTGACCTTTTTGTGCAGCGTAAAATCATTAGATGTAGTTAATGGTAACTTTCTGATCAACTATCTTTGTGCAAATAATTGAAATCTGTGCACCACATTTGGTGCCAGCAACTGTGCACGTGTCTGGTGTCCCCCCCAATCCATCAGTCTTCTTCCCACAGTTGTTAATGAAGAACTGAAAGCCTTTGCTCGTACGTGTTCTGGCTCACAGGATTTTACTAGATTAAGCAGAACTTGGCTAACATCTGGGGTGGAGACACGTTTTCCCTACAGAAAATCGCCTTGTTCACTCCAGATGAGTCATGTCCTGAACTCTTGGCCCAGGAGTGGGTGTTCAAGAGACTTGTGTCCCAGCCTCCACCAACCCTGAAATGTTCTGTCTGTAATTGGCAGGATTTGGGTGATGCACAAGCACCTGCATTTCTCTACCAGCTTTGCAGGAAGTTGTTATATTTTCCCGAGTGTCATGAAGACTTCCCGCTTATCTGCTGATTTGGCTGCAAGGCCAGGCTGGAATATATGAAGTGTACCTATGGCTTATTGTCGGTGTTATCACTTACTGGGGCTTTATTAAATAACTAGTTGTTGCTTTAGAACAGGCTATGATTTTCCAGTTTAGTATTGATTAATTATTTCGCTTTACAACAGCATTTAATCAACTCTAGCAAATGTCTGTTGCTACACACATTACCAAATGTTAAGAAAAAAGGATCAGTTTCTTTTCATCTATTCTCCACTTTTATGTCAGATCAGCTGGATTCACCACATAATTCTCTAAGTTTTTGTCACCCGACGGCGGTATCGCTCCTTTTGAGAATAAGAGCAAGTCAGACAGAGAGCTGTTACGAGGAACATACTTGCAACATGGAAATCATCTTTGCCTTTTTGACTCTCCAGTGAAATGCTTCATTCTAGAGAGCTGGCCAGGCCAGGGAGGGTGCTTCTCTGATTTGGACAAACCCAGCTTTTCCACGGGCCATGTGCTAGGACTGTGGACACACTGTGCAAGTGTGCAGAAGTCACTTGGACTCTCACTTCTTTTTCCATAAAAAGTGCATGAATAGCATTGTTCTGCTTACTAAAATGTGGCTGAAATATTTTTTAAACTATAAATAAACTTTGAGAAATAAAGATCTAGCAAAGTGCCTGACATGGAGTAACCCACATTTATAGCACACCTCTTGTGCCAGACCCTTCACAATGATCTCACTTAATCCTCACTGTGAGCTTTCTTTGTTTGCTTAACTATTAAATATGAGGCAACTGAAGGACAGAGAGGTTAAGTAGCTTGCAGCAGGTCACACAGGTGGTGGGTGGCAGACCTGGGATCAGAAGCCAGGGGTGACCAGATCTAGAATGCTCACTCTTTGCTCTTTCCACTGCCCATGGGCCTTCAGCAGATTCTGCTGTCCTCTGTGTAATTTGGAGGTTAGGAATTTGCACACCCCCTTTGGACTTTAGTATGGATCGTATCTAATGGAGATGGAGATGGCCAGCCCACCCTGGCACAGGCTCAACTCTGTAACATGCTACTACACGCTAGGAGAATTCCTTCACAAGATGATGTAATGGACGTATTCTATTTACCTCCTGCAAATGACCTTTTATTAGTTTGAAAGAGCAGCTTACATACCAGTGATTCAGTATCGAAAAGCAGAATTATTTGTTTTTGAGACGGCTCACCACCCACCTACAGGTTCTCTTCCTCTAAACACCTCCCTCAGACTTTAAAACAGTGAGATGCAGGGGATAAAACATGAGGGCTTGTAACCTGCTAATTAATAGGGCCAGGAATATATGCAGGTGGCACCTGAAGTCAATTGCTGACAGAGTTGTATTCTGGTTATATTTTTCTTTCCTGCAACACAACTGTGCACCAAGAAAAGACAGAGTGGTCTTAGGCTCTTGTTTAGTTCTGCGTTTCTGCAGCTGGCCAGCCCAGAAGACTGCAGTTGGCAAGGTCCAGCACTCCTGGCAGGAGACATCTGTGGTCCTGTGCACAGGTCCACTGCTGGGGCAATGCTGAGCTGCAGCTGCATTTCTGCCTTGGTTCTTGCTGTCCTCACTTTTCCACCCAGGCATCCAGTACTCTGGGCTATCAGAGAAAAGAAGTGCTATTATTCATGCACAGGCATTTGGTACACAAATGAAGAGCTGGAGTCGGTATCAAGTATCACACAAAAAATCTTTAGGAAGGCCATAAATTAAAGGGTTCCTTTGTGTTCCTCCCATCCACCTTGCCTGGAGAGCAGCGGGACCTCCATAAATATGGAGCCATAGAATGAGTGAGTTCAGAATCGGGGCAGTGGCGTTTGGGCAGGAATGAGCAGGAAAACCTTTTAGGAGGAGGTAGCTTCTGCACAAGTGCTGAACAATGTAGAGAATTTGGATGAAGTGGGGGAGACGGCACAGCATTGCTGGAGGGCACCCCCGGTGAAAGGGCTTGGAGTAGGATTCGAACCAGTGGAGGGTCTTGCATTCATCCTAAGCCCTTGGATGATCTGTTAGGCAGCAGGGAGCCAGGCAGGTCCCTGTGACCCATGAAGATAAAGAAAAAGTTTCAACTGACAGAAGACTTATGCTGAAGGTGTGCTTGATGGACCAGAGTTAAGAGAGGTCAGGAGGTACCTGATGTAGCGAGGGCATTTCCTGCCGTAGGTGGGGCTCCCAAAACAGGGAGTTTGAAAACAGCCTGGAATTGGTCAAGCATTGCTCTTAAATTTTTCTTGTAGACTCTATTACCCATTTGGCATAAGAACACCCAAAGGCCCCACCCTGTCTTCATGCTGTCGCTCTTAAACAGATTTGATTTATTTCTGTCTTTGGGGAAAGAGAGATGTAGCCAACACCTTACGGGGCCTACCCTTCCCTTCCCTGTAGGGTTTTGTTTGCTCCAAGGTGAATTTGCCTGATTAGTTTTTCCAAGTTTACAAAAGCTCTTTGTGGAGTGCTGGCAGGTCATTTTAACTCCTTATCTTCAGTTGCACTATCGACAAAACCGAGCTGATGATACCTTCCTTGGAGGACTGGTGTAGGGGTCAGGAGATCATGAATGTGAAAGTGCTTTTAGCCTTTTTAGGAAGAGCAACTGTGCATGCGACAAAAGGGTGTTTTCCTTTGAAGATGCTTTCTTATTTCATTCATTAAACACTCTTTGAAATGACTTTGAGTGTGTCCTTTCAAGGGGAGCTGGAGGTGGCTTTGGACTAAGCTTTGAAAGTGAGATTCCTTTAGGTCCCTGTCTGTAGCTAGAGGTTTGAAGATAATCACCGTAGGAAGGGACCTTGGTGAGACTATTTTGTTGCAGGAGTTGGGCACATAGTATAGAGGAGGAGAAAAAGGAAAAGAGGGAAAAATACTATTTGGATTTCTTGAGACTTTTAGTCTGGACAACTGGAATTCTACTGAGCATATCCTATTTCAAAGCAATTTCCTCATTGCTCCAGGAGAGCCTGTCGCTAGCATCACGAATTCAGACAATTAACAAATATGTTTGCATGCCCGGTAGTTACAGTAGTAAACATTTGCAAAGTGCTTTCAAATGTATAGAATTATTTTTATTGCTATCACATTTTGATCCTTGTAACAGCCCTTTGATGCTGGTATTATTGGCATCCTTCTTCATCATCCTTTTCATTTTTTATTTAAATGGAGGTACAGAAAGGAAACATAATTTATAATTTGCTCAAGAGGCAGAACTCATCTACCCTGTTTCTGTTTCTTCCTGTCAAAATTATCCACCATTGGTTCAGTTTCTCCAAGAGCTTATCATTTTGCAAGAGGGAGATGACCCATACAGGTGAAAATATAAACATTATGCCAAGGCCACAAATATATGGAAAGATGAAATGGAAGACCTACCGACATACATTATCAATAATCGCACCAGTCCTGACTACTCGGCCACCCTTGGAGAGTTTACGAGGGTGAAATCATTTGCATTTCACAACAACCCTATACAGCAGGTCCTTTTACTGTCCCTACTTTCAGATTTGAAAGTGGAAGATTAATACATGGAAGCATTTAGCCTAAGGTCACACAATTAGAAAATTCGTTTCCCAGGCAATCTGTCCAGGTAGCATGCTCTGACCACTCCGTTTTATAACCTCAGTGTTGCAGGTAGGTCTGGCGTGGGAGAGTGAGCCCTGTGGTTAGAGAAGGAACTACATAGAAGAGAGACCCTGCTCCTCTTTTCCTTCTTACTGTTGCATAATACGATTCTGGGGCGAGATGTTGTGGAAGGACTGAAGAGCTGACAATCTGTTGTCTCCCCTGCCAGCACTGCCTGGCGAGCTGAGGGCAGGTACCGTCTGGTCTTTGCCTTCTTCTTGCTGGCATGCTGGAGCTGCACTGGGCACCAGGCTCTGTTGTCAGTGCACAGGCAAGCTGGGGGACAGGGCCGGGAAAGCAAATGTGTCCATGATGCAACCCACAGTGTGGGCTCCCTGGAGCTGAGTGGTCAGCACAGAAAATGCACAGTCTTCAAACACTCCGTGAATGGCCTCCCTCAGCACCTGGTGCTCTAAAATGCCTTTCAAGACACAGGTTGTGAACACAATACAGCTATCCTCCAGAATGTGCTGGAAACTGCCCCAATCCAGTATGGAATAATTACATCATGAGGTCTGCAATTCAGCTGCTGATAAGGCAGCCCCTTGTGCTGGTCAGGTTGTTTTTTCCCCAGTAGTTATATAAAATCCAAACAACCCTAAGACTACTGCCTACTCGAACCTAGCAAATGGGGTGATAAATCCTTAGTACGCATGAAGTTCCATTGTGTCCTCTGCTGCCTTTTAACACTCCAAATAAGCTTGAAAATGGTTTTTCTCATTGTGGGGAGGAAAAAGTGCCATTGGGAAAAAAAAACCTCACGGGCAAATTGACAGATAAGGGTCTACCCTGCCAAGGAGAGGTAAATATTCAGTCTCTTTATCACAGCAAAGGCATTTTTCCTAAACCGGGGAAATTATGTACGACGGAATACAGGAATCTCCTTTTTGATGTGTTTTCCAAGTCTGAGATCTAAAACTGAAATTGAAACTGGCATTTACTTGTAAATGACAACCCTGTTCTCCTTTAGATTATACCATGTTTATTAGATTTTTATGAGAATTTATAAAGATGCCCAAGGAATAAAAGTTATGCTCATGATAGCAGAGTGAGAGATAGGGCTATTTCTAAATAACATTTTCAGCATGTTAATTGTTGCTTAGATAACAGTCCTATCTCTTCAGGTCCTCTGTTTGGGTTTAACACCAGAGCCGGCAAATTAATACGGTCATTATACGGCCGAAAGCCGTATCACTTACCGTTCATTATTGTTCAAAAGTAAAATCCATACTTTTTCTGGATCTCCCCAGGGTTATGAACTAGATAGGGAAGCTTTATCATTCTGTAATATAATCTCTTGTGATTCTCTCCTCTGCATTAAGAGAAGCAGCCCATCACATTACATTAATTTTCATATTAATACACATTACATTAATTTTCATATTAATAAGTCCTGGGCTGAAGAGCTATTAGAGGCTCTTTCTCGGTCTGCCCTGACACCCTCTTCTTTGACTCTTCCATCTGCCCAGGACTGGAGTGGAAGCCCTGACTGCTTTCTCTTCCCCAAAGCTCAAGTCATGTAAATGACCCAGACTGGTTTTAAATCAAAATTCTGAGCTATCTCCTAATTTTCAGATGATGGCTACTTGAAAATTAATGCACTCTTGCAAACTTTGGTCCTGCAAAAAGAGCTGCTCTAAAGAGTCGGTGCAGGTCTGAGCGCTGCCCAGCCTTCCTCCAGTACAGCATGTGTTTTGAGTGATCTGTAGTGAGAGAGAGATTAGAGAGCTATGAAAGATACTCAATTTCAGTTTCCTACAGATTAGCACATTTTAAACCAAGCACAGCTTCCCACGCCATGTAACCAATTTTACCCTTATTCTAACATTCAGCTTCGTTAAAACATTTAATCAAAGTGTTGTTGATTAAACAACATTTTATTTGAACAAGTGATGTTGCAAACTTGAGGTTGAACTCTGAAATGGCTTTTATTTTTAGAATTGTGAGCAGGGACAGGAGGGGAATTCCTGCTGTCCGAATCTCTGAGTGGCATCCCTCCTTTTCCGTCCCTGCTTGCGAGCGTTTGCTGCCTCCGTTTCTACCTGATGCCCGTAGAAAGTTTAGAGAAATATGAATGTGGAAGGGTACGGAGTAAAATCACAAACAACATGTTTCAGATGAAGCATTTTCCCTTAGAAGTTTTCAGCAGCCAGAGAAACACAGTGAGTATTTTGGGTATTCTCTGCATCTGATCATTTCACTCCTACAACCCAGTAAGAGGCAGTTCTGGAAGGTTCCAGGAAGGTGCAGCTGGCTGAATATGTAGAAAGCCTAGCCGGGGTGTGTTTTGGGGACAGAATCTTAACACCTTTCTGAGCTGGCGTGTGGTTATCTTAACTGTGATCACATGATGCTCAGATGCTTCATTTGCTTAGGACACCCGTTCTAGGACACCACCTACATTCCAGCAGATGATTTTATGGCATTCTTCATTTTCTTCTGATTGAATTAATCACCAGTGTGCTCTAGGACTGAGTCTCTCAACATTGCCGTGCAAAGAGCATTTGTTTCTTATTTAGACCATCCATGATTTCTCCCATTGCTTTTATAGTAAAGTTTTTAAATCAAGCACTGTTCATTGTATTCATTCCTTTTCTAGAAAGACAATGGTATGAAGGCCCTTTCCAAGAGAAACTGTTCCAGGGAACGATATGCTGTTGTGGATTATGAGAATGCCATCCCATGGGGACAAGTTATAATAATTTACATCAGTCTAATCTGAATCACTTTCAAATGTGTCCAAATGGCAAAACATTCTTTTAAAGATGAAACAAGATTCAATTCAGCAACCCAAGTTGGCTCCAGTGTGCCGAGGTTCCATTTGATGGTTTTCTGTAAATTAAAGTATTTATAACTTGTCTTAGCTTACTGCCCCAAGTTACAAGAAATGCAATTCATTTCCCAATGCTGTGGTCTCTCATTTTCAGTGCAGAGTGGCTGCTGTGCTGTGTTGGGATAGTAACTTTGCTGAGGAGTTTACAGTGATGCATGCTTTAGTCCATGCGTCCACTCTGGGGCATTGGAGAACAGATAAACACATTTTTCTGCTGTGTGTTTTGTTAGGAGGAAGTCTCCCTCTCAGAGATCTGCTCCGATGGGTGCTATTATTTTTGTGTACATGTGGAATGAGAATCTACTGAAAGGAAGATCCTGCAAGATGTGTATGGTATTGGTAAAAATGCATATGACCTAAGTTCATTTTAAAGTTGAATTGGATGTTTTCTTTACGGAATCACTCATTTTCTAAAAGTGTTCTTATTTTAGTGGGGATGGAAATCGGGGCACCCTGCAGCATCAGAGAACGGTGCATTTTGTGCTGCTTCATGTACTTGGAAGGGACAGCGAAGAATCTGCAAGAATGGACACAGGCCTTTCTTCTTTAGTGCTGCCACGGCTGCAGAATCAGATCCGACAACATGACATTGTCTTTCCCAGCCTTCTGAGAAAAGGAAAGTGGGGTGCAGCAGACAGTATTGTGCAAAGGGATCCATTAAAGAAACTGCTCACTAGCTGAGTTAGTCTGGGCTTACTTTCTTCAGCCATTGAGTGGGGATAGTAATTAGCCTTATAGGGTTGTCCTGAGGCTAATTAATAGATATAAAGAGTTAGAATAGTGCCTGGTACATAAAACTAAATACGTATTCTAGCTGATGTGCTATGACTACTGATCATCATTATCATTATTGATTATATCTAAGCTACTTTTTGGAGGCTATTGGTGTTTTCATCAAAAGCTGTACAAATCCATGACTCTGGTGCAACCTGAGTCAGACTGCTTCTGTTCCTCTGTAATTTGGGGAAAACTTACTTAAACTCTATAAACCTCAGTTTCTTCACCCATTAATGGAGATAATAAAAGCTGCTTCCTCACAGGGTGGTTGGAGCACACAGAGATTAGCACACGGAGAGCGCTGTGTAAACGTGGGTGGGCCACGGTGGTTACTGATGATTCACGTTGGAGCCACATCGTCATTTCCTTTCATTCTGTAGCTTTTACTGCGATTCGCTCCAGAGGTATTGTTTCAGTATCCTGTATGTACCAAACGTGTTGCCTCACTCATTTCATGCCAGTGTCTGATCTACACCTTGATAGTTGCCTGAGATTTTGTAAACTGAAGTGAAGCTAAGATAGGTTGAAAGTTCTCCATATCCATTAGGCATTTATTAACTATATAGATGATTAATTGTCCTATAATGTCCACACTCATCCTTCCGAATTTAAGAGTAACAACTGGCTTCTTCTGTTTTTATCATTACAACTAATTATCTTCCAAAAGAATCGAAAACAACCTGGTGATACGTTTTCTTTTTGCTATAAAGATGCCTGAGAGTTAAGAGTTGGGACCCCCCAGGAGAGAAGCGGAAGAGATGAGACAACTGTTTCAATGGCAGCTGCGGGTGAAATTGATCCATATCGGTCCTCTACCCAGTAGAGTGTTGAGTGTGAGTAATGCTTCTTGGTGTCTGTTGATTGCCCTGATTAGACTGAAAATTGCAACTCTTGGAGTCTTTGTGTGCTTCCTTCTTAAGGAAAGGGACCTAGAATGTGGCACAAGTAGGTGATCATTAATGTTCGTTGAGCAGGCATCTCGTATTCTAATCACAATTTTGTTCCAATGGACCCATTTCAGAAGATAGAGCATGACTTTCAGGATATGTTCAAATCCCAGTCATAATAAGCTCAATGTGTCTTGCTTCTCTCTCCCCATAACCTTTATTTAAAAAAACAGATGCTATTGAAGCCCTGAAATCCCTGACCAAGAAGGCGAAGGAACTGGATTCTATTCCTAGCTCTGCTGCCATTGTCTGGCTCCCTGGCAATTCACTTGACCTTTCTTCCCTCCCTCTTCCCTAAGGAAGATGCCTGCTGTGTATAGACCCCATGGGGGCGTTGGGAGGATTTCAGGAGTGAGTACAACTATCTCGGGTTATAATATGATACTGCCAACTACTTTGAGGCACTGGGATGAAAGATGCTGTGTGAAAGAGCATTGTTATTACATTTTGTTAGAAATATGGATCAAAGGCTGGCTATACAGTAAGTGCTAAATGTTAATTATTGTTATAATATCATAACAAAGCAGATGCCAGAATGCTAGATCTGACGAGAAAACCTATTATAATAAGCCAGTGTGAAATGTACATATTACAAAGATATTTGGCAAGGAGGCAGATTTGGTTTTGAAATCTCAATGAACAATTAAGCAGAATAAAAAATAACTTTTAATGCTATGAAAAATATAAGTGTCTTGACAACTCTTTAACATAAAAATAAAAAGCTGCCTTTTCCTCACAGAAAAGAGGCAGTGTTATTGCTTTTTTCCCCTCAAGCAGAAGATATATTTGTGGCATCCTTGGTTATAGAAAAAAAAAAAAAAAAAAAAAAGAAGCAATATTCTTTCTTTATGGGGGAAAATTCTCTGAGTTTGTAATAGAGAGATGAATAACTCTAATTTTTAAAAACCTTTGCATGTGTTCATGTTCTATTTCCTATTTTTCTTTCCTCCCTTAAATGCATGTTCTATTTGATGACATTAGAGAAGGGACTTCTGTAAACATTCATAAATGCCACTGGCTTCTCTGGGTCAAGCTTTCCACATATTTTAAATTCTAGAGAGCATAGTCCATCATGTAATATCAGCTAGGAAAAGGAAGACAGACAAGGAGACAAGGCACAGGAAGATGGATTTAGAAGGAGAGCCCAATCTTAAAAAAAAAAAAAAAAAACAAAAAAAAAAAAACCAAGGTCGAGAGAAAATAATTCTCGTGTCCTCCTGCCTTTTAAGAATGGAGCTTGTGTGAATTCAATCAGCATATTAAATCTTTCTTCCAGAATATTGTGAGAAATGAATAACCAGCTCTCAGGGCAAAGCATCCGTTTGCATTGGGATATATATGTTTTACCTTCAGGGAAGAAGAGGACTGCTCGGCTCAGAACAAATTTTCAGTAGAGTGTACGCTCAGCTGATAGGATTATGGCCAGATTATAATTATAATTACCTTGGCTGCAACTCCATGTTCATCTGCCCTGACACGCACCCAGCTACCTGCCTGCTGCTAATTCATTCCGCACTAACTTCAATTTTTCCCTCTTAACTTTCCCCCATCACTCTAACTTTAAACAAATGCATCTGTTATTAGAAATCAACAAGGTCCATTTGTCGTAAGCTGTGTCATGCGTTCTTCTGTAGGAAGGGAGGAGGTGGGAAACCCACATAGTCAAAATGAACTTATTTGGGATTTGAGTTGGAATGTGAAAAAAATCTAGACTTTGGCATTAAAAAAGTTTAGGATGACTTGCAGTAGAGCCGTTGTTCCCGTGAACTTCAAAGGGACAAACCTCCCAACATGCCTGGTGTTTGGAAGGCGCTGCCACGCGTGGGTGATGGTGCTGGGGCTGGGGGCTGCGGGGAACTGTGGAGAGTGGGCACATTGCCTTTCCCAGGACACAGCCACCATTTTCCAGCCCTGTGATGTCAGGGCGATTTCATGACTGCTTGGGCCACTTCTTAGAACTGAGTGGGGACTTGGGTAATGACGTCAGTGCTGTTGTCAAGATGTTTTGTGGCATGAAGCAGGCATGAGGCAGAGCAAGTGGGGCACGAGCCTGAGGGGAAGCAGAAGAAAGGCTGGGGGCTCTTCCCCCCAACCCCGTTAGATCCCAGCCTCTTTGGCAGGTAATTCCCAAGAGAAGGAGTAAAAGCGTTGGAATGTCTTCTTTGTCTCCACAGTTGATTGCTCTTTGCTTATCTGCTCATCAGCAACTGGTATAAAAATTTAGGGACTTTCTGGATGATGATTTTGGGTTTTGGTTCCTAGGTATTTCATTCATTTTACAACCCACATTGTATGAGAAACAGCATCTCCCCTGTGCCAGGCAGCAAGGAGATAAGGTGATGTGAGACCCAGCCCTGCCTGTGGCCTGTCGAGGCCCCATGGCAGGTATAGCCCTGGGAAGCCAACACCTGGAGAGGGACTCCAGGCTGACAAGATGAGAGAGGACAGTGACCTTTGATCCAAGCCTTATAGAGGAGGAGGTGAGTTCCTCGGGTGGATGGGCTGGGGAGAAACCATGTCGTCAAAGCAGTGATGGTGGAAGTGAGAAGCGACATCAGGGAGTGTGGGGAGCTCTGTGCCCAGAGTGGGGATGGGGGGCAGTGGACGGACATGGGTGGGACAAAGGTCAGGCTCTATTTGGGTCTTATAATGGGTGTTATGGGCTGGATTGTGTCCCCCAAATTTGTATGTTAAAGTCCTAACTCCCAGTGCCTTGGAATGTGACTGTATTTGGAGATAGGATCTTTATGGGGTAATTCAGTTCAAATGAAGTCACTAGGGTAGACTCTGATCCAATATGACCAGTGTCCTTATAAACAGGAAAAATTTGGACATGAAACATGTGCATAGAGAACAGAGATGTAAAGACACAGAGAGGAGACGACCATCTACAAGCCAGGGAGAGAGTCCTGGAGCAGATTCTCCCACACAGCTTCAGAGGAACCAACTATCCAACATTAGGTTTCTTGCCTCCAGACAGTGAGACAGTGGATTTCTCTTGTACAAGATACCACTGTGCGGGGTTTTGTTAGGACAGCCCTAGCAAACCAATGCAATGAGGCTGAGCAGTCTGGGCTTTTCACACCTTAATGTGCATCTACACTGCTGGGCATCTGATTAAGATGTGGGTTTGGATTCAGCAGAGCTGAGTTAGGACTGAGACTCTGCATGAGTAATGACCCCTGCTGATGCCTGTGTTGCTGGTCTGTAGACCACACTTGAGGAATGAAGCCTTAGACCAATGGTTCTAAAACCAGTCTTTGCATTACAGTCTCCTGGAGAGCTTCTAAAAAAATACCAGTGTTGAGCCTCTGCCAAAGACCAATGGCCCAGAACCTAGTGTGGGGGCCAGGCCCTGGTGTTCTGTTTTCCAGCCCTCCAGGGGAAGCTAACTTGTGGGCAGAGTTGAGAATTACTTAAGTTGGGGAAATTGCTGGAGGGTCCTATTTGGCAGTGGGTTGGGGTAGGGAGGGCTGTGTGTGATGTGTCCCCTCTGGTCAGGCCATGGGGGCAAATTCATCTAGGTTTCCTGCTTTATCTAAGAAGACAATACAAACAAACCTCATCAACAGGGGACGTGGCTGCGACAAAATAGACTGGGGCCAAAGGAAGAAGTCTGCCAAAGGAAGTATAGGGGGAGGAAAAACAAGTCTGCCCCAGGGGAGGAACAGAAACACCACACCCCTCCAGGCACAGGCCCCCTAAAAGGCTGGGGCTTACCGAGGTAGGGAAATGGGCCCTGCCCCACATCCTACCACTGCTGTACTAGTGTCCAGCATGACCCTCTCTGAGGAGCAACACAAAGAGACACCCAAAGCCAACATGGGAGACACTAGTAAAGACCCTACAGAGAATGAAAGCTTCTGGAACCTGCAGCTGCAACAAGCATTAGACAAAGCCCAGCTCCTGGCCAGATAAACACAAACCCAAGACTGTTTCTGTCTGATGCTTGAAGGCATGTGCTTCTCCCTGCAAAAATGCCCACGAGTTACCATACCAAATTATTTCAACAACCAACTAAGTCTTTTTAAATTTTCAAAACAAAGATAAACATAAGACTTAATCAGCCTCAAGAATTTCGTTAACAATAATATGTTTTCTGTTTTTTGAGTGCTAACCACAGTCTAGATACACTTGGTATCATATTTAGTCCTCATTTGTTGTGATAATTTTCAATTTACTGACAAGGTTCAGAAATGTGAAGCCACCAGGCAGAAGTCACACAGGAGGAATAGCTGGAGCTGAACTGGACACCTGACTTGCTGTGTCTGAAGCTCATGCTCCTACCACCACATCATGCTGCTTTTTGCAGGAGCATAAGCTGTAGGAGGCAGGCAGTCCTCTTATATGGTAAAAATTATGGAACCTAAATTATGATCCAGATTTTCTCTGATGCTTAGGCAAAGCCACCACAGTGATGAGAGGGACCAAGTGTATGCAAACACACTGCAAAGAAATGGAGAGAGAAGGTCTTTGGTCTCCTGATAGGCATTGGTTCCAGGGAGTAGTGGAGAACACGGTCTTGGAGAGAGAGAGGCGAGTTTCTCCAGCCCTGGCTGAGAGTTAGTTCACATTTTGTGATGCATCATTAAGAAGAATCAAGCACTGGGAACTTCCCCAGGAAGACTCTTTGCATAGTTTGTATTAGTCCATTTCTGTTGCTTATAACAGAAATACCCGAAACTGGGTAATTTATAAAGAGACAATACTTATTGCTTAGTTTCAGAGGCTGAGAAGTCCCAAGTCCAGGGAACATATCTGGTGAGAGCTTTGTTGGTGGGTAGTGACTCCTCACAGCAAAGCAGGATGTCACATGGCAGGTGGTGGAAGCAGAGAACTAACTCTTCACTCCTCCCTTTAAAGCCCTCAGCACCAAGCCCACGACTACCATTAAACCAGCAACAGATTAATCCATTTACTAGGGCATGGTCCTCATGATCTAATCATGTCTTCAAGGCCCCACTTTTCAGTTACCATAATAGGATTTCCCACCCTCTTAACACTGTCACAGTGGGGGTTAAGTTTCCAATACATGGACTTTGGGGGATGCAATTCAATCCACAGCAGAGTTATTGAGCCCCCTTTTCACAACAGGAGGAGGTTGTCCCAAGTCTCTGGGCAGAAATCAGCCCCTGTGGCTTTAGTTAGCTTTTGGGATTTTTCAGTTAAAAATGTTACTAGTGACAAATAAAACAAACAACATTTAGCATTTCCCCAACACTATTTAACCATTCATTGTCCAAGTGTGTGTGACGCTGAGATCAGAGCAAGGAGCAAGAAACTGTGGTGTTTTTCTGGAGGGGACTGAGAATAGAGCCAAGGGCTTTGGGCTCAAGGGTCAGGTCCTTTAGAGATGTCCCAGAGTCACCCTGGGAGAACTTGGTAACAGTGGCTGCTGACGCTTTTACATCAACCTAATTTGTTTGCTGTACTGGCTTATTTAAGTCTTCTCCACCCAACTCTCAGCTTCATGAGACAGGGACCACCTGGATGATGGTTTGCGGCCACCTCCGAGAGTAGAGGCAGTGTAAGTACGGGGAGGGGGGCTGAGCCTTCTGTGGGAGAGGCCCTGGGCCAGCCTGTGGGCCCCTTGTGGAAAGGGGGCTGAATAACTCTGCTGTCGATTGAATTGTGTCCCCCAAAGTCCATGTATTAGAAGCTTAACCCCCACTGTGACAGTGTTAAGAGGGTGGGAAATCCTATTACGGTAGCTGAAAAGTGGGGCCTTGAAGAGGTGATTTGGGACAAAACAGGGGAGCTGGCACCAAGTGACATTGCTCAGAAGTGAGCACAGGTGGTTTTCTTAGAGACAGACCGTGTCCACGTAGAGGGGTGATGTCTAGAGACTCCGTAGCTGTAGCTGAATTAGTTTCTGGGAGGCTCTCAGTGGAGTTGCCTTTGCCTATGACATCATCATGGCTTGAAAACAGATTTCACTGTGCAGATATTGAAGGTGGGTCAGGCTTGGCGATTGCCACTCACTCAGCGCACACTGGGTATGTTGCGCACCCACCAAGTGCCAGGCTCTGTGCCGAAGCTGATCGTGCAGAGATCAGTACTGTTTCTAGGTTGAACGAAACCTAAAATGTTGGAAAGTAGCTTTGCAGCTTTGGAGATCAGGACAGAGGGCCTGTGAAGAAATCATACTGGCCATTGTGCTAACCCTCTGGACTGAGGCTAAGGAAAGAAGCTTGCAGAGCATATTGTGTTCTTGGTCCCATCGATTTATGCAAACGCTTAGCTCTTCTGGTGTCCAAAGCTCATTTCATGTAAGGGAGCAAAACTTTGTCTTTGAATGAAGAGTTCATCTTCAGATGCTCTGTCCACTATTTCAGTAGCCAAGAAAGTTTAAGTCTAAACATCTAGTGTTCTAAACAAGGAGTCATAATTACTCTTTTCTTTACAATTCCATTATGCAGAAATCTATCAGAGAGTAGTTTTTAGAGTACTTTCATAAAATAAAAACCATTTACAGAATAAGCACTTTCTCTGGTCGTATAAATTCAGAGCAGGAAAAGGTGGGGACCAGCATTAGGGCAGATTCAATAGTGTTTATTCTTTTCATTTAAGCACCAATTAGTGGGTAAGGTCTTTATGTCTCTGGCAAAACCCAGCAAGTGCTTCCTGAAGGATTCAAGTCCTTAACAGGATTTGGAGTTGAAGCCTTGCGGGAAGCTGCTCTCCCATTACTTGAGCTGCTGCTTAGTCAGAAGCAGCTCACGGCAGGAATATTTGACATCACCTCTCCTCCTGGCCCGGCCAGTGCCCCCGCCCCGGTCCTGCCAGAGTGCTGGGGCTGGCAGCGACGTGCCCGTCAGCACATTGCTCTCGACCTTTAGAGGACTCCCTGCTGCTGGTTCCTCAGTGACATAGCTGCTGGAAGCGAAGACCTGAACTTCATGTGGGCAACTCTTCGCCAAAAGCCAGTCCAAATTCTACACATCGTCATGCTCAAGGGCATACTAATTAGGACAATTAGATTGCACTTGATTAATGGCCTTTGGCAATATTCCACTAAGAACTGCGGTGCCTGTATGAGGATCTGGCAGGCGACTAAAATTCCAAATTTACTGTTTTCCTGCAAACCACCCCAGAAAAGCTGGTGGACAGCCTGTGAGCTCTCTGAGACTCACCAGTGATTTCAAAAAAGGGAAAAACAAAATTCGACGTTTCCTTTCTGAAACAGATATACTGTTGGCTGAAGCCTTTTTTTGCTTTGAGAAAATGTCATTGATAAATCCTGAAGCTAAATGTAGAAACCCTGGAGAGAGAAAAATAATGATTGGATCGTATCTTTTTTTATAAAACTAGAGAAAATGTACTGGAAAATTCCTAGTAACTGAAACTAACTTTTGTGAAGCCAGGAACTTCCAAGCTAAACACATCTACTAATCCAGTCCTCCACTGAGTAATTCTTGGTGAACTGATCTGAGTGTAGTCATCCAATAAAATCTAATCTTTGTTATGCAAATAAGCCAGGGCATTTATGGGTGACAACAAAATGAAGTTTATCTAAGAATCAGGTATTAGCTGTATGGAAGGATTTTTGTGTGTGTGTGCTAGTCCTAAGAAAGCTTTAATATCTCAATGGATTAATTCATTTATTTTGTCAAAATATATCTATTGAGCTCCTGCTAGTTGGAAGACTCTGAATAAGTGTTGGGGTATGAGGACAGTCTTTTTTATTTTATTTTATTTTAATTGTCAATATACAATGTGGTTGACTATTGTGGCCAATTACCAAACCCTCCCTCCCTCTTTCCTCACCCCCTCCCTCCAAACAATGTTCTTTCTGTTTGCTTTTCGTATCAACTTCAAGGAATTGTAATTGTTGTGTCTTCTTCTCCCCCCCATTTTTTTGTGAATTTATTTATTTATTTTTAGCTCCCACAAATAAGTGAGAACATGTGATATTTCCACTTCTGTGCCTGACTTGTTTCACTTAATATAATTCTCTCAAGGTCCATCCGTGTTGTTGCAAATGGCAGTATTTCATTCGTTTTTATAGCTGAGTAGTATTCCATTGTGTAGATGTACCACATTTTCCATATCCACTCATCCAATGATGGACATTTGGGCTGGTTCCAACTCTTGGCTATTGTAAAGAGTGCTGCAATGAACATTGGGGAATAGGTATACCTTCGACTTGATGATTTCCATTCCTCTGGGTATATTCCCAGCAGTGGGATAGCTGGGTCATATGGTAGATCTATCTGTAATTGTTTGAGGAACCTCCATACCATTTTCCATAGAGGCTGCACCATTTTGCTGTCCCACCAACAGTGTGTGAGTTCCTTTTTCTCTGCAACCTCGCCAGTATTTATCGTTCAGAGGCTTTTGGATTTTAGCCATCCTAACTTGGGTGAGATGGTATCTCAGTGTGGTTTTGATTTGCATTTCTTGAATGCTGAGTGATGTTGAGCATTTTTTCATATGTCTGTTGGCCATTCGTATATCTTCCTTTGAGAAATGCTTATTCAGCTCCTTTGCCCATTTTTTAATTGGGTTACTTGTTTTTTGGTTGTAAAGTTGTTTCAGTTCCTTGTGTATTCTGGATATTAATCCTTTGTCAGATGTATATTTTGCAAATATTTTCTCCCACTCTGTTGGTTGTCTTTTAACTCTGTTAATTTTTTCTTTTGTTGTGCAGAAGCTTTTTAGTTTGATATAATCCCACTTGTTTATTCGTCTTTTGGTTGCCTGTGCTTTTGGGGTCCTATTCATGAAGTCTGTGTCCAGTCCTACTTCCTGAAGTGTTTCTCCTATGTTTTCTTTAAAAAGTTTTATTGTTTCAGGGTGTATATTTAATTCTTTAATCCATTTTGAGTTGATTTTAGTATATGGTGAGAGGTATGGGTCTAGTTTCATTCTCCTGCATATGGATATCCAGTTTTCCCAGCACCATTTGCTGAAGAGGCAGTCTCTTCCCCAGTGTACTAGACAAGGCTTGGTGTCTTTGTCAAAGATCAGATGGCTGTAGGTGTGTGGGTTGATTTCTGGATTCTCTATTCTATTCCATTGATCAGTGTGTCTGTTTTTATGCCAGTACCATGCTGTTTTGGTTATCATAGCTTTCTAGAATAGTTTAAAGTCAGGTAGCGTTATGCCTTCAGCTTTATTTTTTTTTGCTAAGAATTGCTTTGGCTATGCATGGTCTTTTGTTATTCCATAAAAATGTCTGGATAGTTTTTTCCATTTCTGAGAAAAATGTCTTTGGAATTTTGATGGGGATTGCATTGAATTTGTATATCACTTTGGTTAGTATGGACATTTTCACAATGCTGATTCTTCCAATTCAAGAGCATGGGATATCTTTCCATCTTCTTGTGTCCTTTTTAATTTCTCTCAGTGGTGGTTTGTAGTTCTCATTATAGAGATTTTTCACATCCTTAGTTAACTCAATTCCTAAGTATTTTATTTTTTTGGTGGCTATTGTAAATGGGCAGGCTTTCTTGATTTCTTTTTCTGCATGTTCACTATTAGAGAATAGAAATGCTACTGATTTTTGTGTGTTGATTTTGTATCCTGCTACTTTGGTGAAATCATCTATCACCTCCAAGAGTTTTTTTTGTAGAGGATTTAGGCTGGTTGATATATAGAATCATGTCATCAGGATACGAAGCCAGCCTTGCCTTCACACTTTCGCTGTGTGCGGGGAACATGGCTGGATTTGAAAGTCACATACGCCTTTTATTCAGCATTATTGTCTGTGCTCTGTCCTGTGGAGGAAGGAAAGATGGCAGGGTACAGGAGTGTGGTCAAGGCCAAGTGTGGACCAAGGTGGGATGGTGTGTGTCACGTAGTATTTAGAGGGTGAGTTTTGAGAAAGAGGACCCAGCTCACATGTTGCCAAAAGCAGAGTGTTTGAGAACAGGGTGAGGCTGGAGAGAAGGAGGGCCTCATGTCTGCACCCTCATGTCTTGGCTTCCTCAGGGCACATTCCTGTGGGTAGCAGGGACTGGCTGCCAGTGGTCACCTCCTGTCTTCACTGAAGTGCCCTTAGTACCTCCTCCCTCTGAGCCCAGCCTGCACAGCAGTATGTGGTGGCCAGGTGTCCCCTCCAGCCTCTGCTGGCTCCTTCTCTCCAGGAGGGATGAGGCAGGACACTAGGGCCTTGATGGTTTATATTACTATTCTATCTGTATCCAAGAGCCCCTTTCATCCCAGCCCTTGTGTAACGCTGACTGGATTCCAATGCTGGTCTCCCTCTTGCTTCTCACTTACAGCCAGGGGTGATAGTCACCATATGTAACAACTGGCAGAGCATGGGCATGGCCCATGGGAAAGGCATCAGCTGGCTGTGAGCTTCTGGTCCTCCATCCTGGCATCTCACAGGGTACGTGCCCTGGTTAGAGCCTTGTCTAGTGCACTTGGAAAAAAAGGAGCAAGAAGTCTCACACCCCAGTCTTTAATCCTGCTGTTTGTTTTGGAGTTTTGAGTGTCAATTCTAAGGAATAGTCAGAATACAGAGGATCTGCTTGCCTGGGGCTTAGGCTTCTGTGCATTTGCACAGGGCAGGGTGACATGGGGGGCCAGCGCTGCTGGAGGGAGCGCGAGGGGCTCAGGCTGCAGAGAAAGTCTCATTTGGACTCTTGGACACCTCAGAGATTAAGGAAGGGAACAAGCCTGAGTCCTGGGGTTATGTGGGTGGAAGTTCACTGAGGTTTGAAGTCCAAGACCAAAACTGTTGTCCAAACAAGGCAGCCCTAGAGCTAATTTAGGCAGCTAGAGTTGGTACTGTGGGGTCATGGGAGATGCAGGCTCAAGTGGCATCTGCGGTGGGTGGTCTAGGTGAGGTGGGACAAGGAGGAGAAGAGGTATTTGAGCCAGGTAACAAGCCACATCCAGTGTTCCTGTGGCCTGCTGTGTAGACAGCCCATCCCAGTTTCTCTTGAGCAGCCACATGGGGAGGACGTTCCATTCTGCCAAAGTTCCTAGCTCCCTCATGACCCTGTCTGCCTCATGGCCCCCAGCTGGGAATGGCCTGTCCTTTTTCCTTAAATAGGATGATAACCCTTCCGACATACACCTCACCCAAGCCTGAGTGTAAATATTTGCAAGGAAAAATCAGCTTGTTATTTTAACTACAGTATTTATATCCACCCATAAAACTACACATGGAAACGACAAACAAATTTATTTGCCATTTTTGAAAATTTGGCCCTTAAAGGGCATTAACAAGAACATCATGCCATTAGCACAGATTGTTTTTAAAACACTTGAAAAGATCCAAATTCTACTGAATTTGGGGGCCAAGTGGATTGAGAATTGTATTTTGAATTCCATGATCTCCATGCAGTTTGGTTGTGTGCACAGTAGAGACAAGCACCTTTGGAAATGACCTTTGTCATTGCATGAGTCTGTTTCTGTTGCTTGTAACAGAATACCTGAAACTGGGTAATTTATAAAGAAACAAAATTTATTTTTCACAGTTTTGGAGGCTGGGAGGTCCAGGGGGTGCATCTGATGAGGGTCTTCTTCCTGGTGGGGGCTCTGTACAGATCCTGTGGTAACACACGGTATCACATGGCGAGAATGGTAAGAGAGCTTTCCTGTGCTGTCTGTATAAAGCCATCAGTACACGCCTATGACAACCCATTAAACCATCAACCCATTAAACCATGAATGGATTAATCCATTCACAAGGGCAGTCCGCATGATCCAATCTCTTCTCAAAAGTCTCACCTTTCAAATATCATAATTGGATTTTCCATCCTCTTCACACTGTTGCTGTGAGGATCAAGTTCCCAACACATGAATTTCTGGGGGATGTATTTGGCTCACAGCAATCGTGCAAGGAGCTGGCTCTGATCCTGGCCACGTTTGCATAAGTGTATCCTGCACAGACACCTCCTGGAGGAAACCAGAGGGACCTCTCCCAGGGGCAGGGCATGGAGGAGGTTAGGGTGGGGCTTGCTGCATGGGCTTGATTGCCTGATGGTGCCTTCTGAGGAATGACTCTAGTCCCATGTCCCTGGAAGAGCATGTAGTGCTCCCATGTTATCATCTGTCAGTGGTTTCTTACTGCCCATGGCATAAAACCCAATCTTCTTTCCATTCTTCTGCTGTCTGCACAACCCCAGGCTCTAGCTATACCAAGCCTCTTGAGTTGTCCCCCAAACTGTGATCTGTCAGTTTCCTTGTCTGGGATGTCATTTCAATTTGAGATAGCTGAGCCTCACATTCTCCCAGGCTTTGTCCCTATGACTGCCCCCCGCCGCAAGCTGGTCTGTCAGAATCTCTCTCCCGAGGATTGCAAAAGTTAATTGGAGCCAACGTGCAGATGCCTGGAGCACAGGCATCTGAGGGCCACGGCCAGGGTCTGCCGCCCCCTTTTGGAGTCACCCTGGCTCTGACCCATCCTGTGGGACTTGGTTTTCAGTCTGCCTTCTGTTCTGAGACCTATCTTTGTGAAGTCTACCTTTTTTCTGAATAGCGATGTACAGTTACTGAGAGCTTATTACGTGCTTTTTAAAACACTTTATGCATCATATTTATTTGTTTCAAAAGCTTTGGTTACTTCCTTATTGCAGATGAGGAAACTGAGGCTCAGAAAGGTTGCATAACTCCCTCAAGTTTAATGCCAATGCATAAGGCCACTTGAAATGTTTTAATCACGCTGTCAGCTTCCGTAGCTTTGAGCAAAAGAAACATCAGGACTGAGTCTTCCGCGTGCCTCCGGTAGGGTGGCTTCAAAACTAGGTTCCGTGGCCTCTGTGATGTCTTTCTTGATGAGGCCATGCAGAGTTAGATGGTTGCCTTGTCCAAACTCCACTAGAATGTGATTCATATTCATCCCATATCTTTCGTTTACTCCCTCTTCTCTGCAAGTCTGTGGCGTCCTCATTGGTGGAGTCCCTGAATTATTTATGTCCATTGCCTGGAGCAAAGTAGGAGTTCAGTAAATATTTATGGAATGAATGTGATTCCTTCTTACCTAGAGTGGAAGAATAGGAGGGAAAGAGGAAAAAAAGAGGGCAAGCCAGTGACAACAGTGCCACTGTGGTGAGTCCCCTACTTCACCTGTGTGTGTAACACCAATATCGGCACAGGGGACATCAACTGAGGCAGGAAAATTCTCTTGAATATTAAATTCCAATTAGATCAAATACCCTGATTTGAATTATTTCATTCAATTAACTTAGGAACTATGTATCGGTGATCTTACCAATCTCAGCACATGCTAGGAAAGAGGAAGGTCCCCTGAGGTGGGACATGGCTCTCTGAACCCAGGGAGTCCACGTGCAGATAGGCCATAGGCTGGGCACGAGAGGCCTGGGAAGAGCAGAGGAGGAAGTGGTTTTTCCAGTTATGGAAGTGCTGAGAAGTGGCGTCAGGTTCAAGTTCAATAGCAAAGGGGGTGCTGCCTGTGAGACCAAGGCCCTGGGGCAGGGAGGACCAGGACCTGTGCTGGGGAGGGAAAGGCTGGTGGGAGGGAATGGGAGCTGCTGAGCTCGGACAGGCAGCAAAATCAGACTTGGCCCATGGGACATTGCTGAAGGCTTGTCAGTCTCTTCACCAATGGCATTATTATGTAGAAGAAAGGAAAGAACTGATATTTTAAAGGTTGGCTGCAGTTTGTGCTGGTGGCTTTAAAACTGTGGTTCTCAGTCACTGGGCTCCTTTTAAAATGCAGGTTCCCAGACTCCCCCTACAGAACTGTGATCTGATGGTTCTAGGGCAGAACTCAGGAATCTGCCTTTTTGTCAGCTGCTCACAATGATTCTGATGCCTGCGGTTCTTTGTAAACCATTTCCTAAAGCTCCTGTGGTGAGGACACATGACCTATTGCTTTAGGACAATATGTGAAGGAGCCTTTTGGTTACCTGATCAGAGCACAGTTCTGGGGAGGGTCTAGTTCTGGGAGGTGGAGACCAAGAGAGCTTAAATGATTTGCATAGAAAGAACACAGGTACCTCCATGGGGTACTGTTGGTTGTTCTACTGTGAGTGCGTTAGATCTTCGTAAGTGCAAATCCAAGAAATAGAGATATCAGGCTAGAAATGCAGTGGGAGGTGGGATAAGAACTCTGGGGAAGAAGCTGACTGGCTCCTGCCAGGAGATGACAGCCTGGCACCCAAGCCCTGGCAGGGCCTGCCAGGTTCCCTTGGGTGCTGATCTTCAGCAACTGGGGCACTGGATATTGTTTCTGAGTCTGTGCAGCAATTCCCCTTTTGTATACCCAAACTTTCAGTGAAAGTCTGTTGTTCAAGACAGCCCTGGATTGGGGGTATTCTGGAGAATCGAAGACCTGGATTGTTGTGCACCATTGGAGCATAGTGGCAGGGAGGAAAGACATTGCTGAGATGGTTTGTTTATTTCCTAGAGCTGCTGCTATGGTTTGAATGTGTCCCCCAAAAGTTCATATGTTGGAAAATCGATCCCCATTATAACAGTGTTAAGAAGGTAGGAAATCCGATTGTGGTATTTGAAAGGTGGGGCCCATAAGAGGTGGTTGGATCATGAGGACTGTGCCATCATGAATGGATTAATCCATTCATGGATTAGTGGGTTAATAGTCTAATGAGTTACTAAGGAGTATACTGGGGTTTTATAAAAAGAGCAAGTGAGCACGTAAAAACGCTCTTCTCAGCCCTTACCACATGCTGCCTGTGTTTCCACGGGACCCTGCACGTGCCCCCACCAAGAAGATGGCCCTAGCCAAATGTGCTCCCTGGACCTTGGGCTTTTTGGCTTCCAAAACTGTAAGAAATAAATCTAATTTCTTTATGATTTACCCAGTTTCAGGTATTCTGTTATAAGCCACAGAAAGTGGACAAAAACAGCTGCCAAACTGGGTGTCTGAAAACAACAGAAATTAAATCTCTCACAGTTCTGGAGGCTGGGAGTCCAAAATCAAGGTGTCGGCAGGAACACACACTCTCTGAAACCTGTAGGGGAGGATTCTTGCTCATCTCTTCCAGCTCCTGGTGTTGCTCACAGGTCCTGCATCCTGTGGGCCCACAGCTGAAGCACTCCAGTCTCTGCTCCGTTGTCACATTGCTTTCTCTTTGTGTGTCTGTGTCCCAATTTCCTTCTTCTTGTAAGAACATCAGTCATATTGGAATAGAGCCCATTTTAATGACCTTATTTTAACTTGATTACATCTGCAAACACCCTATTTCCAAATAAGGTCACTTTCACAGGTACCAGGGATTAGGACTTGAACATATCCATTTTGAGGACACAATTCAACCCATAACAGATGGCCAGATGTGAGACTGTATCCCTTCTATCCTACTCCCACCTCAGAATCTTCAGAAATATTTTGGAGGAGACTGAATTTCTGGAAGAAATATCAGCAATCTGTGAGATTACTATTTGGGTATTTTTTCAGGATATGGTAAGACAAGGTGACCCCGGATGAACTTGGCCCCCCTCTAGTTCCATATGTGTTGTGAGTGGTTAGTGCTTAGTGCACTGTTGGTCAAATGAATTACCTAACTTCACTTGTACTGCAGCCAACTCCATGTCATCACTGCAGGACTTGAGTCTGGCTTGTCTGGGGCCAAGCTTAGTTCTACACGCAGGGAGATACTTAATAAATGCTTCCAATGTTCTTACAATTAAATGAAATGTCTGTTGGGGCTCTTAGGTTCTCAGACAAAAAGATCGCTATGCAAATTCAGAGCCTCATTATTTCACCAAAGGTTGGAAAAATAAGGACAGATGTGGTTACACAGTCCCTTCCGTTGGTGGTGGCTGTGCTTTGGACATGGGTCACATTCTGAGGTCTGATCGTAAACACCTGGTCTCTAAAGCATCCACAGTTTGTTTCATTTTTAAATACCAGGATGGCAAATTTAAAATTCAAATTCTTATGAGCAGCAGAGAGAATGTAGCTATAAAAGTGTTTCAGACCACAATGTTTTAAATGAAGGTTAATTTTCTGATAAAATAGGAAATGAGGGAAAAATGATCTCCCTGCACACAAGCATGGTTTAGAATACTATAGCTCAATTAGATGTCCTGATTGTGCAAACAATCAGCTTCGTGTCTTGTTAAACTCCTCTTTTTCAAATTAGGAAGCTTTTCTATATTAAGATTAGTAGAGATATTAAGCATACAACAGATAAAAGATCCATCTGAGCTAGAAGGAAAATGATAACTTAAGAGGGTTCAAAACTAAATGAACCTCTGAAAATCCCACAGTGTATCCAACATTATTAAAAAGTTGTCCAGCATGGAAATTAACTCCTAGACTCAGAGGAAAGAAAAGCTATTATACTTTGCTTTTTTTCCGTAAGATATTGAGTACATTTCACTCAATGGAATTTTGCTTCGCGCATACAGAAATACACATCAAGCATGTTAATCACACCTACACAAGGTATTATTTGCAACATAGTTTTTGGAACACAGAAAGTTTACTCTGTATGTGCTGGGTTTCAGGGAAAGAAAGACAAAGATCCTTAGAATTTTCCAATTTCTGCTGCAAGTCAAACTTGATACTATAAGTTTCAATAACTATATCATTTTTCTGATTAATTCTCAATCCTTTTCATTCAGATCTAACAGGGTTGTATCAAGAAGAGAGATGCGCAGTCACTTAGTCCCCAGTCTTTTCTATTTTCAGGGCTTCTAGTAAAGTGTTGGTGCTTGGTGGAGTTTGTTTGTTGAGTGAACAAGTGATACATCATGTTGGTGAGACATTTGGTAAATTTCATGCCTCTCTTTTTTCTCATCCCTGCTCCCAATGTTGGTTTCTTCATCAGCTGGGCTGGGCCTCTGGTAGTAACCTCCCAAGGGCTCTTCCCTTCCTCTGAGCTCTACCTCTTTAGTCCAGCACCTCCTGCATGGTGCCTGAGGAGTCCAGCACCTCCTGCATGGTGTCCAGGGAGTCTAGAGCCTCCTGCATAGTGCCCAGGGTGTCCAGTGCCTCCTACACAGTGCCCAGCATGCATAGTGCTTAGCCTGGGCTTTGCCTGTCCTGATTGCAGCCCTGCGTCACCACCATGCTTTCCTGGGTGGCTGCTCTTGGACTTTTCTGGTTATTCTTCCAGGCTTTGTGCCAGCTGGAAGGTCATACCTCCCAGAAAGCTTTCCCTGGCTACCAGACTCCCACGCAGTGGTCCAGGCACCCCTTTCCTGCCCACGCTGTGCCTGGCCCAGCCCATCAGGAGCACCACACAGGGTTCTGCCATTGCTGTTCCTTGTGCAAAAAGGGTCAGGTTTGCTCTGGTATCTCTGGCAGGTGGCTCTGTGCCTGACATAGAGTGGGTGCTTTACCAAGATTTGCTCTTCGAGGAAGTAATAATTGAATATATTTGGGAGTCTCCAGAGAAGACATACACGCAGTCTTCTTTGAAGATGAGATATATATACCCTTAGTGAAAATCTGAAAAATTTGAGCCTAAAAATCTCCCAGAACTGAGAGGGCAATGCAGAAGTTGCCTGGGATGAAGATCATTACATTTGAATTCCCAGGTTGGGATTAGGGTATGTCTGGTTGAGTGGAAGAAAATCTTTTAGGTGGATCCAGGACAGTAGTTTGACAGGTTCCATCACCTAAAATTGGGCTAATGCAGTTCATGAATTATTGAAAATGGTAGTGGATGAGACTCATGTTATCTCAGGTAAGGGAGCTCAGAATCACTATTCTGGGTGTTTTATACGTCGGTATATCATTTTCTGAAGTACAGTTACTTGCATTTTAGAGAGATGGACTTTAGCACAATGGTCAAGACAAGAACTTTGGAGTCAGGTGGCTGCATTCAAATCTTATAACCATGTACTTGTATAAGCTGTAAGATCTTGGAAAAGGGCTAATCTCTGGGTGCCTCAGTTTCCTCACATGTAAAATAGGATTTAAAAAAGTTCCAAAAGCTGTAGTGAAGCTGAAAAGGGATGATTTTTGCAGACATTTAGTATAGTGCTCAGTGTGTCATGAGGCTCAGTAAATATCTTATTTAAAAATAAAGACACTGAGGTTTTGAATCCAGAGCTGTCTGTCTTGCAGAAGATGGAGTTTTCCCTTCTCTACCGGACGGTTTCCCTAGAAACCCACTGTAGAGCCTTTGTGATTTGCACCGTGGTTTGACATTTGTGTGGTTCTGAGCCTTTTTGACTCCTACGATTTGCTGCAATGATTTTAGGGATTTCCCCCCATTGTCTTGTATCAAACAAGGACTGCCCACATGGTGTCTTGTCAGAGTCACTTGACACCATGAACTGCTTTTTAATTTTTTTGGAAATCCAACAAACAACTATATGTTGTTTTTCCTAAATTTTTAGTTTTCAAAGGACATCCCTGGACCTGGCTGCAAGATTCCATAAATTAAGTTGAAATCAGTCACATTTATGATGGGGTTGTTAAAAAGCTCTAAGTGTTATGAATTTATGACTTTGCGCTTACATTCAGCTGTTCACTGCTTCTGCTTCTAGGTCTTTCTATCCTGGGTGGGACAAAATTTATATTTGTGGTAGAGATCATTATAAATCTTTTATGTACCACAAGTGCAGTTTTAAATGTTTGCAAGCATGCAGAACTAGGCCCACGAGATATCTGCTGTATTTCATGGATTATGGCTCTTGTATAACTAGCAAAAAAAAAAAAAAAAAAAAAATCCCTTAAACTCAAACCTAAACATTGAACTTTGTAACTGGTACCTAACCCTCACTGAGGAGGGAAAGCTTTATCATGAAGTTACACTTCGATTCTGTGGATGTTGTTTTAAAAGTCTCTTCTTTTTCTTGTCATAGGTGACCATCTTTCCAAATGTTTCTTGTAGACTTCGAGCTGAGTTCAATGAGAAAGGAATTCTGCATCAGAATCTCCTGTCTCCTTATGCACTGACTGGCTGGAAAGAGAGGCCAGAATTGAGCAGCTGGCTCACACTATCTTCATTATTTTTTGGAAACTTGACCCTCAACTTCTGTGTCATAGAAGTCAATCTGTCAAAGAACAGACAATGTAAATATCTAGAGAAGTCTTTTTTTTAAAATGAAAATGAAAATGTTTGTATCCTATTTTGCCAAGGGGCAGCTGGAGGCTGGGTGTCCCCCAGGCTGGGGACTCTGGTTTTCTGAACTCCAAGAGCTCTTCAGTGACAGGGTGAGGCTCATAGCCACCTGAGTGAGAAACTAGGAATTAAATCCACTTGAATGATGTGATCAGATTAAAAGGGAAAAGATAATATAATGAAGTATCACTAAAAGAAAATAATGAGATAGATTTTGATATGCACAAACATTTTGTGCTGACTCTGTGGTTTGGAGCACGAGGCTCTCAATTTTGCTGTGTTGTCAGGAGGAAATGATTCCCAAATTAATCCAGGCAGCAGAATCATCTGGAGGAACTTTTGAAAAAATACACATTCAGGGCCCCATCTCAGACCTGAGTCAGAATTCCTGTGGCCACAGCACGTGTCTTTGTTTTAGTGAGATCTGTGGGTTGATTTTTGGGAACCAGAGCATAGTCTGATGGTCACTCTTTCTCTATATCCTTTTGGAAATATGTGTGAGTTACCTGGGGGGCGGGGGATGGTGGTCACCTCTTTATGGGAGAAAATTTTAGAGTAAGTTGTGACTTTAGGGATTCTCACCTCCCTTCTATGAATGTTGCTGGGGCCAGAGACAGGACAGAGCCCAGGCCTTTGGCTGCCCAGCCCAGGGAACTTTCCCCCGATTTGTAATTTTCCATCCATGCACTGCAGAGCTCCAGGGCACTCCGGTGAGCTCAGAGAGGCCCTGCAGGATATTTTACATTTTCAGCTTTCCAGGGAAACACAGCGGTACTCAATATTTGTCAGATGGCGTGTGTCCTACTAGCTTGAGATAGTTCAACACTGGGTCATGTTGCATACCTTTTAATTACATATTTTTGCAAAGCTGGATTTTCTGAGGTTGCTAAGATAAAAAGCCAGTATTGGAGGAAAATGAATATGAAACAGAAATGAGGGTAGCGATGTCCGTGGGTTGAGGAGTTGTGCAGGACCCAAGGATGCACACAGCCATTAGTAAGTGGCTATTCCAGAATGAAATCGAAATGCTATATTTTCATTCAGCTTACGTATTATTTTTTAAATGGCTTCTAACTTCCTGGGACAAATGCTTATAATCTAATTACTTAATAAGTGGAAGGAACCAT